>NC_059130.1:55342673-55652048 GCF_020740605.2 Lemur catta
CTCAGCATATATATTACAGAATTACTAAACTTGTGAAAACTGAATATTTAATATTGAAAATATTTAATGCCACATGTGTAAGACTTTTACCAGCTGGAATCTGAACATCAACAATTCTGAAGGGCTGACTCTACTTTCTCAGCACAAAAATGTTTTTTATAAATGCACATATTTATGTGCAAAAGTATAGAAAATGGACTCCAAAACGTACAGCAAATTTATTTTAGCAATTGGCCCTTGGGACACAGAAGGAGAGCAGGACTGGGATGGAACATTAGCTAAGCGATCGTGCTTTATTTCTTAAAAAGTAATTACTGAAAACCAATACAATAAAATATTAACAGATGTTAATTGTGGGAGTTGGGAATATAAGTGCTTATTATATTCTTCTTTATATGTTTCTCTATCTTTTAAATTTCTTAAAAGAAAAAGCAGAAAAGTAAAAGGAAACATTTATTAAAATACAAGTGAAGGAGTGAGCAACTGAAAACAAGAATATCTAATTCTTGCCTGGCGCAGTGGCTCATGTTTGTAATCCTAGCATTTTGGGAGTCCAAGGCAGGACGACGGCTGAGGTCAGGAGTCCGAGACCAGCCTGAGCAAGAGTGAGACTCTGTCTCTACAAAAAATAGAAAAATTAGCCAGGTGTGGTGGCACATACCTGTAGTCCCAGGTATTTGGAAGGCAGGAGGATCACTCAAGCCCAGGAGTTTGAGGTTTCAGTGAGCTACGATGACTCCACTGTACTAGCCCGAGTGACAAAATGAGACCCTGTCTCAAAAAGAAAAAGAAAAAGAAAAATTAATTCTTGAGCATCTACACTTCCTAGCAACCAAAACAATCAGTGAAAGAAATGCCGTGGGTTAGACAGTTCCCAATGCCTACCATTTCACCAGGAAAAAAAAACATTGTCATAGGGCTCCACTTTGGAAAGAATTTACCACAAGAATCTTAACATAGAAGTCCTTGAATGACATAATGTACAAGGTCTTTGATAGCAACGCTACCCAAAGTGCAAAGATGTTTTACTAGTCCTGTAGGTGTCTCAAATCAGTTCTCAATAAGTAATCTGGACATACTGTGAAATTATAATTCTATTTAGACAATTCTGCAATCCAAATAGATGGCTTTCTTCTGAACTGGCTTAACATAAATCTTGGAAAACCTGGAAAAGTAAATGTTTAATATATCCTCAGTTCTCAACCACTGTTCTTCACATGACAGAGGGCATGACATGCTGGACACCCTGCCAAGGGTACACTCAATATTGTGTACAGTTCCTGCACAAGAAAGCACATCACTATCTTATTGAGAATGATGCTCTCATAAGGTCAATCATACCTGCACACATAGCTGTGCAAATATGAGCATAAAACTAATCATTCACAAGCACCACTAATTTGATTATTAGTAATAATCCACTTGTAACATACCATTCCTTTATCAAGACAAAATATTGTTTTGACACCATGGTTGAAATATTGGTCATAGGACAAAGCTCTCCATTATCCGTTGTTTTTGCCAAGTTTTTGAGAGGTGCTTTATGTAGGTAAGTCAGGAGCACCAGTAGGGCAAGAGGTCCCTTCCTGTACCTATGGCCAAAGCAAAGACAGAGCAAAGGTGACTGAAAAAGAGATACCACAGCCACTGTACCCACCTATAAGGTAGACCTTGTTTCTGTGGTTGGGAGGTGTCATAAGATCAGGGTGAATAGAAAGAACATACAGCTAGCAGGGAAGAGAGGTGGCCCTGGCTGCAGCTCTGCCTCTAACTTCCTGAGTAACCTCAAGCTGGTCACCCAGTGGCTGCCCTCTATGTCCTTCTTTGCAAACTGCAAGGATTGAACCAGACAATGGCCTGTAAATTTCCTCTGAGCTCTCATAAGCAGGGATGTCAATGGTTTCGGCAAGACAAACTACATAATTTGTGGGGTCTACTGCAAAATGAAGATGTAGGGCTCCTTGTTCAAAAATTAGGAATTTCAAGAAGGCAACAGCAGAGCATTAAACCAAGAGCAGAACACTTCTGAGCTCAGGGCTCTCTGCAACTGCACAGGTCACAGCCCTTGAAGTCAACCCAGGTGTCAGCTTCCCATCATGAGGCTGGTCTGCCACTCAGGGACTCAGGAGTTGGAGCTTCCAGGCTGAAAGTGGGAAGGGAGCACGTGTTGGGCCAGTCACAGCTGGAGACAACACCAAGAGGACATAACAAGGGCCCAGGCACAGCACAAAGTGTCATGAAGAAGAAAGGAGGGTCATCTATGGCCACAACACAAAATCGCTACTCCGCCCGGGTCTCCTCTCTAGATCTCAGTCATGGTAAGGACTGCTGTAGATTACAGAGCCTTCACAGAAGATGTTAACCCTGCTTTGAAACCGGGGCAAAGTCTGGGTAGCAGGTTATATGCAACCTTGCTCTTCCATCTCTTTCTCTTAGAATAAACAGCTGCATTAAGAAGCCCAGCAGACAACCCTGCTGAAGGTGGTCAAGAAGCAGCCAGGTGACTACTACTCTGCTCCTGCTGAAATTGCAGCCACGTGGGGTCAGGCAGTGGCTACCTTGTCCCTGGTGGCAAAGCACCACACTTCTGCCTGACTTAGTGCATCATCTCAGCTCTCAGCTCTCACGGTGGATGCTCTTAATTCTATACCCAATCCCCATATGTCAATGAGGATCATTGGCCAGTTATGCCTCAGAGAATGGTGTGAAGGGTGGGCAGGGGGAGAAGTGACCTCCATTAAGGCCCCACCTGCTACCACCCAAGTGCTTCCTTCCCATCAGAGGGATGAGCCTGGGTAATTTTCTGATGCGTGGCAGGACGTTGTCAGCAGACTAGTCAAATCCACGTTCAGTGTTTCCCATAATGAGGTCTCTGGTGTCAGGTGACATGAAAGAATGAGAGTAGTGAAGAAACACCTCTGGTGAACCGCTTTCCGATAGCTGGGGATGCAGCTTTCAAATCACGTCCGTCACTGGGCTTAAAGAAACCAGGGAGGCTTAGCGAGAGAGCGCACAGGGCTGAAGGTCGGAGGACCTGGGGTCCAGCCCTCAATTCCCACTTACAGGTTGAATGACCAAAGATAAGTCATTTGTCCTGCTGTTTCTGTTTTCCCATTGAAAAACAGGGACATTGTGGCCAGAAAATGAGGTACTAGATAAACCGTATATTTTAAAATAAAATTGCTCTGCAACTAGTGGGTATAGCCTAAGTTTCTTAAGACCTTATAAGCTTCATGGATCCAATAAAATAAATCGCAATGATAACAATAATCTTTAGCGGTAGCCCTCAAGGTAGAAACTGCTGTCATTTCAACCCCCCAAGTCCCTCAGGGGGCTCTAGGGTTATCTGTAGAATCTAGAAAGGACACACACTCAAATTAGTGAGTCCCATCAAAATTTGAAGAAGAGAAAAAAGAAAAAGAGGTTTAAGAGATTTACCCCACCAATCTTTTAGTAATTTTTGTGCTCATTATCAGTAAGCTGTGTTTTTCTTGCAAAGGAGCTACTTGGGCGTGCAGTGACTTGAGATAATTAAGAATGCATTTACATTTTATGGAGCCAGAATGCCCTCAGCATTCCAGGACCTTGCATTAGATTTGCTCATGGTACTTTCCCCCAATCAGTGAATATTAAAATATTTAACCTGTAGTCAGGCAGTAACCTCTCAAGACACTAGGACTTGATTCAGTGATGCCAAGAAGTCAAAAGGGGGTTTGTCAACAGAGAAAAACCATAGCTACCTTCCAAATCTGCTTCTGAGAGTGTTTTTTTTTTTCCTTTTTTAATTGCTTGAAGAATCTCATTAGAATTTTCCAGTTAAAATAGGAATTGGAAGGGCCACAGAGTAACTTGGGAAAGGATGGCTTTTAACAGTTTCCAAATAGCAACACAAAACACGGGCATCGTAAATCGTTGGCTCTCTGAAAAATGAGGATTCTAAGAAGGTGGGGAATTTGACCAAATGATCTTTTGAGGTCCCTTTCCATTCTAAGATCTATATAGTGTAATCTATATAGTGTACAAAGGTTAGGATATGTGATTGCCCCCTGTCTCGGTCCTCTGAGTCACCTGGAGAATGAAGATCCCAACTACTCAGTGCTGTGGAATTGTGCCTGGACCTCACCTGAAAAGAGAAGAGCCCTGCCACAGGTAGCGCCTGAAAGATGTGTTTTCCAACAGCAGCAGATGCAAATCTGCCCCCTCCCGCTTGCAACTCTAACCAGCCATCCCGCAAACTGACACGTGAACCGGGGAATGCGACGGGCTGGACTGCAAGCATGCCACTGCACTGCTGCATTGCCACCCCTCTTATTTGAGCAAGTGCACATAAATAATTGAGCAAAATAAATTGCAGCCCAACATGGTCCATACAGCAGCAGGCAGTCAAAATCAACTGGGACTAGGTATACGGAGAAGGGAATATAAAAGCCGAGTATTTAGGAGTCTGATCTGTCTGTGGTTCTAATTTTCAAAGTCAGAAGAGACACATCCCCTAGGAGACCGGACCCTGCTTAGAAAGACATTTGGACTAGGCAATAAAATAATATGAAAATACCAAAAAATAAAAATAAGGAAGAGAAATAGATAAGTAACTTTATCACGGGACTCCTGTGGTATCTCACAACACCATGCTCATGAACCCAAAAGAAAGCAAAAAATCCAGCCAGTGTTATAAATCCTGGTCAGCTGAATTATTTCACATGTTGCAGCCTGACTTAAGTTATTCATCGTAGAGGCTAGCAGCTCCCTGATGCATCCTTCCATGTCACTGGACAGGGTAAAAATAATAAATTGGCCATTGTGAGACACTCTGAGTTTCGTGGGGTTGAGCAGAGCATATTTTATATTCTTCTCTGGGAACTGCCTCTTGTTGGTAGTAAATGGTTGCCAGCGCTGCTGTTTCTCAATAGACAAGTCCTAGAAATAAAGATAATTCAATTTTCATTCACTCTTAGCTCTCCTGTTACCCATGTTCTTCCTTGACACCGACAAGGCTGTACCTGTCTTCCTGGCCTGAAGTAGCACTTGTATGGTTTGCCCCTTGCCAGAAAATGCCATGAGCCACTGTGAAAAACCTCTCACACAGTGGAGACCACTCCAGTGAGCACAAATTGTCTAGTGGTCTTTTTAGCTGGTCTTCCTCCTTAGCTCATTTCTCTCCAAGAACAAAGATATCAAGGTGTTGATTTAGCAGCAGCTCCTAAAGGACAGTCTAGTTTTGCTTAAATCTTTAAAGGTTTTCATTAAAACAGAAAATATAATAACAATGGTAGCATCCTCTGTTAGACTGAAGTTAAATTTCTACTCTTACATTCTAGGAGTGGCAAGTATAATTTCTATCACTTCTTTGGAAAGTAACACAGCAAGTTATTAAAGACCACCAAAATGTTTGTACTTTTTGAAACCAATAACCTCACTTAGGAAAATTCCTTCTAAGAGTATTATTCAACAGAAAAAAAGAATTAGTGTACATATGTAAGTTTCTTCCTGTGAAAACAATATAGAACCTAGTAAATGAATTTTGATACAAACAGTTATGTAGAAACATGGAACAACTTTCCTCTATAACGCTAAAGGATAAAAGCTTAGACAATAAAATATATTCTCTGATTGCAACTATGAAAGAAAATATACATCTATATAGAGACAAAGATGACAAATGTGTGAAAATAAGTGTTGGGGTAATGGTTTGTGTGTATTTTTCCTGCATTCAAATTTGTCCTGAATGTTGCCTTTTTATATCCCCCATCACCACCACAAAAAATATCTTCAGGGTATCGAATCTCTTAAACGTACTCTATCAGTATTTAGCATTTCTCCTGAAACTGGGTCTGAATGATTCAATCTGCTCTAGTTTTTTTTTTTAACAAGACGAAAAGTAAGGTTATCCTTTTTATTTTCTTTTTTTTTAATGGCCAGGCATAGGTCTTTAATCACATAGTTGGCTTCTTTGTTTTAGATACGTTGCTTTCAATAATTTTCATGGTCCTCTGCGCGATTTACAAAAGCTAAGTGGTATGCCCTGGTATTTCCATGGTCCTTCTTCTCTACTGTCATGGGATTCTTAGGTGGGGTTTTTTTGAGCCATTATCCTCCATTTGCAAAGATAGAAAGCAGAGGCAGGAGCTGGGACTGTGGGAAACTACCACCCAAGAATCCAAACTACAACATACTACAAACCACTCAAATAAGATGCCCCCCAGCAAATCCTGTCATTGGACAAAACAAAATGTAAACCACATACTCAAAAATAGCAAATATTGTGGGTGACAGGGACATCGGTATTTGGAAAGATAAACAAATGCAATTAAGAAACCAGGCAAAGTAAGCATGTCATGTAGCCTACAAAAGGCCAGCCACATTGTGTTTATTTTAATATTGTTTAACAGTAACACCTAATAAAGAGAGCATCATGATTGTGTGAACTAAATTTTCAGTCATAATGAATGCTACAAACTTAACCTTCCAAGTTTAAATAGGCTACAACGTCTTGGGAAAAATGCAAGAAAAATTATTTGATAAAGGTGACGGTTTTTCACACCTGAAAATAATGTTTTTCTTCCAGCCTATCTTGATCAACAGCCAGCAGCAACACATTGCAGATATAATCTCAAGACCTTGTGGCATGTACTTGTCACTACATGCATAACTTACTATGGACAGAGGATCACGGAGATTTTGAACATAATTTCCCACACGACAGGAGATTAAATAGACCACACTGGAAGAAGGCAAGAAGAAGCTAGGTCTCTGGAGTACCAAAAAGTAAACTTCAGCCAGTTCTGGAAGCAGATAAACAGCAGGAAATATACTTTCAGATGGGCTACTTTCTCAATAGTTTCTGCTTCAAGAACTCTAGGCAAAGTATGAGTTACTGGGTAAGAGTCATAGGAAAGGGGCCAGCCCTGGGAAGATTTGCAGTGGAAAGAAATTTATGTCTTTCTTTCTCCTTTCCTTTGTGATGCTACCTTTCTTGGGGTGTTCCCTCCCCCAGAATACCTTGCTTATCACCTCATCATAACCTGTTTTTGAGACTGCATTCCTAATATCTATAATGATTTGTTAAGTCAATACCCTACCTCTCAGTGCGTGTCTATAAATATTAAGCTTTCTCTCTATGCTGTGTTTACTAATGCAGGAATATCAGATATCAAGGAACAAGTAGAGAAGACAGTGGGGTATAAAAGAACTTTCCCAGTGTTTCCAAAACTATTCTATACAACAACCTACAGCATGGCCTTGGATTTGCTGTTTCCTTACTTGTGAAAACAGAATAATAGTAATACCTACTTCGCAGGACTGTTTTGAAGATTAAATGATTCATTCATGGAAAGTTCTAGAGCAGGGCCTGACACATACTAAGTTCTTAATGTATGTTAATTATTATTACCATATTATTATTTGCTGTCAATGCCTTTCTGAAATAAAGTCACACAAGAACCAGATTAGTTAAAAAATATATATGAATGAAAGTATGCTTGGGGCTGGCTTACAATGCAGAGGTTTTGGAGGTCAACCACCTGTGCTCACAACCTACTGTCACCACATGGCCACTGTAGGACACTGGGCCTCAGATTTCTAACCTGAAAAATGGAGAAACAATATCTGTCATACGGAGTTACTATGAGGATAGAACCTGCTAAGAAATGTAAAATACTGGACAGTGCCTGACACAGAATAAACACACAGTAAATGGCAGCAGGAAGAAAAGCATGTTCTTCAACCAGAACTTTATCTTTTAAAATTGGTTAGGAAGGACTGAGTGTTTGGGAGTGTTACTGTTGCAACAGTGGACTACAGATAACCCCAAAGATGTGATATAATTGAGAAAGTAGAGATCAAAGTCAGCCAGTCTCTGGACTGGAGAATATGTCATAGATGTGGGACCGAAATGGACTTCCCAACACCCCAGTCCTGAATTAAGCAGACTTGCACTCCAGTCCTTGGCTGATCTGGACTGCAGACTTCCTCTAAAGGGAGACGTGAACTTGTGCATCCTGTGTAGCAGTCCCCAACCAGTTTGGCACCAGTGACCAGTTTCATGGAAGACCATTTTTCCATGGACCGTGGGGTAGAGGGATGGAGGTGGAACTCAGGCAATGATGCAAGTGATGGCGAGCAGCTGTAAATACAGATGAAGCTTCACTCACTTGCCAGTGCTCACCTTCTGCTGTGTGGCCCAGTTCCTAAGTTTCATGGAAGACAATTTTTCTATGGATGAGGAGATGCAGTGGAGCTCTGTGGCCTGTTCCCTAACAGGCCATGGACAACTACCAGCCCACAGCCTGGGGGGTTGGGGACCGCAGCTGAAGAAAGTTCACACCAAAGGAGAAAAACCAACAGAAGCTGAGTATTACCAGCTTAGCTACTTCTTCCAAACACACTCCTCAGATAAATCATTTCTCTTCCCAAGGGGAGGATTGAATGAGTTTATGGCGAGAGGCTGGAAGCTTTTCTCCCCTATTTTTTCCCTCACCAAAGAGGCACAGAAATGCCATTCTCTCTGTGGGAAACCGCAGACTACCGAAGTTTCCCCTAACACTTGGCACTGACTGATATATATGTATGTTTTTATATCCATATGTTTTATATAAAGAATCTAAGTGGGAATATCCTCCAAAGTAATCTGATAGACACGTTATAAATACGAATATTGTTTATTCTCCCAGTGATAGTTTGTCTTCAAGATGATTGCCATCAATTCCTGCCATCCCTATATGTACACAGGTTTCCTCCATCTAGAGGTGAAGTTTGCTCCTTCACCCTGTTGAATCTGGGCTAGCCTGTGACTGCTCTGACTGGTAGAATACAGCAGAAGTGATGCTGCATGCCTTGGATCATAAGCTATCTTACAACTTCTGCTTGGCTCCTTTGAAATGTTTACAAGAGACCAACCCCCTTATAAAAATCATACTGTCTTGAAAGCTCCACACTGTGAGGAAACCCAGGCCAGCTATGTGGGGAATGAGATGCCTCACCAGCCCCTAGCTGGAAACCTGTGAGAAATTCCAAGTTAAAACCACCCAGCTGAGCCCAGTCAACCCACAGAATGAGGAAAAATAGTAATAATAAATAGTAATTTCAAGTGACTACATTTTGGGAGTTAGTTATGCAGCAATAGATAACCAAACACTCCCTTTATTAGACTCTATCAGATTTTTCACTGAGCCTGTATTTTTGTTGTTGTTTTTTTGATCTCACACAAATGGCATTTGAACAACTAAAACTAATTCTTACTTAGGAGACTTTAACACTAAAGATAGGTGATGCTTGGCATTTGTTTTAGTAGTATTTGAACAAAACAGAAAAATTTCTTCTGCAGTCTTCACAAAGGATTGGTCCTTAATCCTCAATTAAAATGCTTTATAAAAACAAATGAAATTGGGTTCCTTCTAGCAGGCTAAATGTCACATCTCTAATGCAAATAATAGATTTGATAACAGAGAGAATGAATATTTACCATGAAACTAATTTCCTATCATTTGATGCCAATTAAGATTGTAATTGCTTCCTCAGTATCACCAGATAATTCACAGTTTCAAGAAGTACGAGTATATTTGGTTACATATATTTAACTTGTGTAAACTCTTCCGTGATTCGTTATTTTCAGAGGAAAATGGAACTTGAAGCCAGGAACACTTCTGAACTAATTTTCTGTAAAGGTAGACCTTAAAATCAGATAAACCAGTCATGCAAATGAGTCCCTTCTCACAAGCTTGATGTTCAAAGGAACTTAGAATGGCAATCAAAGATATATCCAGATAGCAATTAATTAGTCCTCCTTGCCTAAAAGTCCATTTTCTAGATTTGATGGAATTTTTATGAAATACATTCT
Organism: Lemur catta; assembly: GCF_020740605.2. Classification (NCBI taxonomy): domain Eukaryota; kingdom Metazoa; phylum Chordata; class Mammalia; order Primates; family Lemuridae; genus Lemur; species Lemur catta. Next base: position 55,352,509 of record NC_059130.1, read on the forward strand.
CTTAACACAGGTTTTGATACCAACAGATCAAAATGCCCATGACTGGGACACAAGGTAGCTACTGATTTATATAAAGGAGGGCAATCACATGTTTGCCTGCTAGGAACATTTCACCCAAGGCAGAAGATATTCTGTCTGCAAGACTATGCTTATTTCTCTGGCCTAGGAAACCAGCGTACATGAAACTTGCAATCTTTCAACTCCTTTGCACTCAGGGTTAGGCTCTTTATTTCTCTGAGCTTCTGTATACCCTCTTGGTGGAGGGGAGAAGAAGAAGACTGTGTGGGATTTAGGAATTAGGCACATGAACTAATTCATGTAAAAGTGAGCTTCTTGATCTCTGACTTTTGTAGCAAATGACACATACATAAAAACACATGAAGAGGAGAACTCTCCAATTCCCCAAAGCCCAGGCCACTCTGTTGAGCACTTTGAACACCACTGGAAGCAGCTTATGTTAACTCTTATAGACAACAAGTAAATTGCTGTATTGGTATAACTTCCACCCAAGAGAATCTTACTAGGATCAGCTTTGTGCTCCGTGCTGGTGCTGGTGTCTCTGTCCCACAGGCATTTCTGCTGTTTTAATCAAACAATTCCACCTGCTAATCCTACCATTCCGGATCATCTGAACCACTATCCCACTAAACATGGAAGGCAGAGGATCACTGTCTCAGTTATAGCAGCAGATGAAGCAACTGGGGCTAGTATGTGAGAGTCTCATCACGTTGGGCCTTAAAACCAGGAAGTGTGTGCTCTTTTTGCCATCTACTCTCGTTATATGTTAATTCTTGGAATAAAAGATACTAGGCATAGATGTGGCAAGAGAAATATTGGGCTTTAGTGAGGGTCTATGACTCACTGCCGTTGGTCCTGAAGCATGAAACTTGGTTGGTTTTCCTAGCTCTGAAATACTCAGGACTCCTTTTAGACCTCTCCTAGGAATTCAGAACCACAAGAAGCAAAAGGTGATGGTGAGGGAGAAGAAAGCAAGCAGACAGAGGAGAAAATACAGGCAGGGCTATTGAGAAGAGAGTCTCTGAGAGATTGATCTCCAAGGATACAAAAAGAAAGGCTTTTATTTTGACATATTTTTGAATTCTTGCTGTTACTGAAAATGGAATTCAATCAATCATAGACTGAGAGAATTGAATTAGAATTTTTAAAATGTACGTTGCAAGCAATTCTAAATTCAACAAATAATGATATGAACACACAAGTTCTTACAGGAAAGCAAACATGAAGTAAGTCAGGTAAACAGAACATCAATGTCACCAAAGGCATCCCAAAGTGATCATAATTTTCTTTGTTTTTATTCTCTGTATTGACAGAAAGTTTGTGATTTTTCATTCAGTAACAAAATCAATAGAGCTGTGACTTACATTTCACAATTTAAATGGCTGATTTTACACACTTTGAAAATCTAATCATATTTCTTATAGTTATACTTTTTCCTTATTTGGGAAAGTTTCAAGGGGACATACCCCAACCTTTCCCCGGTGCCTTGTGAATATTGTTTTCTCTAATGATTTTTCTCCAATTTCTCTGAGGAGTTATAATAATACCTAGGCTTTACCTAGCAAATGGAACTCAAAAGGCAAAATAAAATATATATTAGTCAGAAATTTGAAATCCTATAAAGGCTTGTGGCAGATAATTCAAACGGAAGCTATTTTGATTGTTACTGAAAGTCACAATTGAGTACCATGCTGGCATGCATAGTACAATAAGCCCTTGGCAGTTGTGGATTTAACATTCATCATTCTGAATATGCTTAAAGGACCCTGGAAGTTCATAACATGTAGTAATTTGTAATTTTGCTGAGGCACGAATCTCAATTGCCTGCACTGGGAGGCAGGAGTGAGTCGTTTAACTAGATACCACGACTTTATTCTCTACTGGTTTCCTTGTGGGAGTTTCATGGATTTGGGGATTTACAAAGTTCTCAGAGATTCCTTCACAAACATTCTTATATTTAATATAGTGTTATCAACCCCATTAAAGACAATAGTAAAAGGGTGAAGTGTACAAATACATAGACATTTTTGAAGTATATAACTTCAGCACAGACCACAGATATGTTGAGAAAGCTCAATGAATACTTACTCATATTGGTTTATTATTAAATGGAATAATGTAGATGAAGCATTTAACACAGTGTCTGACACATGGGGGAATGTTCTTTATGTCTTAGTTACCTTTTATTTGCTTCATGTTTGCTATTGAAACATTTCTACTGTAGTTTTCCCTTGCAGACAAATTCCTTTAAATTACATAAAGGGAGAAAAGACAAGAGGCTATCAGTCACTATATTATTTTTAATAATATATCACTATATCACTGCATTATTTTTAATAATCAATGGTTTATTAAAATTTTTTTCCAGATTTCAGCAGTGTTTAATGCAAAATCTGCTTAAGATAAGAGGTCTCTGTTATAAAGCCCACACTTGATTTAGCAGTCTATATTTATGTGTAGCGACAGAGGCATTGATTATACATTCTCTTAATCTGCAGCATCACAGTGTGACAGGATTAGGAATCCGGGCCCATATGCAGATGTTAGGGTGTGTGGCAAAACTGAGACACTTCAATAAATTTGCTTTTGAAGATTAGAAATGGGTGCTTGATACACCCATTTGGCTTTTCTCGGTGTCTGAACACAGAATCTTCGTAATCCTTCTGACAGCAATCTCATTAATGTGTCTTTCAGATCACATTACATTTATACACGTATTATGTCTGCTTAAAAATCAAATAAGGCTAGCTTTTCATTAAGATGATCTTTTTTAAATAAATGAATATTTCAATAAATGACAATGAAATAACTTTTCTCAGAGATTTTGTAATTTGCATATTTTGTAGGTATTCAAATGAAAGATGGTCCAAAATGCAGCCATCATTGCTGTAAAGCTCAGAAAGCTGAGTGTTTTTTTGATGCATCCTTGTAACAGATTGTCATAATGAGAGAATCCCAAGATTTTCTCTTTGTGTTTGAACATTTTTGGGAGGGAGGGAGTATTCTTAATAACACCTTCCCCCAACCTGGGTTTCTAAAGTACTGCACTTTCATAGGAGTGACAAACAATAGAAATCAGCCAATTGTTTGGTCATCAAAACATGAATATGGTAATTCACACCAACAGGAATACTGAGCTACTGTCCCTTCAATCAAAATAATGAGAAAGCAGTTATACATTTGCATGAAAATAGAAATTTAGGGTGGCATTACAGTATTTCGATTGTAATCTGCTTTTCCACCCCCTTCCCCTATAACTGCCTTAGGTTTGCAAACTGCTTCAGCAACCATCAGCCAACAAATGTGCATGTCATCTGCAAATCACAGATCACAGATCTTAACTGGAGTGATTGCAGAGGGAGAAGTGCTGAAGGGTTCATAGTGGCCAGAACAAGACTTAAAAGTGATGCGAAATAGGGAGCAAAGAGGGCTGCAATCGCCTTGGAGCCTTAAATAGACTGAACTTCAGTGCCATCGAAAAAATCACCAGCTTCTCCATCATTTCTTCAAAGGTCAAAATTTTTGTAGGTGGACTGGGAGAGCAGTGGATTGTAGATGCGTTTAACAGCAGGGTATTTTCCGCTGCCATGACCAGTTAAGGAAGATTTTCAAAAACACACCTGCTGGTAAACAGTTTGGCCCTACTCTGGGTCATCTGCCTTCTCCGGTCTCCTTGCTGCCTGGATTCTTACCTGGGTAGAGTCCCAGAACTCACATCAGTCAAAGCTAGGCTTTCAGCACAGTCCATTATGGTTTTTAGAGAGGTAGCTCAGTGGCTTTCAGGGAGGTTTTATAGTGTGGAGCTGCCTCTTCCCGAACACATGAAGCACACACATGAGGCACACAGGCCCAGAGCATGGACTCACACCATTTCCTCTTCATGCTGCTGGTCAGCAGGTGGGCACGTCAGCCCAATGCTCGTTGTCAAGCACCCAGTGCAAACCAGCTAAGCTTGGTCACACCCTCTGTGGAGCTCCTCAGTGGAACTTGAGGGAACCAGCTGTTTGGGTGCTTCTGAGACAGATCACCCAGTGGTCTACCTTATTACACTCACCTGTTGTCTGCTATACAAGTAAGCCATTTGGCAAACCCATCCTGAACCCATGATCAGAATCAGACTGAAGATAGGAAATCTTCCATCTCTGCCCACACTTGCACACCAATCTGCAGGAGTGCATATTAAGAATGATAAAGGCCCAGGAGCTCCTTCTAGGAAGCTCTTCCAGATATCACAGGTTCCCATATAGAGCACATCTCCAGGTGTCAATATGGGAAGACAAAGTCCTAGTGTAGCTAGATTCCCAAAGTTTTCCTCTGAGCAAAAGACATGCCGGAAGCCACCTATTCCACAAGTTTACACTGTCCCAAATACCTTGGGCTGGAATGAAAGCTCAGTACTGGTTAGAAATTACACCTTATCTGACCTTCCTGCCTGCAGCAACCAGTGACACATTGTACATGTGGATGGGTGTGGCCATGGGGGGGCCCTGGGAAGAAGGTGTGTGTTGGGAGCTTACTGTCCACAACCATCTTGAAGTTGCCATTTATAGTATTCATGTAGCCATGCATTCGGGTTGGTATGGGAAAGTATTTAGTGTGACCTGTCCTGAATATGGGATTCTCTAGGGATGGCTCACACTTTCCAAAAGGACATTTTTGGGCTAGAAAGGCTGAAGTTCTCAATTCTTTTGCTTTGGAGGGGACATAGAATATCCTCCCTCCAACACTTCCCAATACCTACTTTTACATTTGGCAAAGAAATAATAAGCATGAACATTAATTTTTTATATAGGTTCCTTATCTGATGCTTTAAAGTTACCCCAAGCAGAGGAGAGAGGTAACTAAGAAGGGGACCCAGTTGTATAACCTTAAGCAAGTCACTTGAGCCCCCTGTGCCTCAGTCCCTCACCTAAACTGGAAGAATAATAGCATGTACACATAGGGTGGTGAAAATTTAATGAGTTAATATGTGAAAATAATTAGAATAATGCCTGGTAAATGGCAAGTACTCAGTAACGAGTTCCGTATAAAAGATTGCTGTTGTTCTTGTTGTTACTGTTACTAAATCTTTGGAACACCTCATCCACCGTCTTTCTCTGTACAGAGGTAGGAGAGGGGAAAGGGGGAAAGATACTGGTGAAGAAGTGGGAGGAGGCTGCAGTGGTGGCAGAGCAACAGAACCGGGGAGCTTCATTCATTTGCGAAGATTGCTGTAGCCTCTGCTATAGCCTTTGTTTTACTATTTCACCTCCCATAGCTCACTTTCTCTGTTCATATACATCTAGATCTTTCATAGGAACAAAATGAGATTCGTTCAGGAGTTTGCAGAAGTCAGTGCAGACATGAGACTAAATAAAGCCAGAGCAAGAACCAACGTGGGTCACGGAAGGGAATGCGGCAATATAGTTCTCAGGGTCCCAGGATTTAATCTCACACCACTGGGATCTTTGTGAATGAGAATGCAGCAAAGGAGAGGGAGGCATTTCACTGGGAATCATTAATCTACTCTTGCCACCTTCTTCACCCTTAATCAGTAAAGGATCCAAGCAAAAATGCTTTCAGCCAGCCTGGGAGATGCAGAGTATATACATGTTGCTGTGTCAGGACTGCCTCTGCCTGCTGCTTTCAAAATGCCCAGAGCCCGCACCTGGGAGGAAACCAAGTGGTAGTTTATGCCAAAATGCGAAAGCCATTTGAAAGTAAATGCACATAATAGAAAGAATTTAAGCAGCTGGTGGATGTCATTACATTCATTTCTCAAGGAGGCCTGTATTCTGGTGACACCAATCAAAGAACTAGGTCATCTCTCAACAGTAATTTTCTTGGAGGCCATGAAATTCTTGCATTGATTTTATCCCCCTTTGGCTGAAGCTGCACTGAGAACAGCCAAGCTGGGGAGGGCTGCGGCAGCCCATAGGGCTGTCATCAACTCCATCTGAAGAGTTTATATCCTTAATGGGATCAGAGGTCTCATCGGCAATTCTTTGTAAGTGCAACAGAGAAACTATCTTTCTCTCACCACTGATTCCACACCTGACAATTCTCCTATTTATCAGTTAACAATTATTGTCTGAAAGCAAGTCAATTACAAGAGGAATTCATGAAGTCCTTAACAACTAAGAAGAAACTTGATGGAATCTATCCGTTCCAGAAAACTGAAATGTGAACTGTCTGAAGACAGGACTAACTTCACATACATTAGCACCACATCATAATACAAATCATTAGGGCACTAATTCTTGTGTTTCTGTATATATTCAACAAGTTATAACTATGTAGAGAGGGAAACAAAAGCTTATGGTTACTGTAAAAGGTGGGCATTGGTCGTGGCCCCGAAAACTCCTCTGTGAACCCTTACCACCACCCCAGCAAGAGTTCCGCTCTCTTCAAATCTGTGTCATGGCTCAGAATTTATTGTGCTGTTATTTATCTGTTTTCTTTTCTCTATCGCTAACTGAGCCCTCTTTGAGGAAAGAAACCACATTTAATTTAACCTCCTATTCCCAATACCTAGCGTGTGTATGGCACATACAAGGCTTGAGAAAGTTTGTCTATTAAATATATAAATAAATCTTGGTATTAGTCCAGTCCCAATCAGCATTGCCAAAGAAAAAATTCTTCATAAAGAGGAGTAAGGCAGATTTTATTCAAGGGGGGAACTATCACGATAACTTAGGGACCACTGCAATGGAGGCCCACAGTGAGGGAGCAAGACTGGGCTCATCCCCCACTCCCCAAGGATAAGTGGGAATTTGTAATCACAGAGCAGAGTGGGGATCTGTGGATGGAAAATTGCTAAGAAGGAACGTAAGGGTAGGTGGGATTCTTGCTAGACCAACTTAATAGAATTCTTGCTGAAGACAGGGCAACATGACAAGATATTGAGAGGGGTCATATACCTAGGATGGGAGATTCTCACTAACATGACTTAGTGGGATTCTTGTTCAGATTGGATTCTACAAGGACAGACAGGGAAGCCCACGTTCAGGTCTAGTCCAGCAGAGGGCTCAGAGTCACTTGATTAAAGTTAATTCAAGGGAGAGTCAGCATTTTGATGAGATTCCCCTCTTGTTCTCTAAAGCTCTGGCTAAGAAATACTCGTGAAACTCCTAAGCAGCATTCTAGACACCAGGGTCCCATTTGTACACTGAACTCACAGAATCCAAGGACATCTCTAGAAGGAGATTTCTCTGAAAAGAAACTGTGCATTTGCAATTTTATTGTGCTGTGTTGTAGAGGCTCTGTCCCCCATCCTTCAGCCATAGAAATGAAGGAAATATTTTGAACAGTCTTTTGTAAGGGATATATAAGGTCCCATCTCTCCCCCTTGCTCTGGCCATTGCTACAGCAACCAGCTGGAGCCTGACAGCTCCAGTTGCTACATGTAATCTTGCTGTCTGTCTGCACATCTCGGCCACCAGAGACTGGCACAGCTTCTGGAGCCTGCTCAGCATCCCCAGGGCATGTTGGAGAAGTTGATACTCCCCTAGGGCAATGCTTTTCCCATGGCACATGAAGGCCAGTGAATGAATATAGCTCTCTGACAATTCTAATTCACATTCAAAAGGCTTAGCAGGCTGTCCCAGAAGGAAGGAGCCTCAGTTTCCCACAGTGGTAATCAGTTCAGTAACATACGGCTGCAATGGTCTACCTTCCATGTTTCACTCTTCCCAGTTGTTCCACTTTCATCTCTGGAACTACTTCCCCAAGAAACCACCTGTTTGCAAGCCTGTGTCCAGGCTCTGCTCTTTGGGGAGAAGCAGGCAGAGTCCAAGCCATGGGGTGACTAAACAATCCCTAATGCCTATTAAGTGAGTATTTTTGACTAGGTTCAGGTTTGAGCATGATGACAAATAAAATGAAGAAATGTAATACCTTAGTCTACATTTCCATAAAATACAAAGAATGTATAAAGGATTCTGTCAATATAATTCAGTACATAAAATTAACCATTACACAAATTTTTAACTGTCCTTTAGCAGTTTATATTCTTCTTTTGGATTTATACAAGAAATGAAGCCAATAAAACATGTTTTCAAATACGTTTTGACATGTCAAACATGTTCCTATAAAAGTGAATAAATAGCTACTTCCCAAGAAGCAATGGACTTGAAATGTTACCGTATGTGAAGCAGAAATAGCCTTATCCAGACTTAAAGTAAAATCCAGACTGACTTTGCCTAGATTTTCTCCTCATCCAGTTCCCCTTTAATGATATTCATCATATTTGAGATGATTTGCATAATGTCCGTTGTCCCACCAGGCTGAAGCGCCACAATGGTGAGGACGGTGTTTGCCTCGTTTACAAGTGCATGCTTAGCACCTGGCTCTGCAGCTGGCACACAGTGGGTCTTCAATGAATGTTCATTGACTTTAACTGAGTGGAATTGAATTTAACCATACAGAATACAAAATGCCTGACAAAATCTGCACCACTCCCGCGATGACTCAAAGACCACCCCATAGAGAATCAGCCACCTGTGTTCATGTCAATTCAGGAAGACCCCGGCTGAGCCGATCCACAAGCCCCTTCAACGGTGCAGACATAGCAAAAGGTGCAGGCTGGTCAGGAGAGACCCAGAATGAAGGAACCCGATTTTCATTCCACTCAAACAGGGACTCTAATATGTAAACTCTTTCTCTCTAGCAAAGCCACTCAGTTTCTCTGAGTTACCTTTACCATTAATAAAATGGAAATATCATGAAATCTTGAATTCCTGGATTGAAGAGCAAAGCCAGTCAAGCTGCCAACGGACCTACTTGGATCATGTGGTTGAGGATTTGTTGCCACCTTAATTTCAAAATGTATATGACCAAGATATTTGTCAATAATCTTTTATGACATTTAAAATACTATTCAAGAGTTCTTCTTGATGTCTAAGTAAATTCCATTAAAACTCTTCCTTTTCTCCTCTTTTCTGCCCTACACAAAGTAACTCCCTTAGAGTTTAAAACTCAATTAATACCTATCCTACCTCAGTCTTTTAATCATATTGGACTCTTTTAGCTCTTTCCATGTTCACTGTATCTTCTTTTCTTTCTTGTGCTGTGAAAATCACTCTAATAATATCATTAATCTAATAATACTACTTATAAGTAAACTATATTATTAGTCTTAGAATTGAACATGGTAGAGGAAGTAACACTGACTTACTTGTTCAAAGACCAAAGTTTTAGTCTTAGCTCTCCCATTAACTAGCTCGATGGCCCTGGGCAGGTAATACATCTTCTCTAGCCTCTCTGTCCTCTATTATAAATGAGAAGTAAGGGATTGATCTCTAGCATGCTTCTCAGCTTTAACAATCTGGGAACATTTCCAGAGACAGGTCTTGGTAGATGATTTGTTTCATTGTTTTAAATTGTACTATGTCTATTGAGTACTAATTGGTGTGCTTAGTTTGTCTAGTGATGCTAATGACTGTCTTCATCATAAATGACCAGTATTTCAGAAGTCAGAGTACTTCCAGCAGGTGACTTTACTCCTTCAATCTCAAGTAGCAAGTGTTCTTCTGAATGGGTGCTGGTCCGCCCAAGAAGGAAATCTGGATGAAGTCTGAAACATGGAAGAGAGCTCCTCTCTTTGCAGAGCTAGAAGTGGCTTGCAGATGGCTTAGTTTGTAGTTTGTACACATCTTCCCTCAGCTCTGTCCCCTGATTTTTTAAATGCTGAATTGGGTGACAACAGAAGCAAAATCTTGCCTTTTTTTCTATACCAGAATGGAAATCACACCCAATTAATATCATTAATCATGTTATTTAAAAGCTGAAGGCAAGAAGACACTGATGCCATTGTCTGTGGGTCATAGAATGTATTTTGAAATTTCATGAAGGAGGTAAAAGTTAGAATAGAGGGGATGAAATATATTCTGAAAATAGTGATGACATGTTACTAAATCCCAGTGCACATCTTGGAAATGATCACAATGTCAAAGCCTGTGATTTAAGATGAGCATATATGTCAGATTCTAAGTGGACCCCATCAAATCACATAATTATCTCAGTTTTTCCCTAAAGAATGACCATGACATGTCAAGGAATCTATATTGTGATACCCTAAATTGTCCTTAAGATAGAGACACTGAGGCCACAAAGTTTCAGTCACAGAAATTCAGAAAAATATTAAGTTTAGGGGGAACTTCCTCTCAAGAGAGAGCTATGATTTACTTTTCATTTAAAGATCTATTTTAATGAAATTCAAAGCTGTTCATCAGAAACCATAATTTTAAAAATTTCACTTGATAGTTACAAACGAATAATAATTTGCATAATCTTTCCTCCCCAAGTTTATCCTTTAGGGTAGAGGTGTAGATCTACTTGTTGTTACAGGGAATTACTTCCTGACCTAGGTACCATTAATAATGTATGGTCTAATAAGTCAAGAACTTCACAAATGACTCAAAAAACAATAAGGAGGAGTTTTCCAGAATTACAGCTAGTATTATAGAAATGATTGACTATTTCAGAAATTCATTGTCTAACTGATAATCAAATTAATCCATTTTTACATTACAACAATTCTAAATCTTCTGAGGTTGAAGTCACTGTTGTTAATTATATTATTCTCATATGTTTTCCCAAACCTTATCTGTTCTTTTCCAATATAAACGATTAAGACTCATTAAAAGTTATTTTTACATGATTGATACTCTTTAAAAGTTATTTTCAGACACAAAAAATATAGAGGGAAATGCAACAAATACTTCCATACTTGCCACCAGCCTCAATAAATAAAACATCACAACTACAATTGAAGAACCCCTAGTTACCTTCCTTTATTCTGTCCCCTTCCATCTCCATACCCTCAAACTGTTACCTATGCATATTTTTTTAATAAAATGTATTTTATTTAATCTTCACAATAAGCACTTGAGGTAGGTACTATCATCCTAGTTTATGATTATTATTATTATGGGTACATAATAGTTGTATATCTTTACAGGGTACATGTGATGTATTGATACAGGCATACAATGTGAATTAATCAAATCAAGATAATTAGGGTATCCATCACCTCAGGCATTTAACATTTCTTTGTGTTAGGAACATGCCAGTTCCATTCTTTTAGTTATTTTAAAGTATACCCTAACTTATTGTGGATTATAGTCATGTGCATGTTTTTTATACCCTTGCTGTATTTGAATGCATCCCTAAAATAATCACTGCTCTTTTGTAAGTGTTCTGAAACTTTACACAAATGGCATCACACTTTATGTGTCAACAACTTGCTTTTATTACTTTAATATTATGTGTTTGAGAGCCATCCACATTGTATATGTATTATAAACAAAAATATATATTTTTTTGTTTGTTCCTTTAAAGTGCTAGTTAGTATAAATTTACCTCAGTTTATCCATTCTTTTACTGGTGAATATTTAAGATTCTTTTCTAATTTTCACTCTTACAAACAATGTTACAATGAATATCCTTATACATGCAACCTGTGTAAGAGCTTCTTTTTGGTATATAGCTAGGAGTGGAATTTCCAGAACACTGAGTTGATAGCCTCACCTCTATTAGTATTACCAAATTGCCCTCTAAAGTATATATTGCTCCAATGTACACTCCCGCCAGTAGTGTACAGTCCCTGCTGACCCACTTTCTTGCGTCACTTAGTTTGTTCACCATTTTCATATTTGCATTCTGATAAATGTGAAGTGGTATTTTACTGGGTTTTAATTTGCATCACTCCAACTCTTATCTTTGTGAGGACACAGGCCCAAACATAAGATATTCTGAAAATTCTGTCTCCACCATCTCACTCCTCACCCCCTATTCTGCTGGGAAACTCTAAGAACTTGTATATCAGGGGACCCTTCTGTTGTTTCCCTCCATGCAGAGGTGGGACAGTCATGACCTCTCTTTCCCAGTGTTAAGTCAGAAACCATGAAGGGTCTGAGACTTTACCCTACTTGGAAGCTAACAAGTTAGGCTGCCATAATTTTATATACATATACTGACAGAAGACACAAGACCCCTGGGTCAGAGAAACAGAACATTTACTACTCACAGCATGACTCCTGTCTCATAGAATTACCCGATAAGTCATATACACAAGATTGCACCACGCTGCCCACCATCACCTCTTGTTCCTTTGTACTTAGGATAAATGACCGGTATTGTAATCCTCATTTGCTTCCTGAGGCAACTGGGGAAACCCACTACCCTGAAACCCTTTTTATTTCTGAAAAGCCATGCCTATCAACAGAGAAAAATTTTGGTACAGTGTTTTCAGTCCTTTGTTTTTAGTTTAGCCAGTTACAAGCTCAGATTTGTAGCATAGTGAACTCTGGTAAAACACAATTTCATCTATTTTTGAATACCAATTCTGCCATTTACAAGCTGGTTGGCCTTGGTCAATATTCTTAATTTCCCTGAGATTCAATGACCCCATCTGTAAAATGATAATAATAGTGCTTGCATCACAGAGTTGACAGACTTAGATGAGCTAGTACAGGTAAAGTATGTGCTACATAACAAATACCTTGGTGTTAACAGTTATTTTTACTCTAAAAGGCAACTTCCTTTTGTGGAAGGATGTTTACTTCCCCGAATTTAGCAACAGCTCTTGCCCTAATGTTATTCTAGTTATTACTTCCGGAGATATTTCAGATTTGGCATATAATAACCACTGACATTTACTGAGTATCTACACACTAGGTGGTTTTTCCATGGTAGAAATTATGCTACCCATTTTACAGATGAGGATATAGGACAAGAGAGGTTAGGAAACTTGCCTACAGTCATATAGCCAGTAAACGCCAGAGTCAGGGTTTGAACTCTTGTCTGTTTACCTCCAAATCCTGAGCTTTTGATAATTTTTGTTGTTGACACCAAGTAGGATGTATACATTTTGACAAAGGATCCCACTCATTTTACTTAGCCATGAATGTGAATATGACAGTAAACACATATCACAAGGTTTGGAATAGAAATCACACCAAATCCCTGTGTGATCTTCATCATCAGGAAAGTCTATCTCTACACCCCTCCCACTACCTGCCCGCCCCCCCCCGTCCGCCCGCAAACACACAGAGAAAGTATTTAGACTTCTTAAGTGAGTTTGGTAGTTACCAGAGCCTTTTGAGAAAATGATATCCTCAATTCAGTAATGTTTTAAAGATATTTCTTTTTTTTCCTGTTTAACTGAAAGTATTTAGAAAATTAAGCAACAACTCTAAGGAAGCTTCTCTGATGTGGGAAACGATCCCAGGCCAGAGACACTTGAACTTGGACACTTTACTTTCATTTTTACAACCCTTCTGCTAAGTAGTAAAATGAGCAAGAGGTATGCAGGAATATTAGAATTTTTAGTGTTTTCAGATTCAGTCGGAAGGCTTTATCTGATCTGAGGTATGCTTTAACTATGTTAACACGGAAATACAGCATCAATGTCAGTGGCTTAGACTTAAAGAACCATGCTTAGTATTGAATAGCATGTTTAACTTCTGTCTTTTCCATAATCTAAAGACTTATCTGACATTATACAATAAAAAAGATCAATGTTTAAACTCTAAAGGACTGTTAAGTTCAGAAATCTACCCCCCAAAGTCCTTCATCTTTCATCAGGTCACTATTTTAATATGTGATTAAAGCACTGTAATGCCACAAGTGATGATGTGAGACTTTCTGCGAGATTAGTCAACCCACATTCAGCCTTCTGTCCTTTGCTGCTTGGTTGAGCAGAATTCTGCGATATCCCCCTATCAGTGCCTGTCTGTCTGTTTTCCCAATTGTTATTTAAAATTAATTTCAAAATAAATAATTACAAGAACCTATCTGTGTCCTACCCATGTTATACTTTTTCTTCTTTCAAAAATTATCGCTCTCCTTGCTACTCAGATCACTTTTCAGAAAACCTCCAAATAAACGCTTAAGAATAGAAGCTCCCTGAGCTTCTCCTTGGCACACTCAGCCCATAGGTACTGGACTAACTATGAATACATTAGGATGCAACCCATTTCCCTGGCTATTTAGGATGTATATGAAGACTAAAATAGTTATTCTCTTCCACTTTGGGCAGACTCTTAGTTTAACTTTTAATTACTTCCTAGAAATGACTGCCTCTCCCCAATTCACTTAAGCAGATATAACTACAACTGCAAAAACACTGTTGACTGATGTCCTCCAGAGACCTGTTCATTACCTGTCATTAAATGTTTTAAAAGTTTGCATAATTGATCCAGCCAATAAGTCATCATTGATTTATGGGGTTCTGTGCTGAAGAGTTGCTCTTTAAAAATTCATAACACCGGTATGTGTCTTTACAATCCATTAGCTGTTTACGTACCCACAGTCTTAGCATTGATTGACCTTGGACTGAGATTCTCATGGTCTTCTTTTTTTTGCAAGTCCTCAGTATAGAAAAGCAATACTTCAGCCTTATCCCTTGACAGATATACTTTGATTTTTTTCCCCGTCCATCAAAACGAAAACTTTACTTGAAATAATGAATAAATAAAGCATATTCCATAAACAGCTCTTCACTATTATTTAAGCTTATGGGCTGCGTTGTGTGAATCTCCTCTCCCCACCATCAGGCTCAAGTGTATAAATGTTCTAAAAGGCTTTGAAAGTTTTATGATGATTTCAGGGGATGGATGAGTAATAGCTGAAGAGTGAAGCTATTAGTTTTAATATTTATATTGAGTGCTCTGAAACATTAATGTGACAGGATGTAAGATCAGTGCAGTGGGATATATTTACTTCACAACCACTGCCACGTGGCAAAAGAAAAAAAGGTGTATGTGTTTATTTTCTAAAACTCTGAGACCAAAGTTCAATGTTTATGGGGGTTTTCTGTTTGTTTTCCCTTTTCATAAGACTTAAAGTTTCAGCTAACAAATACATTAGCTTTTTTTGAACTTGAGCTATTTTTAGGAAGCAGGAACGGACAACCAGACAAAGCTTGGCACATGGGTTTGCCAGTTTGTGTGGGTCTGCATGCAGATGTCCTCCGAGCCTGCCGTAGTGAACACCATCTACCAAGAAAGCAACACTTGGTCATGCACAGCTGTGTGTTGGGAAAATTGAAACAGTGGTGATTGTAAATCTAGATTGAGAAACCTTCATGAGAGCTGCTCTTAGTAACTTCATATGGACAAATAAGGCAAGGCATTTCTGATTTCTGGACTCTGACAGTACTGGGTTTCAATCTCAGCTCCACCTTGACAGGTTGGGGGACTCGGGTGTGTTCCTTCACATCTTTAAGCTCTAGTTATTTATCTTTTTAAATGAGAATAATAATTATAGCAACTCATATAGTTCTTGTGATGTAAATGAGATAATCCCTATAAAGATCTGGCATAATAAATATTCCCTATTGTTATCACCACAATCAATGAGCAAATGCCTTGGGAGTGCCTATAGCATGCAAGACACTGAATTTGCACCTATAATCAGATTTGGGGGTCACAAACCTGTAAATCAGAGATATTACAGGTTCGGTTTTAGACCACATCAACAAAGCAAATATGGCAATAAAGTGAGTCACACAGATTTTTTGATTCCCTAGTGCATATAAAAGTTATGTTTACAGCACACTGTAGTCTATTAAGAGTGCAATAGCATGTGTCTTAAAAAATGTGCATTCTTTAGTTTAAAAGTACTTTATTGGGCCAGGTGCGGTGGCTAAAGCCTGTAATCCTAGCACTCTGGGAGGCTGAAGCGGGAGGATTGCTTGAGCTCAGGAGTTCGAGACCAGTCTGAGCAAGAGCAAGACCCCCTTTCTAAAAAAAAAAAAAAAATGAAAAATACTTTATTGATTAAAAAATGCTAACAATCATCTGAGTCATCAGCAAGTTATAATCTTGTTTGCTGGTGGAAGGTCTTTCCTTGGTGTTGATGGCTGCTGACTGATCCGGGTGTTGGTTGCTGAAGGCTGAGGTGGTTGTGGCAATTTCTTAAAACAAGATAACAATAAAGTTTGCCACATCAATTGACTTTTTTTTCATGAAAGATTTCTCTGTAGCATGCGATGCTGTTTGATAGCATTTTACCCACAGTAGAGCTTCTTTCAAAATTGGAGCCAATCTTCTCAAAACCTGTGGCTGCTCTGTCAACGAAGTTTATGGAATATTATAAATCCTTTGTTGTCATTTCAACATGCTCACAGAATCTCCACCATGAGTAGCTTCCATCTCAAGAAACCACCTTCTTGGCTCATCCATAAGAAGCAACTCCTTATCAGTTCAAGTTTTATCATGAGATTGCAGCAATTCAGTCATACCTTCAGGCTCCACTTCTAATTTTACTTCTCTTGCTATTCCCACCATGTCTGCAGTTACTTCTTCCACTGAAGTCTTCAATGCCTCAAAGTCATCTATGAGGGCTGGATCAATGTCTTCCAAACTCCTAATAATGTTGATATTTTGACCTCCTTCCATGAATCATAAATGTTCTTAATGGCATCTAGAATGATGAACCCTCTCCAGAAGGTTTTCAATTTACTCTTCCTAGATCCACTCTAGGAATCTCTTTCTATGGCAGCTACAGCCTTTTATGAGGTGTACTTCTTAAGTAATAAGACTTGAAAGTTGAAATTACTCTTTGACTCGTGGGTTGCAGAATTGGATGTTGTGTCAGCAGGTACAAAAACAAGAATAATCTCCTAGCACATCTCCATCAGAGCCGTTGGATGACTAGGTGCATTGTCAATGAGCAGTAATATTTTGAAAGAAATCTTTTTTTCTGAGCAGTAGGTCTCAACAGTGGGCTTAAAATATTCAGTAAACCATGCTGTAAACAGATGTGCTCTCATCCAGGCTTTGTTGTTCCATTCATAGAGCACAGGCAGAGTAGGTTTAATATAATTCTTAAGGGCTCTAGGATTTTCAGAATGACAAATGAACAGTGGCTTCAACTTAAAGTCACCTGCTGCATTAGACCCTAACAAGAGAGTCAGCCTGTCCTTTGAAGCTTTGAAGGCAGCTATTAACTTCTCCTCTCTAGCTATGCAGTCCTAGATGGCATCTTCTTTTGATAGAAGCCTGTTTTATCTACATTGAAAATGTGTTGTTTAGTGTAGCCACCTTCACTGATGAATTTAGCCAGACCTTCTGAAAACTTGCTGCAGCTTCTTCAACAATACTTGCTTCTTCATCTTGCATTTTTATGTTATAAAGATGCCTTCTTTCCTTAAACTTCATAAACCTCTGCTAGCTTCCAACTTTTCTTCTGCATCTTCCTCACCTTTCTCAGCCTTCAGGAAACTGAAAAGAGTAAGGGCCTTGCTCTGGATTAGACTTAGGCTTGGAGAATGTTGTGGCTGGTTTGATCATCTATCCAGATTACTAAAACTTTCTCCATATCAGCAACAAGGCTCTTTCATTTTCTTATCATTCACGTGTTACTGGAGCAACACTTTCCATTTTCTTTAAGAACTTTTCCTTTGCATTCAGAACTTGGCTAACTGGTGCAAGAATATAAAACATTGGCCTGTCTTGGTTTTCAACATGCCTTCTTCATTAAGTTTAATTATTTCTAACTGTTGATTTAAAGTGAGAGCTGTGTGATTCTTCCTTTCACTTGAACACTTAGAGGCCATTATAGTCTTGTTAATTGGCCTAATTTCAATATCGTTGTGTCTGAGGGTTGGGGAGGCCTGAGGAGAGGGACAGAGAAGGGGGAATGGCTCCATGGTGGAGCAGTCAGAACATACACAACATTTATTTAGTTTGCCATCTGATAAGGGTACAGTTCATAGCAGCCCAAAACAATTACAATAGTAACATCAAAGATCACAGATCACCATAATAGACATAATAATAATGAAAAAGTTTGAAATATTGTGAGAATTACCAAATGTGACATAGAGACACGAAGTGAGCACATGCTGTTGGAAAATGGCGTTGACAGGCTTGCTCAATGCAGGGTGGCCACAGGCCTTTAATTTGTAAAAATCACAGTATCTCTGAAGCACAATAAAACAAGGTATGCTTGTATTGGGAAAACAAGAACATTTGCCCCCTTAAATCACAAAACAAGAGCAGAAGTGCTGTTCTGGAATTAAAGCAGACTTATAAAACCTGGGTTCCAGTCCCAGCTCTGCCATTTGCTGCCTGGACAACACCATGTGTGTCACTTCATCATTCTGAGACTCTATTTCTTCATATGCAAAATGGGGATATTGATACTTACCTCACACGTTACTGTGAAGATTAAAGGAGATAATGCTATCCAGGCACAGTGGTACATGCCTGCAGTCCCAGCTACTTGGGAAAGTGAGGCAAGTGAACCTTTGGGCTTGAGCCTAAGGTTCAAAGTCAGCCTGAGCAACATAGCAAGACCCCATCTCCCCCACCAAAAAAAGAAAGAAAGAAAGAAGATAACATTAACAATGTTTGTGATAAACAGTAAACTGTTAGGGTTTGGGGAGGTAGACAAACCTGAGTGGTCACATGACTTAGCTATTTTTAGATGTCAATGGCAATGAAGACATTCATTATGAAATAAAAGGGGCAAGGAGTAAGTCATGGTAAAGATCAGCAAAGGTCTGACTTTAAGCCAGTGTGCTCATGGCAAGGCTGGATTGGACCTGGACATTAAAGAACAATTTCAACATTGATAGGCAAAGAAGAGTAATTAAATACAATCATACTTAAAGTGAGATGAGTACTATGAACAAAAAGCAAAGGGAGGGAGCCATGGGGTGAGGGGATGGCAGAGGCGAGGGGCGGGCTTGCCCGAACACTGAGCCCTGGGAGATGAAGTTGACAGGTGAGCTGGGGAACATGGACAGCCTTGAGCACCAGGCTGAAGGGGAGTCATTTAATCCCGGAGTCCAGCTGATTTCTTTTTCTTTTTCCTTAAGCAGTATAACATTTAAATATAAATTAACTTTTTTTAATCTAAGTAAAATAGGTACATAGTTTAAAGCAATAGTTCTAAACCTTGAATGTATATCAGAACCACCTGGGCAGCTATTAAAAATGGCAAATGGCAAAACTTTACCCCAAGCCAATTAAATCAGAACCTCTGGGGGTGGGACCCAGACATCAGCATTTTTAAAGCTCCCAGATGATTCTGGGGCAGTCAAGGTTAAGAACCACTGGTTTAAAATGACCACTTTTACTGCAATAAAAAAAGAGCTATTCCTCTGCTCTAGGTCCCCTTCCCCTTAGTCCCATATTCTAAATCCATAACTTTTATTATCACCCCACATATGGCACGTGCTCTCCAACCCTGACGTTTTCTGGGGTTCTGTCAGGTGAATGCGCTCACTACTTACTAGTGTTGTCCTCCGTAAGTACTTAGATTTTATATCCTCTGCCCTGCTGAATAATTTACTACTCTCTGGCTACTTCCTGTCTTCCAAAAATGACTTAGCCTCCTCTTGTCTGCTGTTGTCTCCTTTCCTGCTTCTTTGTCCCTGTGGGTATAGGTAATTTTGGTTTTGTTCTTTGAATATTATTTTAATGAAAAATTCAAGTGTGAGAGGAGAGAAATACTTGTGGTCAATCTGCCCTATTTAAACATAAATACTAAAGGTTTGGGTGCAGGGGTGGTGGTGCTTGTTTTTACAAATATTATGCAGAACTGTTAAAAAAAGATAGAAGTGGAGTCACTCCATATAAATGAGGAGTGTAGGAGTCAGAGATCTTCTTCCCATCTTCTCCGTTTTTCTCTGAACCCAGACCAACTCTGAGAACACAGATGTAAGAAAGCCATGGTATAAACAGGGTCCGGGCTGAGGTGAAGCCTGTGGTCTCCAATTCCTGCCCTTCTAGGTTTCTGCCAAAGCATGGAGTGACCAAGGAGCCATGAGGGAGTTGTCTTGTTTCCTGTGTGATTTGGCATATTTCTTTTATAGATTCTGTTATTCATCAAAGGCTCCTTAAGCACCTTCTTCCTAAAGATGCTTAAAATTGTGTGGGGGGAGGCAAAGATCAACAAAGCAGTCTTATGCTCAAGGAAGTTAGAAGCTAGTGGGGAAGTAGGTAGGGAAAAACTGTCACATCACATGCCCTTCCAAAGGCTCTCTGTCTCACTTTACAAGCCCTCCAGAGGTGAGCAGCCCTCCTGCCATTCCCTGACCCCATCTTGTCATCATCAAAACACACTGGTCTCTGGGATGTTCTGCAAGGCGAAGTTCAAAGAGGAAACACTAAATGGTGAACAAGTGAGCGTCGCCCCTGCAAAGCACACATGCTCCGATCTCAACTCCCCTCAAGTCCCCAGCCTCAGCAGAGAAACTGAAGAATGGAAGCTCTTGGCCAATGCTAATTCTTATTCTCATACTTAGTAAGTATTGCCCCGGCTCCAAGTCCAAAGCAGGAAATACGTATCCCAGATGAAAGACCTGATGTGCACATTCGCATTTTTGTCTTCTTTTCTTTCCTCTCTCCCTTCCGCTGAATTCCTCCCTTGTCCTTTCTCCATTTAAAAGATTCATTTTGAGCAACACCCCAAATGCTCACAGGGAGACAAATAAATATGCTCTTTGTTTGTCCCGAGCTATGGGTCCTTTAATGTAAAGGTTACATGGCAAATATTTTCTATCCCAAATGTCAAAACAACCGTGGACTTCCCTGAGGGGACTGTTTTTCCAAAACCCCGTGAAATCAGGTTGGCAGGCCAGGAAAGACATAATGCTGCAGCTACACATATCCCTCGAAAAACCACGGGAAATAGCACACTCAGAGCCCCCGCAGCACCACAGGGAAACGGCCGACACGGAGCTCCCTGGGTGCTCATCAGGCGTCGCCGGCAGCAGGTGCAGCTACCTGCTCGCTCACAGTCAAGGCTGCCGCCCCTCGCACCGTCTGCTCATGGGTCCCGACAAAGAAAATCCCCACACCTCACTCAAAAGGAATGATTACGTTTTTAAAAATCTTCTGTGGGGAAAAACTCGCACACCATGGCAGGCTTGTTCTCTGGGGATCCCAAGCTCCACCATGCACATATAATAGTAACAACAGCTTTCATATGAATGCTCTTCCCTCGGTGGAATTCCAAAGTGCTGTACGCACCGTGGGGAAAATCTGGCACAATAATTCAGATAGGTAGGAAGACCCTGGCAGCCTTTTCATAAATCCTCCCCCTACCTTCTTACTGAGGGGAACAGGAGGAAGACAGCGAGGAGAAGAGAAGAAGTGAGAAGGTTATTAACTTGTCCTCAGCCTTCCCCCTTCCTCTGCCTGACTCCAAGGTTTTGGGTCTTGCCTGCTTACCTGGTCTCCATTCCCTGATGTTCTAAGACAGGGAACAATAAAAGTCATACTGCAAGACTATACAGAGAAAATCAATTAAGAATAAAAGAAACTGCACGCCCCAAGGGGCCACGTGATTGCAGGAAATGTGGCCTACTGGGAGGCATGCATAGGAGGAGAGCCTGAAGAAGAGAGGGGATAGAAAGACTAATGTAGGGGCAGGAGGACAGTACTTTTCTGGACTGAGTAAGAAACTTCTGCAGGTTTCCTTGAGCAAAACATTGGAAGACAAAGGGTGGTGTTACCATACTTTGTGTTGGTCCATGTACTCGAGCTTCTTTCAGTGACTGAGGTATACAAGAGAACCGTTGAATTTTTATTGGGACTATAGTTCTTTCACTGGAACACTTCTCTGGTATGGGAATACATTGCAGAAGCTTTCTAAGCTTGCCCAGAGAGTAGTTCTATACGTATTTGGGCTATCTACTCATCTTTTCTGCAACCCCAATGATATTTTGTTCTATTTAACCACCTCCTGAGAATCAGACTTCTGGGCAATCTTTCTTCTCTTTCTCAAAAAACCTCAAATGGTCTCCATCCAGAACACTCACCAAATTGAGGCTTGGCCAGCAAGTAGAGAATAATGCTCGAACCAATTAAAAGATAAGGACCCTTTGATTGATGCCCTATCCTTTGCCTGCCCTTCCAAGTATACTCTTCTCCACCCTGGTCTAAGCCCTGGGGGGCTGACCTGCATGGTCTGATTAATAGGTCCCTTACCCTCTGAATTCCAGTTGAATTTGGGTGATGGAGAGCACCAGAAGGAGATCTGGGGATGGGAGTGAAGCTATTTATTCCTTAAACTCTTTTTCTGCTATGCCGGAGTGTCCCTCAATCAAAGGCACAGTCTCCATTGAGAGGCCCTCTCTACACATTTGTTCAGTCCTGGGGTTCACTAGCACTGGAGTTTGGCAAGATCTCTTGTGGGTTTTCCCTGCTCCTCACCCACATCCGTGTAAATAGTCTCTTTATTAGAATATCTCCAAATTACCCAATTAGAGTATACCATCTGTTTCTTGCTGAGACCCTGACTGACATAGTTGGCAGAATGAAATTTGCCAAAGCAAAATGCCTAGCTACCCAGAGGGTGAAAATAAAATAAGGATGCTATTTATTAAGCAGTCATAAAAATAAACATAAGCTGAGAAAAAAGTCTTGTTAGACTTAAGTTATATAAGAAAGCATAAATTATAACAAATAAACCTTATCAGTTATGAACTCCTTTACTTAGGAAGTCTGATTTCAATCACTGTATTACAAAAAAAGACTGATAAAATCTTATACAATGGCTTTTCTTCTTAAATTTCTAAAAAATAAACCCAAAACACTACTCTCAATAATGGAGCCAACCCTAATAGACTGAAATGAAACAGATCACTCTGTGATAGTAAAGATTATAAAGAAACTAAAAGTGAAATAGGAGAAATAAGATCCGCATTAGAGCAGTAAAGAGTAAAGAGCAGAATTGCCACTGAATAAAATCAAGTCAGTGGCTGTGAAGAATTCACTTAAGGGGCTCTATCATAACATAGAGGAAAGGATAAAGAGAAGTAGCTGAAAACAAGGTGAGCTCTAAGTGAAGTTACTAAACAGGCCATATATAATATTCAATAAGCAAAGCTTTCTAATATGTCAGAATAATTGTTCAGAAAATATAATAAGAAAAGATTCCATTCATGTTAAAAACAAAAATTATAGATATTACTTAATATATTTGTTTATATTAACAACAAATTAATTTATGGGTTGTGTGAAAATACTACAAAGGTTTATTTAGTTGTAACAAATAAATGGAATGATATGTTATATTATTGGGTAGGAAGATTCAACTATTGTAAAAATGCCAATTATTCCCAAATTAATTAGGGGTTTAAATGAAATAATAATCAAAATTCTAGGAGGACTTTTGTGTATAATGAGATGATATTATATGATAAATCAATGGAGAAAAGAGAAATTATTCAATAACTAATGCTGAAACAAATAGTTAAGTTTGAAAAAAATGTGTCCAACTTTACCTCATGTTATACCAAAACCAATTCCAAATAGGTTAAGAAACTGTAATTTTTGAATTATACCATAAAAAGCTAGAAAAATTGATAGATACTTATAAGATCTTGGATTAAGAAAGAATTTCCTACATAAAAGCAATACAAAATATCATAAAGAGTTTATTAGTTTTTTAAAAAGTTAACATCTATATGACAAAAGACACTAGAGTAAGGGTAGATTGCTATACCAGAGCTTAGTGTGCTCTTGCTGCTATAACAGAATACCATAAACAGGGTGGTTTATAAACAACAGAAATTGATTTCTTACTTTCATGGAAGCTGGAAAGTCCAAGATCAAGGTGCTGGCAGATTTGGTGTGTAGCGAAGGCTTGCTTCCTAGTTCATAGGCACTTGTCTTCTCATTATAACCTTACATGGTGAAGAGCAAGGCAGCTCTCTCTGGGGCTTCTTTTTTACAATGGCACTAATCTTATTCATGAGGGCTCCACCCTCATAATCTAATTACTTCTCCAAGACCTCATCTTCGAATGCCATCACGTTGGAGGTTAAGATTTCAAAGTATAAATTCTGAGGGGACACAAAAAAATCCATCTATAGCATATGGCTTAAAGCAGTGATCCCCAACCTTTTTGGCACCAAGGACCAGTTTCATGGAAGATAATTTTTCCACAGATGGTGGGGGAGGCAGGGGTGGTGGAAATGGAGGAAGAAGTGGGAGGCAGAGCTCATGCTGAGATGGGAGCGATGCGGAGGGGCTATAAATATGCTTGCTCAGTGCCGCTCACCTCCTGCTGTGTGCCCCCCCCCCCCACCAAAGACAATTTGGGAGGCGGGGCAGGCATGCAGAGCACTAGGGCTGGGGGTTGGAGGCTGCACACTTAAAGGATAAGCATTTTATGTGCTCTCACCTAAAAGTCCAAGGTGTGCAAATTAGGTTTACCCAGGTTCTTTCTAACTCTTTGCTCTGCCATCTCCTAGGGCACTCTTGTTGCCTGTATGGTTAAAGCTAGGCTGGTACCACCTCTGGGTTTTTGGCTGGTAAAAGTATGAAAGGAAGCACTTTCACTGTCTTAAAGACCTGGTCAGGCAATGGTAACCATTACTTCTGCTCGCATTCTGTTGGCAAAAAGTTAGCCACATAGCTTCATTCAACTGCAAGGAGGGTTGGAGCATGTGGTCTCTAGTTAGCTAGCCACAAGCCTACCTGTAATCAACTATAGAAAAAGGAGGACAAATTTAGGTGGAAAATAGCAATACCTACCATATCACTATAAAGACAATTGAAAGGCAGAGAGCAAACTGAAGAAACACACTTGCAGCAAATATGGAAAAAGGTTGTCATCTTAAAACATAAAGTTTATGTAGCAAAGCAAAAAGAAAAACACCAAAGCACCAATAAAAAATGGGCAGACGACATAAACAGACAATATAAATGTACCATAAACATGAAAACTATACAGCATTGCTTAAAATAACAGAAATTTAAGCTGAAATCATTAAGTGGCATTATCAATCTATTTCCCAAAATCTTTCCTTTTTTATTTTTTGAGAAAGGGTCTCTCCTGTCACCCAGGTTAAAGTGCAGTGGCATCATTATAGCTCACTACAAACTCAAACTCTTGGTCTCAACTGATCCTCCTGCCTCAGCCTCCTAAGTAGCTGGGACTACAGACATGCACCACAAGCCCAGCTAATTCTTCTATTTCTTTTGTAGAGACCAGGTCTCACTCTTGCTCAGGCTGGTCTCAAACTTCTGGCCTCAAGCAATCCTTCTGTCTTGGCCTCCCAAAGTGCTAGGATTAAAGTTGTAAACCACAGTGCCCAGCCTTAAAATCTTTCTTAATGGTCATTCTCAAGGCTGCCACTGTGTGGAAAGATCATTTGGGTGGAATATGAGCCAGTGTTCAGCCTCTGTGCAATGCACTTTGTTAGAATACACAAGAGCCTTTTACTGTGCTCTTCTCATGGAACCCTGTGTCCACATTAGAAACCTACCCTAAGGAAATAATCCAAGATGTAGTCAAAGAGGTCTGTGCAAATACGTTCACTGTAGCATAAACAATTGGAAATAACCTAAATGTCTGACAATAAGAGAATGGCTAAATAAATTATGTGCAGGGAGTAACACTATTGCCATTTTCCACTTTCTCATCTCACCTTATAGACAAGATGACTTCTCTTCATCTCCCTGTTTGGGAAGCACTGGTAAGGAAAATATTTTACACAATTCCTTCACTCTTTACTTGTTCCTTTCCCAGGCAGAAATAGCTTACTTTTATTTCAGAGACCATGATATCTATTGGGCCATATGCCACATAGGTGAGGTTGGCAAGAAACACATTCCGTCCTGTCCTGCACTCAGGATTCTTAGGGAAAGGCCAGGCCTCCCTCTCTGTTTCTTTATAAGTGATGTGATTTATATCAGAATCAAGACCTGCACTTTCTTAGATTCTCTATTCTGCCATAATTGAATTTATGAGGCAGGCCTAAAACTCCCATGCAAGTGGCCAGTTAATATCTTGGAATCCACTTATAAACTCAAGTATTCAGACAGAAGCATCCAAGATTAGGAGATGGTAGGTCTCAGATCCTAGTGTCTTTCTCCAAGCTAATTTCTCCAGGAACTTCTGAATTCTGGGACTTATGGGGCCACAGTTGATAAGGGCACATTGTTCCCTGCAGGGCTCCTTGTGCCTGTTTCCCACTAGTTAGAACATGGAGGGACCAGCACTCCAACCTCCAATACCAGAGGATAGCTATAACAGAAATAATATCCATTTTGTTTGAGAATTATGCTATTTTTACAAGAAAATGCTAATAATATGGTAGCTAATGGAAAGTCAAGAAACAGACTGTCATTTCAACAATATGGCAGGCTGAAAATCTTTGTAGGAAAAGGCATATAAACATACTGGATAATTTTTAAAAATCTTTTCAAGCTATAGCCAAACTGGAATGAAAAGGAGTGAAATCCTCATAGGTTAGGTCATGTTTGACAAAGAGGAAAGCACCCCCATGAGGCTGGTGGCTTCAGCTTTAATAGGCTGTCTGTGGGTTAAAGGAGCAGCAGCTTAGGTCTCATACAAAATAGGAGTTGCATTAGCAACCTCCTCCACCCACTCTCCCTAGTAAAGCTGGCTCTATTAAAAGACAACTCTTTTGTTGAGCAAATATGAAAATTTTCTGCCCCACCCATAAGGATGTAGTAAGGAAAATTTCCAATCTCAGCCTTGGCTCATAGGGGAGCAGAAAAAAAATCTCTGTAAGAATTGGTAACCACAAGCCAGTACTCACATGAGTATGGGACTGGAATTCACACGATGGTATGGCCTCAAATGCCCAAGTCATGAAATTGGTTGAAAGTGTTCCCAGGCATCCTGCAGAATTATGCACAAATCCTCTCTGGGGAATGACAGCACAGAAAAATAGTCCCAAGGAACAGAGCTTTCACACACACACACACACATACACAAACATATTTGAAAAATCAGGCCACCATGAACAATTATTCATAGAAACAAAAGGCAGGCAATTGGATCTGCAAAGATAATAGATATTCAAATTACCAGATACAAAATATAAAATAAGTATATGTTTAACATTTTTAAATAAATGAAAGAAATGAATAAAAGCATGACTGATGAATAAGAGACCATCTAAAAATGACCAGGCAGGCAAATTTGAAAAAGAGACAAATATAACTTCTAGAAAGTAAAAGCACAATGAATGCAATTAGAAATGAGAATTTCTCATAAGGAAACAGCTTAACAGAAGCAGAAAAGAAACTACCATATATGTGATTATGGTAGCAATTCCTACCAAGAAAAGCTTGGAATAATCCATGTGGTCAATAATTAATCAACGTTACATAAACATTTGTTAAGCTTTAAATAAAAAGGCAGATTAGACATAGTTAAAGAAAGACTCAGTGAACTAGTGATTTGTTAATATCTTCTAGTAGTTTCTACAAGTATGTTTTTATACTATGATTTAATATTTTATGACTATATAATTTACTTGTCATTTTAATTTACAAAGAACTTTTATTATAAATTCACATTATTCTAATAATAATCCTATAGGGTTTTTTAGGGTAGACATTAATTCCCCAAATAGATTATATAGATTCTTTGAAAGCAGGAACTGAAATGTATTTTGGTCTCCCACAAATCATTATACATAATCAACAGATATTTTATCTGTTGAATGAATATATTATAGTTAAATCCATTCAATGCTTCTCTAATTTGTAATGCATTTGAACAAAATATTCACTCTTTCTTTAAAAATGTTTCTCCAATTTAGAAGTAGTTCTTTTTAACAACTAATTTTGAAATCCTAAGATTGAAGTTTCTAGAAAAGAAACACCATGCATAAATACCATTTAATTGGGTGCCCAGTTCCAGCTCTGCCCTGACATAGTCATTTTATTTTGAGAAAAGGAAGGGATATAGTTGAATTTGCTAAATAATGATTTTCTACCAAGTCCCAGACATTTTTTGGCAATTTACAATTATTATAATCTCAGTAGTCTTTTGAGAAAATGCCCTAAAGTCATCTTTTTGTGTGTCAGACAATAGGTAAAGAATCATCATTTATTAGATGCTGCATTTTGTTCCAGACACTGTGCTATACTTAACATATTTTTTCCCTCAAATAGTTAACTAATTGTCCCAGCATTTGTATAACATATTCTCACAGAAATTTCTCCTGCAAGAGGTAGAGTACCAATGGAATAACCCCTCAAGACATCTCTGCCCCAATCTCTTAGAAGAGAGACAGGAACGATAGACCAAGGTCCAGTACTGCACAAGCCTATAATGGATCTGCAACCTTGCTCACCTTTGCTTTTAGATTCATTTGCATAAGTTATCTCATGTAATTGGGCTGTACCAGAGCCTGCTGAAAGATCCAAATAAGTCACTCAAGAAAATAAATCCTAACCTAGACTGGGGTGGCCAAGAGCAATTTAAAACTCAAGCCAGGATCAGGGCAAGAGTCCAGCCACTGCAAATACTTGACCCAGTATATATAAGGAACTGAACAACAAAGTCCAAGTGGAGACAAACCTCCTTTCCCCAGAAACCCAATAACACTTTTTAAAAGAGTAATAACAGCAAATACCTATGTGGTACTTACTTTATGCCAGGTGCTCTTCTAAGCTATACATATAAATTCATTTAATCCTCTCAGTTGGGTAGTATTGTTAGTTCCATTTTTAGACAAGGAAACATCTACTAAGATCACAGGTACATGTGGCAGAGCCAGGGTTCAGATACCTGCAGTCTGGTTCCAGAGTCCAAGCTCTTAACCATTAGCTCTCAACCTCTTGCATTCTGATCAGACATTCTTATCACAGGGATGTACAAAGCACTTTGACAACTGAAACATAATACATGACACATGTATTCCACATTAGTTGCATAGAGTACTTATAGAAAGGAAGAATTCCTTGGAGACTTCGGTCTGTAAATCTTTTTCACCTCGGTGCATGACAAACTTGAGGAAATGTGCCTCTAAGTGATTAGAGCTCAGCTTCTGTGTATGCCAGATCAACCCTGCATGCATTCATTTCAAATCTCTTCACAAAATAGTCAGTGCTACTGTGCAAACCTCTCCCTGGTGATCACACTGTAGCCTGTACCTGTTGTCACCTTCCCTTGAACTTTGGAGCAAGCATCCAGACCTGCTAGCTGGCTTTTCTTTAACCTTTGGTTCCACAATAAGGAACCCTTTCCAGTTCTGCAGGAGGAAGGAAGGTAACTAACTTTGTTTCTCTGGATATCTACCTCTTTGTTTTCTATAAAATCCTGTACCTCTATACCCTTTGCCCTTTGGTCTAATGGAAGCTGTCAAAATCAAAATGGAGTCACTTATGCCAAACTCTAACAAAATGTAGTTGGGAGGTCATAATGGAGGGGACTGTCACACATATGTTTATGCTACAAACCACTCCAAGGACTCTGAAAACCACAACCTTGCGCAAAAGGCGTGTGACCTTACACAAAGAATACCTCTATGAGGACATCTGCCCAGCAACTGCCTATTCAACCTTGGACTGACACCGCCCTTGTTATCAATTCTTGTAGCCAAGGATAATTGTCTACAAACAACTTGTGCAACCGTATTTATTTAGCCTTTAAAAGTTTCCCCTTTCCCCAACCTCTTCAGATGGACCTATGATTCAACATAGTTTGCATATTCCGAATTATAATCCCCATCATTCATTCCCAAATAAACTCATTTATTTTGGGAGCCACTCTCTCTGTTATTTTAGGTTGGTGGTCCTATAAATCTCTCTAGGGCACACTCCTCTGTTATAATCCTGTTATGCCTATGATTTCCAGCAATGAGTAACAGTAGAACCCTTAAAATGTAAAGAATGTGTGTGCTTGTCTCTGATGGCACGCAAGGAAGGGACACCTAGGGAGAACTGGCCAATGGGTATGAAGAGGGAAGTGTGAAAATAATCAACAGAGGTGTGAGTTTGGGGAAGAAAGTGTATAATCTGTACCCAGTGGGTGATGGAAGTAACTAAAGAGCTGAATCCCAAAACCCTGTTGGAAAAATGGTTTGGGCCTGGGAAGGGGCTTGGAGGCCCAATAGCCTGGCAACCTCATTACTCTCCCACCACTCCTTTTGAAATCAAAGCAGGAATTTAGGACCAAATCTTCAACATCAAGAAGTAGATTGGCCTCTTTCTTAATATTCTTTTTAGCACTCTGAATTCCTATATTCCTATTAAAATATAGTCACTTCTTAGGAGAAATCTAATTGGAAACAGAAATACAGATAGTCCACCAAGCTGAAATGAGACCTCAAGCTATTCCCTAATCAAATCAACTCATTTAAATTACCATATACTTCATTTTCAAGTCACTTCTCAATTTGTAACCAATGAGAAGTATGTCCCACCATGCAAACTCCACTGATGGTGGAGTTGAAGACAATGAAAATCGTGTCAGAAGAATTAAGCTTCACCTCCACACTGCCTTTCTGATTTCCCACAGAGAACAGCACTATGAATCCCAAATAACACCTGTTATGTTTACCCTTTCCTTATGTTCCTGGTCGTGATCAATTTCAAAAGAAGTCCTGATGTCTGTCTACTGCACTGGCCTCAGAGTACCGTCAAGGTTTCAGAGGAAACTTTTCAAAGTATGTAATAAGCCCCAATAAGAAAAAAAAAATTGTTGATAGTCAGAAAAAGAAGCAAGGTGCATTACTATCGCATTGGCATCCTTCTTTAGAGATCAGGGGAAATAGACAAGCATGACTCCTATTATTGCTACAGCATATTGCGTTCAGCCATGATGGAGCAGAACTGGCATAGTGTATCCTGAGGTATTTTCACTTCATGCATTTGGCATTGTTATTAGTTATCGCATTTAAGATACATTGGTCTGTTTACTCATGTTTCCTCACAGAGAAAATATTAACTGTGGAAAAAGAATATTTGATGTAACAAATTATCTAGCTTGCTAGTCTCATTTCTCTGTTAGTATGCAATTATTGGTTTAGCTTCCCTTAGCAAATGAAATTTCAAGGGCATTTCAAGGTCTATAAATAATATAAAAAGGAAGTAGAGCCCCAAAGAATTTTTCTTTCCTCATCTTCTCTTTTTTTTTTTTCTTTTTGTATTCAGGAACAGCACTGAATCATGCATATGTATGAATCAACAAAATCAGGTTAGCTAAGAAATTGGAAATTGCACTCCACTAGAACATTTGTCTTGCTCTAGAGATCTTTGTTATGGATTTGAAGGACTAATAAAAAATCACCAGCATGACTGGAACAGATGTTTTTTATGGACTTGGGTTGTTAATAGTCTTTTTAGCTTCTCCTAAGGACTTAAGCAGATTCCTCACTTGTCCTCAATACCTGAAATTATGTTAACATTGTCCAAAATGTACACTAACAAGCTACATTAAAAATGCCATAAATTGGAATAGGGATACTGAAAATTTCAACAAAGCAGAATAAATTTTAAAAGCTGCAAAGAGAGACAGATGCTAGATATATAAATACATGAATGAATAAATAGAAGATATGGAGAGATAAATAAAGATAGATTTTAGACAGATCAATAACAGCATGAAATAAACATAACAAAAATAATTAGCTAATCATCATTTTCTTATTAAAGCAAGAGATAACCCCTTTCCTCACCAGAAATTAACAGAATCACGAGAAGCACAGAATAGAAAATAAACTCAAAATGCTGCTCCTGTGTTTACCTTGATGGTGTGCTTGGAAGTGTTTTTCCTGAGTATTTATATGCAATGTTCTTTCTTTCTAAGCCCTTACAAGTTGCTCCCAGTGGAGGCTAAAATTGATCAATTTTGCAGAGACCAAAATAGGTAAGAAACAGCAGCAAACGAGCTTCCTGGTGTCACCGGGAAGGCTGTTTGTTGCCATCTTCTTAAACTGCATGAGTAGGTGCAAATGGGGCACCTGCCCCCAGCCTTGCCCTCTCTCTGCCCGTCTCAGTTGGAGCACACCCCTGCTGAGCACGCCCAGTCCCATTCAGCTTAAGGCCATCTTGCCATCTGCTTCCTCAATTCCTGGTGTTGCCCACAATTTATTTTGTTCTCATTAATGAATGATGATACAGGACGGGAGGCAGAATCAAGCCCAGTACAGTGCGGGACAATCCTGTGCACTTTCTCCTTCCCCATTAATCACAAAGAGATATGCTAGTTTCAATTCCAGCTCTCCACTTACAAACTACATAAGCTCAAGCAAGTTTGTTGAGCTCTGAGTCTCAGTTTATTCCTCTTAGAATCATGGTATGTATTATTTATTTGTCAATATTGTTGTGAGCTAGGGATGACTAATTCACGTGAAAGTACCTAAAATAGTGTGTGGCACATGGTAAGCATTCAGTAAGTGATCATTACTACAATTCATTTATTCATTAATTCCACAAGCATATTTTGAGCTTTTCCCATGTAGTTGTTAAATTATGTGAAGTTATGAGGATATAGAAAAATAAGACAAGACCCTAACTTCTCAACAAGTTCCTATTCCAGCTGAAGAAACAGATACATAGATAAGTAATTACTCCCCACAGCACACAATTAAATGTGTCAAGAAAGCCATATGTGTAATTAGAGTTTGAATATAAGAGGAAAGAGAAGGGGGCAGAAAATTGTTTGAAAAAGAAATGTATGAATGTTTTGAAAATTTGATGGAGAAGGAAAAAAAAGGTAAAAAGAAAATCTTAAAATCATCCAGAGAAAAAAGACACATTACAGAAAAACAGCAATAAGAATAATTTCTGACTTCTGATTAGAAATAATACAAGCCAGAAGATATTGAATAACATGATTAAATTGCTGAGAAAAAATAAAAACTGTCAACTGAGAATTATATACACAGTAGAAATATATATATCAAAACTGGAGATGAAATAAATATATTTTCAGATAAAAAATGGAGAGAATTTATAGTCAACAGATTTGTACTACAAGAAATGCCAAAAAAAAAAAAAAATTCTTCAGGGTGAAGAGAAATAAGACCAGATGGAAAAATAAATCTATAGAAAGAAATTAAGAACATAGAAAATGATTAGATTGTGGGAAAATATAATAGATTATTTTCCTTAATTTCTTTAAAAGATAAAAATAATAACAAGGTATTATAGGGCTAATAGATATTGACAATATATAACTTACATTAAAACAATTGCACCAAAAACAAGAATGAGAACAGAGGGGACAAACAGAAAACAAAAAGCAAAATAATCGACTTAAAGCCGGGAGTATGAATAATTGCATTAGATGTAAGTGGATACACACAAAAACTGAAAGTCAGAGTTTGTCAAACTGGATAAAAGGGGAAAAAACATACAACTACAGGAGGCGCAGTTGAAATATAAAGATACAGATAGTTGGAGGTAAGAGGATAGAAGAAAATATACCATACAAATGTTAATATGCAAAAGCTAGTGTGGCTATATGAATATCAGACAAAATGGAATTCAAAATAAGAGACATTACTGGACATAAAGGAAAACATTTGATAGCGATAAATGAACCAATTTATTTAAAAAACACAACAATATTCAATGTGTATGTATCTAACCACAGAGCTTCAAAATGGAGCAAAACCTGATTGAGCACACAGTTACAGCTGGAGATTTCAGCACTCCTCTCTCAGTAACTGATAGAACAAGTAGACAGAAAAACAGTAAATATATAGAAAACTCAAATAACTCTATCAATAAACTTGACCTATGTGACATTAATAGAATACATCACCCAACCAGAGCAGAAAACACATTCTTTTCAAGTACACATAGAACATTCACCAAAAGGAACCATGTTCTGGGCCATAAAATCAAATCTTTGCAAGCTTCAAATAAACAAAATTACACACAGCAAAGCATACTCTGATCACAGTGAAATATAAAGCAGAAAAATAACACCAAAAGCTTTTTATTTGAAAAGATTAAAAAAGTTAATAAGCCCTTAGAAAGACAAAAACTTTTTTAAGGAAGGAAATGAACTATCAATCTACAAAAAGACAGAGAACAGCCTTAAATGCATACTGCTAAGTGAAGGAAGCTATTCTGAAAAGGCCATACACTGCATGATTCTAACTATATGACATTCTGGAAAAGATAAGACTACAGACAGTAGTATGTTCCGTGGTTGCCAAGGGTTTGGGAAGAGGAAGGCAGGTAAACCTGGGTAGAGCACAGGAAATTCTTAGGGCAGTGAAACTATTCTGTATGACACTGTAAAAGTAGGTACATATCATTATATATGTGTCAAAACCTATAGAAAGTACAATACAGAGAGAATTCTAATGGAAACTATAAAGTTTAGTTAATAAGAATGTATCGATATTGGCTTATCATTGTAACAACTGAATGGCATTAATTCAAGATCTTAATAATAAGGGAGAAAAGGAGATTTCAAGAAGACAGCAAGTAGAGTGGTGGTTGCCAGAGGCCAGGAAGGGTAGGGCAAAGGGGGATATGAAAAGAGGTTGACTAATGGGTACAAATATGCAGTTAGATAGAAAAAAATACAACCAAAAATAGATCATTAGGGTGGCCATAGTTAACAATAGTACATTTCAAAATAGTTAGAAAAAAATAAGTTCCTAGCATAAAGAAAAGGTAAGTAAAGTGATGGGTATCCCAATTACCCTGATTTGATCTTTACCTATTATATGAATGTATCAAATTACCAAAAGCACCCTGAAATACATATAGCTATCAATAAAAAGAATAATAGGAGAAACTCTGGTGAGAAGTAAGAAGGCATATGGGAATTCAGTACTTTCCACTCACTTTTTTTTTTTTTTTTTTGGCAAATCTAAAACCACTCAAAACAATAGATGTGTTTTATAGATAAAACACAACCAATATCAAGGAAACAGAAAGAAGACACATTATAGGTCTTTCAGAACTTTAAAATAAGGGAATATCATGAAAACTCTATGCCACTAAGTTTGAGGCACACATAAAATGGACAAATTCCTTGAAAGAGTCAACTTACTGAAGCCAAAACAAGAAAAAATAGAAAATATAAATAGCCTTATATCTGTCGGAGAGCTTAGAGCCATAATTCAAAACATTTCCAAGGTGGCTCTATTTGTATATTCTATTAAATATTTTAAAAATAAAAACTACCAATTTTACACAAAATCTTTCAGAAAATAAAGAATGAAGGAACACTTCTTAGCTTGTTTTATGAGCTCAGTATAACCCTGATCTTATAAAATGACAAAGACATTACAAGAAAAGAAAATTATAAAAAAAAGGAGAAAAGAAAATTATAAACCATAATTCTAAGAAAATATGAGTAAATGAAATCCAGAAATATTTGAAAAGAATAATACCACATGATCAAGTGAGGTTTGTCCCAAGAATATAAATTGGCTTATCATTCAAGAACCAATCAATTTCTTTCATCACATGAATAGAATAAGGAATAAAAACCAAATGATCATCTCAATAGATACAAAAACATTTGACATAATTCAACATCATTCATAATAAAAATTCATCAAAGTAGTAAAAGAAAGGAGCTTCCTCAATCTTAAAGAGTATCTATGGAGAACATACAACTATTTAATGGTGAAAAATTGAATAATTTCCCCCTCAGATCTGCAAAAAGTCAAGAATGTCTACTCTCACCAAAACTATTGCACATTATACAGATCATAGCAAATGCAAAAAGGCAAGAAAAAAAAACAAAAGCAAAATAAAAGATTGTAAATAAAGACATAAGACAATATTTGTTCAAAGGCAATATGATTATGTACATAGAAAACCCTAAGGAAGTCACATACCAAAAAGAGCTATGAGCTACCAGAATAAGTGAGTTTAGTATCAGTTTACAAGGCTAACATTTAAAAATTTATTGAATTTCTATGTATTAACAACTAAGAATTGAATTTGAAAAAATACTATTAGTAGTAGCACCCAAAACATTAAATATGAATATTTACATATAAATTACCAGAATATGTGTAAGATCTGCACACTGAAAACTACAAAGAACTGAAAGAGAAATTAAAGTTAACTAGGAAAATGAGCAGATGTACCATATTCAAAGATCAAAAGTTTTAATATTGTTAAGATGTTGTGATGGGCTGAATTATGTCCCCCCAAAATTCATATGTTGCGGCCCTAATCCCCAGTACCTCAGAATATGACTGTATTTGGAAATAGAGCCTATAAAGAGCTAAATAAGGTAGCATGAGGTCATATGGGAGGGCAGCAGTCTAACATGCCTTGTGTGCTTGTAAGGAGAGGAAATTAGTACCCAGACAACACACAGACTCGGGGCAACCACGTGAGGACACATGGAGAAGGCGACAATCTGCAAACCAAGGAGAGAGACCAAACCTTCTGATGCCTTGATCTTGGACTTTTGGCCTCCACAACTGTGAGAAAATAAATTTCTATTGTTTAAGCCACACAGTCTGTGGTATCTTGTTATGGCAGCAGCAGCAAACTAATACAGATTTTAATTCTCCCTAAGTTCATCTATAGATGCAATGCTATTATAATCAAAATCCAAGCAGGCATTTTTGTAGAAACTGATAAATTGATTTTAAAATTTATATGGAAAGATAAGTAATTCATGTGAAAAGCCAAAATAATCTTGATGAAGAACGGGAATTGTTTAAAAAAAAAAAATGTGTGCTCTCTTTGATTCTAACTGATGCTAATTGCTTCTGTAAATATAGCTTGCTGGCTTAGTGGAGCCCCCATGGGCATGACAGGCCCCGGGGAGATAACCGCAAGTTACTTCCTGATAAAGGGCTGGAGAGTCCCAGGGCCCTCCAACCAATTAACCAGATAAGAAGGGCAAGGCATAATCAGAAGCCTGTCCCGCAACTTAAAAACCAACCAATCAAAAGCCAGTCCCGCGGCTTGAAAACCAACCAATCAGGAGCCAAGACAATCAGCCACTTTTGAAGGAGCAAATGAATTAAGGGAGGGAGGGGGGATGGCATGCCCCGTGCATGTAATCTGCTGAAAAGTATAAAAGACATGCGCCCCCACTGCGGGGGTCCCTGCCCATGGAAAGAGACCACTGCGTTGGTGCTCGGGGCTTGGACCCTAGCTCGACCTAGTCAATAAAACTCCTTTGCCTTTTTGCAGCCTCAGGGACTCTGTCTTTCTGTTCCCGGGGCCGAGGGGAACCGGCTCTAACATTTCAGAAGAATATAAAAGATTTACACTACCTGATTTAAAGAAGTAATAAAGCCACTGTAATCCAGGCAGTAAGGAATAGGACAGACAAATAGATCCAATGAACAGAATAGAGAATATATAAATAGACCCACATATATATCATCACTGGATTATTGATAAAGATACTAAGGAATTCAGTGGGAAAAGGAATCTTTTTAACAAATGATCTAGAACTGGATAACTATATGAAAAAAATTAATTTCAACTCCTACCTCACATCATACACAAAAATTAATTTGAGGCGGATCATAGACCCAATCACAAAAGTGCAAGTTTCTAGGAAAAAACATAAAAGAATATTTTCATAAAATTTGGTGAGCAAAAATTTCTCAGGCAAGACTTAAAAGACACTAACCAGAAAATTTCTAAAATGACAAATGGAAACTTACTGAAATGTAAAGCTTCTGCTTATCAAAACAAAAAAGAAAATGAATAGGCAAAAGTGTGGGAGAAAATGTTCATAACACATCCATCCAGGAAAGAACTTATAATCAGAATACATAAAGAACTCCTACTAATTAAATATTAAGAAGACAACTCAGTGAAAATATCAGCAATAGATTTGCACAAACTCCCATAAAACAAGATACATGAATGGCCAATACTCAATGAAAAGATTCTCAACACCATTAGTTATCAGGGGGATTCAAATTAAACCACAATGTGCTTTCTCTATCATATCCAGTAAAATGCCAAAAATTAGAAAGACAGATAAAACTAACTGTTGGAGAGACTGTACAGCAACTGAAACTCTCATACATTGCTGGTGAGAGTGTAAAGTTGAACAATTACTTCGGACAACCATTCGTCAATTTTTTATAAAGTTAAACATATACTGACCATATGGCCCATTAATTCCACTTTTAGGTAAATATCCAAGAGAAATTAAAATATGTGTCTAAAAACAGACTTGTAGAAGAATGTTCATAACACCTTTATTAACAATATAGTCCTAAAATGAAAACAACCCAATTGTCTATCAAAAAATCAATAGGTAAACACATCATGGCATATTTATACAACTGGATACTACTTTGCAGTAAAAACAAACGATGCACTTAAAATGTGTATACTTAACTATAAGTAAATTGTACCTCAATAAAATTAAGATATATATTTTATCAGAAGTTGAGAATTAAGAAGAAAAGTAAAGCAGAGAGAGGAAATGGGAAGTGCAAGGTGTAGTCAGTTGCTATTTTACCTAGGATGATCTGGGAAGTCCTCTTCTGGCTGGCATTAGAGGAAGAAATCTGAAGGAAGTGATTAATTGGGAGGAGGGTGTTCCAGGTAGAGGGATCAGAAAGTACAAATGCCTTGAGGCAAGAGCATGCTTGGCTTAATCAAGAAACAACAAGGAGGTCAATGTATCTCGAATGACATGTTTAAGGGGGAGTGTGATGTTGTGAAATGTATATTTGTTCTTCCTCCAGTTTCCTGGCACACAGCTCCTAAAGCCCTTGGAATCTCTTAAGTGATAAGTGCCTTTTTGTATGCTAATGAATGACTGGTGTCTGGGGACTCCTGCATAGCCTCAGGGTGAGGGCTGGTTGCCAGGGGAACCAACTTGTGATTAAAGGGTTGGTGCTTTCTCAGTCCCACCCCCACCCCCCACTTCCTGGGAGGGCAGATGGACTGAAGGTTGAGTTATCACTAATGGCCAATGATATAATCAACCACGCCTATGTAATGAAGCCTCCATAAAACCCCAAAAGGACACGGTTCAGAGAGCTTCCAAATAGCTGACCAGGCAGAGGTTCCTGGAGGGCGGCATGCCCAGAGAGGTCAGGAAAGCTCAGGGTCCTTCCCACATGTCTTGCCCTATGCATCTCTTCATCTGTATCCTTTGTAATAGACTTTGTAATAAATAGGTATTCAGGTGTAATGTGTGTCCCTGAGCCAGTCTAGCAAATTAATTGAACCTGAAGAAGGGGTCACAGGAACCCTGACGTATAGCCAGTCACAACCTGTGCTTGCGACAGGTATCTGAAGTAGGGAGGAGGGCAGTCTTGTGTGACTGAGCCCTGTCAGCCTGTGGGACCGGAGCTAACCCAGGTAGATGTTGTCAGAATCAAGTTCAAATTATAGGATACCCAATCACTTTCCGCTGAAAAACTGATTGGTTGTTGGTGGAGAGAAATCCCACACACATTTTGGTGACCAGAAGTCAAGTGTTCTGTGTTAAGTGAGTGTGAAGGTAGAAGGAAAAAAAACAAGCTTTCTTCCCCTTTAGGTACAGTTAGGAAGTGAGATCCAAGAGGATGGAGATTCAGATCACACAGGTCTTGGAAAGTGCTTGTAAAGACTCTGGGCTTCACTCTGACTGAGACAGAAGCCACAGGCAGGGTTTGAGCAGAGGAGTGGCAAGGTCCTTTACCAAGGGTCACTCTGACTGCTATGATGGGAGCAGACTCAGGGTGGCGGTGGGGGCTAGAAACAAGCTAGGGCAAAAGCAGAGAGATGAGTTAGGAGGCTACTTTAGTGGCTTCAAACAAGAGTAGTGGCAATGGCGAAAGTGATCATAGTCTGGATATATTTTGAAAGTAGAGCCAACATGATTTGCTGGTGGATTAGTTGTGGGTTATGATGGAAAGAAAGAAGTCAAGAGTAATTCCGAGTTTTTAGCCTGAGCACCGCAGGAGTGTAGCTCCAGAGCTAGCAAGTACCCGACTACCTCAGTTACTGCACCTTCCTCCCTCAGAGTGCCACCATAGTCATTGCTGACCCCAACCAGCTCAGCATGTGACAGGAC
Source organism: Lemur catta (assembly GCF_020740605.2). Classification (NCBI taxonomy): domain Eukaryota; kingdom Metazoa; phylum Chordata; class Mammalia; order Primates; family Lemuridae; genus Lemur; species Lemur catta. The sequence goes on from NC_059130.1 coordinate 55,392,214, forward strand.
CTGCGCCTTCAGGAATCACCCAGGCCTCTTGACATGTTACCTCCTGAGACTACCTTCCCTACCTTGCTGTTTCTGTTCAAATCCAATATCTGCTTTTCTGCCCATTCCCTTTGGATGTGGCATTCATCTGGACTGTCTGGTCCTTAGCCCCACCTTTGCCAGTAGACATTGTCTTTTTAGACATCCCCCTGTTTCATGCCTACAGACTTAGTTACTGCTGACTTATACCCTTGCAACAAACCCCGGTTCTGCCAAGAGGCCTATGACAGCTTATGTTGACCAAGAGAGATGTCCAGAAATCACAGGATTTCAAAGTAAACCATTAGGTAAAACCATGTCCTGCACAAGATGCCCAGACAAAGGGTGAAGTTGGGTCTGAAATCCAACCCAGGTTCTGGTCTGCGGGATCTGAACACCAGTGCTAGCCAGCACCCTGGAAGAAGCAGCATTCATCCCTAATTTGTCCATTCAAAGGAGATGTCATTTATGTAAGGCTCCTTTTCCTAATTTGTCCAAAGGCACCATATATACAAGACAAGTCCCTGTTTCAAGGCCAGCCAAGCATGACTCAGATTCACAAAGCTTGGACTTTTTTTTCCGAGAAACTACAGTGAGAATATTAATAAAGCAACTTAAACTGCTGCCTCTCTTGCTTAGAATTTTTGTAAAATTTAAGTGAAAGAAGAAACCAAACTTCATTGATATTGGCATATCAGAAGGCAATTTTTCTGGTATCATCCCTTGTCTTGTCCCACATTCGCACGATGTTGTTGTTTCTCCTCCACTCCAGAAATGCAAACAGCTTTTGCTTATTTCTACTGAACATGGTTCCTTTTTCTCTGATGTTGTCTCGATTGAACCTGAGAAGCTGACATAATTGTACAATTCATATCTAGTGAAAGTTGAACTTTGAACAGTAACTGAAGATCTGAGCAGATAAAGGCATCTGACAAGAGTCTGTACTTGACAACACCAGCCTCTCTTCTCTCCTGAATAATAATAGAACCAATTCAACGCCCTCTATTTTCCTGCTGTTGCAATGTGGAATTCAAGTGTTAGTATGACCTAACTGTTTATCGGGTAAGAACTCAATTAATTTGTGTCCAGAATCATTAATTGTTCTTAATTCACATTTGACCATTGTGTTTGGTCCCTGACCTCTGGTCCCACTTTTGCTTGGAAAGTTCCCTTTCAGTAGAAACACATCGTGCTCTGGCATACAGCCACTCACTGCTGATTCTGACTCAGACTGAATTTGATGCTGAATTTCCTGAACATATCTCGATGATAGGTTCAGCGAGGCTACTTTTTAAAGAGTGTGTGTGTGTGTGTGTGTATTCTGATAAGCTCTTTCCATGTAACTATAATTCGTGAAGGGAGGCTTGTGATGCAATGCACACAGTAGGTGTTCAGTGAATATTTGTTTAATGAGAGAAGAGTTCTAGTTCTCCCCATAATTAGCTTGTGATTTGGGTCAGGTCACATCATTTCATAGGGCCTCAGTCTCCTCATTTGTAATGTAGGCTGGGAAAGATGGATTCTGAATTCAAAATGGGAGTGTGTTAAATTACCATCTCTCCTATCACAGTTTTCCAAAGTGTGCCTTAGGTAAATTAAAGACAAAGGCTCCTGGGACTCAAAATGGCCTCTGGGAGTTCTTTTGAGTCAGTCCCCCTTAAATGGACAACTTTGGAGACCAGTTATGTGGCCCTGGGGAGTTTTCTCAAACAGCCAAAGCAATCTGGACATTCAATACATCTAGCCAATATTTTGAAACACATCCCACCCCTATACTTTTATTTTTTACCTTTTTCTTTCAACTCCATATAATTTTTAGAAGAAAATTCACCTTTAGTGTCTGGTTTGCTTTCCAGAACTCACTTACTTTATCTCCTAGTAATTCACTGGGGTATTGTAAAAGTACTTCTTGGGGAAAATCTTTAGGCCATTTAGTCTTTTTCCACCCTTTGAGTAAAATTACTGATTTTATCCTGACTAGGATATTGACATATTCAAAGAGACAAAGACTGTCTAAGTAGACACTTAGGATGAAATCTTTGTAAGTTCTATGCTTAGCAAATATTCTCCCACTCAATTTTTTGGATTTCTATCTCTTTCATAGCTATTTTCATGGATAGTTTAGTTAAAATTGAAGAGGCAATTCTAAAGATTAGTCATAGACATATCACTAACCTGGGATTCATAAGAACTGGTCTGTACTTCAGTTCTAACTAGTACTATTTAGCTGAGACATTATTCAAAAGTATCATGGAATCTGAAATTCAGGAGGAAATATAGAGTTCAAGCCAACAAGGAGGAATTTCTTTAGAAGAAAGCCTCTCTTCTATAGCCTAAACACCTCCTGTGATTAAAAATTAAACAAAAACAAAACCTTACTATTTCCTGCCCATTTTCATTGCTGAAAAGCTATGATAGAAAGATCTTTCTAACTACCACTTTCATCCTTTGGTCCTAGTTCTACCTTCTGAAGCAACAGAGAAAATTAATACTAGCTTGCATTTTTTAAGCATTAACTTCTGACCAAAATGGAGTGCCTGAGACTCCTCCATTACACAACTAGAAAAATCAACAAAATATATGAAACAATGGGGTTTTTTGACATTGGAAAACAGGTAGCGTAGGACTATGATCTCCGAGAAAAGGGAAACAAATAAGGCAAGCCCTGTAATTACTGCAGTTTACTATCTGGAGGCAGTTCCTTGGCTGCAGCACAGGGAAAGTTACCTAACAGAACCCAAAGTTCTCACTTAGGTTAGGAGACAGATACAGAAGATCAGAAATGTAAAACAGCTATAATTTGCGGGGTAGAAAGTCAGGGAGGGAGTAGCTTCACAAAGAGAAAGAACTCTGTGGTTCTGCTGAGAGAGAGTCCCTGGAGTCTTTTGTCAAGAACCACTCTGCACATGTATGAGAGTAAATTCCCCAAGGCTCAGGTGGAAACCTTCGGAAAGTGAAAGACCAAACAATTCCCAAAATTCCTTTTATATTGCCACCAGACAGAGTGGACAAACCTCATGATACGTGGAGAATCAGATAGAATTATCAGAAGGGTGTGATCTTAGTAGCTGAATTAAATTATCCATCAAATAAAAGCTGCCCTGGACCTGCCCTTCCTTACAAAGCTTCAAGCAAACCACAGAAGGATATAACTGATTCCAAGTAACTTAACTACATATCACAACAAGTTCAACACCATTTAAAGGAATACAACCAAAGTTAACACCTAACAAAATAAAATTTAAAATTCCTGGTCTCTAACCTAAATTTACAGAAAAATGTTATGCCCAATGAGGAGAAAAAAATCAGTCACTAAAATCAGACACAGAAATGACAAATGATAAAACCAGCAGGTAGGGACATTAAACCTGGTGTTATAAAATGCTCCATAGTTTCAAGAATATGGAGGAAAACATGGGTCTGATGAGGAGACATATGGAAGATACATTTTTTAAAGGGCCAGAATGGAACTTCTAGCAATAAAAACTAAAATGTCTCAAGTGAAAACACACTGGATGGGATTAATAGCAGACTAGACACTGTCAAAGAAAAAAAAAACCAGTGAACTTGAAGATATAGCAATAGAATCTATCCAAAATGAAGCATAAATAGAAAAAGACAAAAATAAAACAGCACCAATGACCCATCAAATAATACAAAATAGTCTAACACACAGGTAATTGGAGTATCAGAAAGAAAGTGGGGGTGGACATAAAATAATTTAAGATACAATGGCCCCAATTTTTCCAAAATCCATCATAACTATAAACTCAAATTGAAGAAGTTCAACCAACTTTAGGATGAATAACCATAAAGAAAAGCACATCAAGGCACAACATAATCATATTGCCAAGCCAGTGATAAAGGGAAAATCTTACAAGCATCTCAAGGAAAAATAGATATATTATAAATGTAGGAAGAAAGGTAAGAATGTTAGATCTTTTGTCAGAAACTATATAAGGTAGAAAACAATGAATTGACATCTTCAAAGTACTAAAAGAAAAGACTATCAACCTGGAATTCTATACCCAGTGAAAATAATTTTTTTAAATGAAGGCAAAAGAAACACTTTTTCAGACAAAGAAGATCTGAGAACATTAATTGCTGGCAGAACAACCTACATAAAGTGAATTCTTTGGGCAGAAGATAAATGGTAAGAAATGGAAATCTGCACATACACAAAGGAATGCAGAGAGCTAGAAAGGGTAAATATGGAAGGAACCATAACAGCCCATTTTCTCACTTTTAAAGACAAATAACTGTTTAAAGCAAAATAATAACAATAATGGTGAGCTGTATAAAATATGAAAAATTAAAATGTGTAACAATAGCAAAAAGGAGGGGAACTAGAGTGTCATCAGTTTTGTCCATTATATGGGACTTAACATGATATTACCTAAAGCATATTACGGTAAGCTAAAAATATATGCTGTAAATATCAGAACAATAACTAAAAATAATTAAAACAAAGATATATAGTTCATAAGCTAATAATGAAGAAAAAATGGAAATTTTAAAAAACCACACACACAATCCAAAAGAAGTCTGGAAAAGAAGAAAAAAGGAAAAAGAAAATACAAATAGAAAACAGTTAAGTTGGTAGATTTAAATCTGGCAATGTGAATAATTAAGTTAAAAATAAGTAGTCTAAATACTCCGATAAAAGGAATAAGTAATCAGAGTGGATTAAAAGACCCAAATACACACTGTCAGAAGAAACCTTCCAAAGACACAAAAAGGTTAAAAATAAAAAAAAATAGGAAATAATAGATCATGTAAACACTAACAAAAGGAGGGAGAGAAGAATGAAAGAAGGAAGGAAACTAGAGTAACTACATTAGTGTTATATATACTAAGATAAATGATAAATAATAAATATTTTCTTCATTAAATAGTAAAGAAATTAAAAGTGACAGTTCATATTGATAAAGGAGTCAATTAATCAAGAGAACAAAACCAATCCTAAACATGTATGTACCTAATGACAGTTTCAAAATACATGAAACAAAAACTGAGAGAACCGAAAGCACAAGTAGATCTGTGATTATAGTTGGAGAGTTCAACACTTTCATATCAGTAATTTACAGAAGAAGTAACAGAAAATCATTAAAGATAAAGATTTTGCAGAATTAAACAAGAGACAATCTTCACTTTTCTTGGTTATACTTTGATGGATTCCTCCTCCTCTCACTACATATGATACCACATCAACTTCTTTCCCACCCAGTTCAGCGCACTGTGTATTGCAGCTGGAGTATAACCCAAGTCATATTATGATGCAGTAAGAAGCTTGTAAACATGTGGGTGTAGAAAATGAAGACGATAAGCTAATTGGAGAGGAGGGGCTATTTTTCTACTCACTAGATGAGTAACTCAGGCAAGCAAAAAGCCTCAACATGTTTGCCTCTATCCCTTTCACACACAGTGACCCACAGACTGCATCCTTGCTCTTCACAATACGTGTCCAAATGTACATTGATTAAGTCTACCACCCCCCTCCTGCCAGCAAACATTTATGTCCACACATTTATGCATGCTTATTGGCTCACTGTGTCAGACACTCTAAGAAACATCCTTTACTGCCTGAGAATCTTTGACCGACAGAGATCCCACATTCTATGATGTACTCTCCTTTTTCTAGCCCCAGCAATTCAGATTCTTTCCACAGGTTATGGTGAATAAGCCAACATCGAGTAATAGCTTCTCCTTCGTAGTAAGTTAATTAACACTGTTCTCAATGTAAATTAGTAAACCGACCACCTGGAGTAATTTATCAACACAAAAGTTCTCCAGACAAAGAATAGCATGCACACTCTCTCTATTGTTCTCTGTCTCTCTCTCTGTGGCTCTCTCTTATTCTTCCTGTACTGTCAAATAAAATCCTAATCTTACCTAAGTGATTACCTTGCAGCTTTGCATTGCTTTGCATAAAGTGTTTCCATTCATTAATCATTCAATCATGCAACCATGAAGGTAAGACTGTCAGTGATTCTTGTGCCTGATGGACTGACTTTGATGGGCCAGTGCTCAGGTGCTTGCCAGCTGCTGACTTGAGCAAATCTCTAAATGTTCCTGGGCAACTATCTTAGGCACCACTTACCCTACAGCGCATCCTTTCCCCTGTCCCCAGGGCACCCAGAACAATTCCACATGAGCAGAAATTAAAGCAAGAGAAGGGAAGTGGAGGTGGATAGTAGAAAATTTAGAGTTTTTACATATTTTTTAACTTTCTAGCATTATGTAAAATTCTTTGCATACATTATAATTGAGCATGAAGAAAAAGTTTTTCTTTCTTTTTTTTCCCCAAGAAACTTACCTTCCCTTTGCCCTCCATATCTATAAATGAAATATTCCTTTCTTATCTCTCACCCAGTCTCTAAATATTATATTTTATCCCACCATCTACAGTGCATCTTCCTAGTAAAATAAGACACAAATAATATTACGACACAAATAAATAGTACACAAATAATATGTGCTTCATTTGCTAAATACTAGGGAATTCCTTACTTATCATGGATGGTTCCGCTATCTTCATATTAATAGTTCTTCATTATCACTATGTTACAAAAAAAAGTAACTAGCTTCAAAATGAGCTGTCAAATCTATTCAAGGCCGTGAATTTCCCAAATCAAATTATTTATAAAACAATTTTCAGGGGCCCAATACTGGGCTCAGAAAGTCACAAAAAAAATTTTTAAAAGAAACTATAATAAACTATAATCCTCACAACAATGACCACAAATAAAATCAAAACACTGGGCTTGGACTTGCTGAGGTGTTTATAATTATACAGGTTTTGGTCCTATACCAACTATGAAACCTAGTATGCCCTGAAAAAACAATCAGAGCCAACTCTTACTAAAAGAAAAAGCAGTAAGTTCCACCTCTTCTTTCTCATATGTTCTTATTATTTCATGATGGTAGTGATTAACTCTATCCTTTGGATATTTCATAATTTACCTAGTGTTTTCAAGTACTTCATCTAAGTCTCCATACTAAAGGAATCAGGTTTGAGCTTCTGTAATATGTGGGACATAATCCATTGGCAGAATGGGAAAAACCTGGGAGATCTAAACTCTGGAAAATGCAGCCACAGTGAATTACCACAGAGCAGCAGAACTTGTTCTATGGGCCATCAATCTCATAACTCTATGCCACCTAGAGAGTACGAGAGTCCTGGGTTGTGATTTGCCAGTGAGGACAAGCCAAATGTTAATATCTATTAATCATAATAATATTTATTTATTTATTATTGACTTGTATTTACAGTTATTATGGAATTGTAGCATGTAGACCATGAAAATGACAAACTGTCAGGCAAAGCTAATACACAGTTAATACACAAATTGCTAATACACAATTTGTCTAATTTTCTAATTGCATCAAATTGTCTAATTTTTCAAATTGCATCAAAAAGCCCTTTGCTCTTGAAATCATGAGATAAACACTAACTTAGTCCAAGCAAAAAATTCAGGTGACAATTATTGCTACAGAAAATTTTGGTTTCCCCATGTCTGTGGAAGTGAAAGTCCATCTGGTGGAATGAGAGAAGTGTGCCAGGAGGAGCTATAACTTACATGCGAGGACAAGAACAGTGGTACTCACATTTTTCTTTTTTTTTTTTTTATCCCATTCACAATTACTTTTCCTGCTCTTCCAGTGGAATTCACACTTGCCGAGGGTATGTCAAGAAAGAGGGGACAGTAACATAACAGAAGTAGGGAGCTGTTGTAGAAAAGGAAGAACATGAACTTTGTAGTCAAAGGATTCAAGTACAAATTATAGTTCTATTTTTTACTGTTTGTGAGACCTTAGACAAGTAACTTATGCTCCACATTTTAGTTCACTCAGGTCTAAACCGAGATAATCAGGTTGCTGGGAAGATGTGTCCTTGCAGTGGAGATAAGGTTCCTGGCATTTAAGAAAGGTGTTACACGGTAGCAGCCAATGGCTCCCAAAGTTGAGGATACCAGAGGCAAATCTAACACCAAAATCTAGAGCTGCTGGGCAGTTCCCAACCATCACGCTCCTCGGGCCTCACAGCAGGAGGTGATCAGGAAGCTTCATCTGTATTTACAGCCACTCCCCATTGCTCTCGAATCACCACTTAAGCTCATCTGCCCCCCCACTCCCCTACACCCCCCACCTGCCCTCCATGGAAAAATTATCTTCCATGAAACCAGTCCAAAAAGGTTGGGGACCACTGATCCAGATAATCTCCAAACCTGTTAACAAAAGATTTATTTTGTTCATTCATTTATTCATTCAACCAAACAACAACAATAACAACAAAATCCTTGCATTAAGCACCTCCTCAGGGCCAGCCACCTACAGAGCTTTGTAGTTCCCGACCTTCAGCAGTTCATCATCTTGCGGGCAGGAAAACATCTTAACAAATACAAGCCACGAAGTGTTTTACAGGGACTTTAAGACGAGCAAATTTCTTCTATTCACGTCCTTTGTACCCTTCATTTTTGAACACAGACCACTGAAGAGTGAGGACTTGCTGTCCAGAGCTGGAACCTGGTTTTGCTGGCACTGGTATCTGCTCCCTGTCACTGTGTGTGTAAATAATTGCATGTGCCTTAGTTAGGTGCCCCGGATTCTGGGAGTTAGAGAAATTATTCATAGATCTGCCATTAACACTAATGGGGGGTTACATGCACAAATCCTCCACACACCACGAAGAGAATAGACTCTTCTCACTCATACATAATAGATCTGTAGAAAAATTAGCATGTATGCTTTTAGGAGCTGAACTGTGAAGATGTACCTTTTATGGGAAATATGTAAATAAGGAAAGAGGATACACTGAAGGACAAGTGCTGTAATGTGCTCCTTTTCTGATGCCTGGGCACCTTGTCAATTTTGCTGCTGCATAAAATAGGCCTGGGCTCGCCTCTGCAGAGATTCCCCAGCGCCTTCGTCTTCCAGTGCCTTACTGAATTTTCCCAGACACGGCTTACTTTGCCAAATTTGCCAGTTCTCCTGGGGAAAGGGAAGTGGGACAGAGCAACTGATCGGGCAGCAAACGAGTACTAATATGAAGCTTTTCCACAGAAGTGCTTCTTCTTTTTCTTAGAAGCTATTATTAAATTGCCTTATAATTTAAGCTGTCTTAGAAACAAGGAAATACGGTATTCATTACAGGCATGCAGATCTTCCCAGTCAGCTGGAGTCATCCCTGGAGACCACAGAATGGAGGTGCTGGGCAGACTGGCTTTGTCTGTGAAAGGGAGGGGGGCCTTGTCTGCATCTTCCATTTTTCTGCTCCCAGGAAAATGGGGTCCACCTTCACTTTGAGGAGTGCACAGTCTACTGGAGAAGAATGAGAAGTCAAAGGAAATTTCTAGATAGTGTGAGAAATGTTATGCTAGAAGCAAGCAGAGGCGATAAGAGGGTACAAAAATAGAGGCATTAACCTAGGCTTTGAGGCTATGTGTACCATCTTTCACTGAGTAAAACTCTTGAGATACATTGCCCCAGAAACAACAAAAACCAAGTTCACCCACAGGGAAATAATTGTAGGTATAAAATCTTGAAAGTGTGCATAAGTCAGAGGCACTTGAGTGTGCTCAAGCCCTCTCCTAGAATTGAGAAATTCTTTTGGGAGTGAGGTGTTTTTAATTCAATATGTTGAATCAAACTCAGGACATACACTAATCACAGGTTTACTTCCTTCTTTTATAATGTCCTTAAAGCTTTGGCTATTAACACAATGGTTCTACAAGAAGTCCAATCAATGGAGGGAAGGAATTGAATCAATTATGTCCAACTCATGGTTTCATGGTCTTTGCGTCTAAAGGGTGGAGCATTCCTGTTAACTCCAGGAGATTGGATCAGTAGGCAGGGAATGGGCTGAAAATTGCCAGCCAGGGGCTAGGAAGCCACCTGGAACTAAAGTCTTGAAAAAGAGGGTAGTAAAGAAATGTTTGAGTGTAGTGCTTTATCTGATTCATGACCACTGTCACCCAACAGCAGTGGACCCTATATTGCAACAACACCCTATTCTACAGATCCCCCTAAACCTGGCTATAAAGCAAAGATAGATCAAGAAGCATGTAGGCAGACACAGGTGCAGCTCTTCCCCTGTGAAGTGTAAGATTTATCGCTACCAAGACATTGCAGGAATTCCCAGTCCCAACTCAAGCCTAAACCCCTGCTTTGCCACCCGCTCTGAGAAAAGGTTAATGCACACAGAATTCCACTGAAATGCCCCTGGTCCATGGTTCACATGGAAAGTGAACAGCACATGCAGACGTACAGTGCACCCTCTTCTCATGGAGTCCAGAGACACTGAGTCCTGGCCCTAGTACTGCCCTGTGAAATTGCAGCCTTGGAGTGATTTGAGCCACTAGCTTCTGCTTCATTGTTCTTTTAAAAACCTAATAGCTCAAATCTTTTTCAGAATCATTGTGTTTTCCTGAAAATGGATGTGCGATGGGATGGATAGGAAAAAAGAGACAAGGCAAACCACAAAGCAACTCCTGCAATTAGAATAAAACTGGAGATCTAATAACATGGAAAAACCCATCCCGCCATTAGTCAAAGAAAAAGAATTTAAGTGTCACCATAATCAAAGTGTGCTCCTATCAGGTATATAACATGGAAATTGACACCTTTTGTAAGGAAATCAAGTTAAAGCCTAGAATTACATCAAGTAGCTTAAAATCTCAATTAGACTGTTATTCCTACTATTGATTTTTATCCTGAATGACAGCACTTGGAAGGAGAGAGTTAAAAAAGTAAAAAAAAAAAAAGGAAAGAAAGAAATGAGAAAGATTGAACTGGCATTGCACATGCAAATGAATGCATTATGGTAGTGGGGTTTTTTTTTCCACTGAATAAATTTACATTTACATCAGTTAGATCTGATGTAATTCTGCAACCAATGAAAGTTAAATATATACATATTTTGTCATAAAAGCCCTCACAGCTATAACCTTTTGATTAAGATCTATTGTAAAACTAAGAATAAATTTCAGTCAACCAATTTTAGATTTGACAACTTTTATTACTTATTTTACCCAGAAGTACACTTTAACTGGTATTTTACCAATACTCTATAGAAGAAGTCTTCTCTGGTTTTCTGTTAATTCCCTAGATTTTGTAACTATCTCATAAACTGATGAAATTTTATAAACTCTCACCATAAAGAATGAATAATATAAATTGTCTGCTCTTGACCAAGGACATACGGTTACTATTTACATTTTGCCACTGAATGGAAAATTGATCATAAAATTAAAGGAGTGGGGAAAATTGGTGAAGAAATAACTTCCTTTAGCTTACGCAGTCACTCTGCCTCTCCATTTTCTTGCTTCTGTTGGCTATTGCGGAAATAGTAAACACAGTCCTAGGCATTTGACTTGTTCACCTAAGGAAGCAGCACCAATTCCTACGCAAGTAAAACAGCATGGAAACAAGCAACAGCAGCGCCTCTAACACTCTAAGTGATCTTCCGATGTAATTACAATTTGTTTCATCACAGTCATTTCACATGGCAAGTTAGTGAAGCTCAGATTAGGGAGCTTTGCATGGTGGGGCTGTGTCAAGATTCTTAAAAAGTAACCTGCCACTATGTTATCAAATTTAGGGGGAAAATGTAATTTAAAAGACTAGTAATAATAACCATTTGTTGAGTGTCTATGTGTCGGACACTGTCAGCTGAACTCTTAATTCTCCCAAAAGCCAACCTTATAAGCAGGCATTACAGTTTCCATTTTATAGATGAGAAAACTAAGGAACAGAGAAAATTCCATATCTAAATCCCATAGTTTGTAAGTTGTGGAGCTAGAACATGGCCCAGCTTGATCTGACTGTAAAGGCTGAGCTCTTCAGTGATGCAGTCGCACGTACAGGAAATTAGAAAAGGAATGGAAATTATCAGCAGAAATCACAGGAGTACCTTCTACTAGCAGAAAGAACAATAACTGTGATGGAAAGAATTTCCTAACAAGTCCACTGAAATCATCTTTAAAGATAACCACATTAGAACAATTCTATTACTATAGATCTAAAGATGTTTTGGTATTTATAAGAATCTTTGGCCTTGGATGGCTAACATCCCATAATTCAATAAAAAATTATATAAAATAGCTAATGGTAGTTATACCTAATATTTGTATTGTACATTATGTCCAAAAATGCTTCTTTACATATCATCTCCCCTGATGCATACAGGAAAGTGAGGTATAAATCATCTCATGGAACCACACTGGATATCCCAAAGGAAGTTACACAGTAGCTTTTAATTTTAATTTTAACAGGTGTTAGAATCACCTTGTGTTCATTAAAATATAGATACCAAGGTCCCTGCCCCCTAAAAAATGTGACCTGTGGTTTTAGAGTGAGCAGACCTAGGAGTCTGTATTTGTATCAGGCATCTGGTGATTCAGTCAATGGGCCTGGGGAGGGGATGCCAGTGTCGCACCTTGAGCAACACTGGTGTACATCAGAGGGTAATGACATAACCTCACCATTACCCTCTGTGGCAGGGGGAAAGGTGTCCTCTCCCACAACCCCAAAGAGATGACCACTCTCCTTAGCATGCAGCTATTTTCATAACAGGTGGCCTCATGCAGTAAATGATGGGTGCATGGCTAGTCCCCAAATTCCGTATCCCATCTCTGACTCTCAGGCTTTTTATTCCCAATACCCACTCGATCCTTTTCTCCTCCTGTTTTCCCTGTCTTCTTTTCCACTCTCCAGGCCTTCTAAGCCCTCAGTGGGACCCCACACATTTAAAAAGGCCTTGACAACAATAAATGTATTTTAAATACCCAGCACCATGTTGGAGTCCATCCCCAGTGCTCGGAGCATGTGCCCCGCAGTTCCGCCAGTTACTGAAAAGCCACAACAGCGTGAAGTTAGGAAATCTTGCATCTCTGTGTACCAGGGTCACATTAGGAATTCACCACAGGCCCAGCATACACAAGTCTATTTTCTGGTTCAGGAAGCAGGGAGGAAAATTTCAACCTCAGAATCCACATCTTCAGCCTCAAACTCATCCAGACAGAAGGGAGCCTCCCCATACACCAGGCCTCGGGGGTGGCCCTCAGCACACTGGTGTCTGCTCTCTCTCTGGGTCTGCCTGCCCGTTTTCGCCTACAGTACTTCAAGAACATGAGCTGAATGCCCAGGGCCTAGCCCAGTGCAAGGCATATAACAGGTGCTCAGTAATGCTTTAAAGTAAAAGTCACATCAAGGAAATTAACGAAACAACAAATTGGGGTGGAGGTGGAGGAAGCAGCCTATCATTTCGGCCACCTTTGAGTCTCTGCACTTGTCATATCCCTTTCCTTCACCCAGAAGAAACTAGATGTGCATTTTCTCCTAGATATGCTTATTATAATGCAACCTATAGACTGGACAAGAAATATCCTGAACTTGAGCTATGCTCTTTATACATTAGAAGGGAATTACCGTAGTCTTCATTGTATTGTTTGTTTGGTGTGTTCTTTGATTTTCTTAGAGGAAAATATCAACCTTCCCTGTCCATGGAAAGGCTTCACCCAGACACACTAGAAAGAACGACTGATGATGTAGGGTCATTATCGCACTCTTGGGCATTAGTCAGTCTCCCAGGAGCTCTGAGATCACTTGTGCACCATCCCTGCAGCACCTGCAGGAAGGGAGGTCAGCATTATACGTTGGAAGGGAAAGAGGCAGGTGGTTCTGAGTAGAGGCTCAAACCGCCGCCTCCAGCCAGGACTGCAGAATGCTTCCTTCAGGAAAGCCTTTGCAAAGCCTCTGCAGACTTCTTGGTGGGAAAGACCTGGGAACAAGCTACAAGAAGCCAATTCAATCTGGTTATTTTAGGAGAAAAAAAGAATGGAAATTGAACCTGGAAATGTACACTCTGGGGATCCACAAACTCTCTAGTGGTGAGGAACTAAAAGCAATGTTCAAGCCACATGCAGAAGCAGTTCACAAAGTATTTACAAGGTTAATTACCAAGGCCCATCCCTGTTCTGTTAGCAGCACTGTAGTGGCCCACACCCAGTGGGCAGGCCAGAAGGCAGGACACAGTTCCTGAGACACCAGTTCCCAGGAGCCCCAGCCATGTTTTGCTGCCCCACTTTGATTCGGTAAGGCAAAGGGAAGAGTATGAAGCGTGCTTACTTGGAGCATTAACTTGAAACACAAAGCAATGGATTCTACTTCACCTCGGCCTCCCTCTCCCCAACACCCACAAAGACAAAGGCGATGTGAAATTTTAAACTGTTGGATTCACTAGAGAAGTGAATCCACTAGAGAAGTGGCCAAGATAAGACGAGTTTGCAAACTCAAAGAACTAAGCAGGTGTTTTGGTGACTTTAGGCTGCTGTAAAAAAGTAGCAAAGACTGGGTGGCTTATAAACAGCAAAAATATATTTCTCACAGTCCTGGAGGCTGGAAGTCCAAGCTCAGGGTGCCAGCATAGCCAGGTTCTTCCAAGTTGCAGACTACTGACTCCTCATTATATCCTCACATGTCAGGATCAAGGGAAGAGAGCTCTCTGGGGTCTCTTTTATAAGGGCACGACCCATCCATATGGCTCCACCCTCATGACCTAATTACCTCCCAAAGGCCCCCCTCCACCTACCATCACACTGGGGGTCAGGATTTCAACATAGGAATTTTGGGGACACAAAATTCCGGTCCACCACAGCAGGGTTGTCTCCCTCTCTGCTAGAAGAGCGATAGAGGGGAGGTAGAGAGATGAAGGTTAGAGAAAGCCTCATACATAGTGGTTACAGTGTGGCAATAATGCCAAGTGCGGGCCAAGGACCAGTAGCATCAGCATTACTGGGGAGCTTGTTAGAACACTGGGTCCCCCCAGACGTACTGATGGTCAGAATCTCTGGGGTGGAATCCAGGACTCCATGTTTTAATAAGTGCTCCAGGTGATCCTTCTGTGTGCTAAAGAAAGAGAAGCACCAGCCCTGGAGTCAGACAGCCTGGGTTTGAATCCTGCTCCATCACCCTTCGGCTATGTGACCTCTCCAGGTCTCCATTCCTTCCTTTATAAACT
Organism: Lemur catta; assembly: GCF_020740605.2. Lineage (NCBI taxonomy): Eukaryota > Metazoa > Chordata > Mammalia > Primates > Lemuridae > Lemur > Lemur catta. The sequence goes on from NC_059130.1 coordinate 55,407,251, forward strand.
AGGCATAATAATAATAATGGCTCCTTCATGGGGCTGTTGGGTGGTAAGGATGACATGAGATAATGTGCATAAAGCACTTAGGTCAGGATCTGGCCAATAACAAGCTCTCACTAAAGCTATGCAGGAAAAAATACAGACTGTCCCCTCCTAAGCCTTAAACTCCACTTCCACCCAGGGTTCATGCTTCAAGCTACCTTCCAAGATTGACTCTTGGCCCACTGTCAACTCTGACTCACAAAGAAACTCTTGGATCTCACCACAGCAACTCGTGATTCATTCACTCATGGGTCACAGGCAGTCAACAGGCATAATCTTTCAGTCCCCCACTAAAACTGCTGCATCCCTCAGCAGCTTGGGAATCAGCTGTGGGTTCTGCCAGTCTTGTCTGGGAATGGTAGGGGAGCACTTCATGTATCTGCCCAAGAAGACAGAAACTTTCAGAGAATCTCTACAAAGTCTGAAAGCGCTTATGAAAACAGTGGGCTTGAACTCACTTCTCATCTTAGATTGGCAGCTTAGTAAACATTTGTTGAGTACAGTAAATGAATGAAATTCATTCAACTTGGAAAACACAGTCACAGGTTACGGTGGCCAGAGACTGGACTGCGTTTCTTCTCTTAGTTTACTGCAGAGATTTACTTACGGTTCATGGATTCATTTAGAGGTGCCAGGGCAGCTTGGTTTATTGTGGCATGCGGCCAGTTTCATATGTATGCTAAACAGCCTCCTTTTCTTAAAAAATTATCACTATTTTTAATACAATTTTTTAAAATACTTTAATTCATTCCTAAAAAATCATTACAAAAAAACAAAGAAAAATTAACATGGGCATGGAATCATTCAGGCTATTGTTAGAGAAAGTGAAAGTTGAATCTTAAGACTAATGAGCCCAGTGATCATGACTGTTGACAGTGTGTGTTTGTGTGTGTAAACAAAAGGCAGCGTGGGCGGATAGATTCCAATAGTACAGAAAAAATATTCACACAGCTATAGCAGACATACATATAGACATAGACAGAGACAGATACAGACATAGAAATAGCTATATGGATATGTGAGAAAAGATCTGAACTTTTTTCCTTTCTCCAACCCTGCAAAGACCTAGGAGGGCTCCACACTAGTGCTTCTCAAACTATCTGTCATAAACTAATACTATAAATGTTCTAAGATGAATTATTCTAAAAATAAAATTAAATAAATGCACACAAAATAAATGGCACTGTCCTAGCAGACTACTCTTCCCTCAAGCTTGCCTTTGTGCTGAAGGAAGAAACTAGACACTAAATCACATAAGAACCTGCACCTAAAATTCCAAGACTATCAAGTGAGCAAAGAATACGACATGGTTGCCCAAAGAAGTGGGTGACAGTGATAACAGAAATAGAACAGCTCCCTTGCCCCTCCGCCCCTGCCAGGTGATCTAGCATTCTGGGAAGAGCCCACCAATGTCAAGGATGCAGGCACTTTCCAGTGGCTGGCAGTAGCTCAGCAGAGAGGAGTACAAAGGCCATAAGAAAACCTCTTATTTCCTTCTACCTTCCCTTTTTTTTCTGGTCGAAAGTATCATGAAGATTTACTACTCTTAGTGGGGATGGGAACATGGCAAGCTGTGGTGTGCGCATTTGTTTTTATCTTCTCTTTTAATTTTACTTATTTCTCTAATCTTGTGCAAACAATTCTTACAAGAAGTGAGGACTAGGGAAACAGGGCTTGCTGTAAGATGTGAATTCGTAAGTGCAGCAAGGACATGGCTCCAGGTGGTAAAGGCAATGTCTGGGCCCTCTGGGTGGCAATATTAACATAAGAGGGACGTTGAACTCCTAGATGCCCTAAAATTTCTTCTCCTGTTATCTGCTGTTCTGCTCTTTTGTCTCCTTCTCTGCATATACTCCTTCAATTGTACCATTTATTCCTCAGATGGACACTGCTGCCTCTGCCCACAACACTCCATTTTTGTCATTTCTTTTGGCAGTATTGGCTTTATTTGTGGCCTATGGCTTTTTGTGTGCTGGCCCTTCCTCTCTTAAGTATGTCTATTAGAAAGTATAATCTATAAGTATGAAGCAAATAAATATAATAGTGATGACAAAAATATGATTTTTTTTTTGCGAGGTCTCCCTTAACTTGATAAGATATCTCAGACTCCACAGGAAAGTATTGCTCTGCTCAGAGCTCACGGAGGGATGAATATATTTTACAAAACTGTCCTCACTTGCTCTAAACCATGAGCTTCATTCATTAGCTTTACCCTCATCGACTATAACAATTCACTGTGGCACACGATTCATTCTCTCCAAGCTTTGTTCTTCACTTTCTTTGTGGTTGGGTTGTCAAGATTGCTGCACACACAGGGCCCTCAGGAAACATCCTTTCGAGTTACAAGCACAGACTTCCAAGTCAGGCAAAACTAGGTTCAAGTCTTGGGTCCACCACTTAGCAGCTTCATGGCCTTAGGCAGGTTCCTTAAAGTCATGGAGACCTAGCGTACTCATCTATAAAATGGAAATAACAATAGCACCTGGTCCACTGGGTTAGTTTGAGGATTAAATTAGATGATGTATCTAAAGTAGTTATTGCAGTTCCTGGGACATAGTAGACACTAAGTAAAAGTTAGCCATTATTGTAACCTGTCCATGTGGACAGGATGCAGACTATGTCTTTTAATGAATAACAGGCAACATTTGAAGAAATTGAGTTTAAAAATAAAGCATAAGTGAATACCATAGTTGGTTTATATAAGACTGCTTATTTACTCAGGTCATGTTTATTCAGGACCTACTTAGTGCTGGTTACAATGTTAGGTTAATAAGATAGAAAACCCTAATGAGGAGCTCACATATACTGGAAAAAGCAAACCCATAATAACAACTCTTATATCACCTTTGCTAGCTAAACAAAGATCTGAAGGTTTATCGTGTCCTTGAGAAACCTGATTGCTTGTAAAAACCTACCTGCAGGAATGGCCCCTGAGCTCTGGCTGGCACTTGAGGCAGATTTGAGGACAAGTTTAGGGGGGTGGGGATGAAGGCGGCACACTTCCCTGGGGCCTGATCTAAAAGGACACCCCCAATCCCAACAGATCCGGGGCCCAGGACTGTCTGCCAACAGCAGTTGCTCTGGCAGACCCACCGCCGCTTATCAAGAAAGCCACCGACAAGACACAAACCACATCCCCCCTTTAAATTAACTTCTCGGCACATCTTTCTGCAGGGTGTGTGCGGCTCTAGACAGCGACAGCAGTAGGGGCCCCAACCACTGCTTTACTTTGCACAGTTGTTTATAAAATTGAAGATGGAAAAAGCAGTATTGGTCTCAAATAAATCTTCTCCTCCCCAAGCATCGGGTCCACCATCTCCAAGCAAAATGTTCTGTGTGTCCTCTTGAACAAAGAGCACCTGTGACCGGAGGACTTACACGCTACCCGCACATGATGAACGGGACAGCGTAACAGCCTCGGTGGGAGCTGTTTTCTTTCTTTTTTCCTTTTCTTTTCCTTCTTTCTTTTTTTTTTTTTTTTTAATGCCTTTTTAAGAGGCAGCAGAAAAGGCTCTCTTTTAGAGAAGATTTCCCGGTTCAAGGGAGGGTTAAATAAACAAATGATAACAACACCAATCAGCCCTCTTTGCTTACAGCCTGCAGAGTCAATCTGCCTCCTGGCTGCGGAGCTACCAACCAGCAAAGGCAAACTAATTAGACACAGACAAACACTTAGGCAATCACACCTTGTGAATGTAAGCGTCTTCCTGTCATTTGGCAAGTCTCTCAGCTGCCTCTGAGCGTGAGACAACAAATCCCCTGCAAACAAGTTCCTCACTCTCCCCGTTAGTGAGACCTGACGGATCACAATGGCTAGAGGTGAAAGGTGGCAGTGTCGTCAGGTAACGACAGCTCTCCAACAGCCCATATTAAAACAGTGGCACTTGTTTAGACTAGCCTATTTGCACCTACCTACAGAGGGCCTTTTTAATGTAATTATTAGCCTCTGCCGCCCTGCTTAGGATTTGAAAATATCGTTCATTTTCATCTTGCTTCAGCTACCGCTGGTATCTCCCATTCAGTCTCAGTCACCTCATCTTCCCACAAGTAAGTGTAGAAACAAGCATGAGCTAGGAGAGCTGAATTAACAAGAACAAGTTGGCAGGTGAGCTATGTGACAAAAGAAAAAAAAACTAAGGGATTTGACAATATATTCTAATCACTACCTGTCTGTGGAAATCTTGAAAAAATTTAAATGGCTTTTCTTAGAGAGACCAAAAAGCTATTGCAATAATTGACCAAACCTATCGATGTGAAAGCAAAGAGGGTGGAATCTAATAATAGCATGCAGCCGGTAAACAACTGTACATTGCTTTAAAAAAAAAAAAATAGAAGGAGGCTGGGATCTATTGACAGGCTGGGTCAGGAGTTCTGATAACTGCTCATCATAGTGTAGAATTTGGCCTTTGACATCTTAAGTAGCTGGAAGGGATGGTCCCACCTGACCTCACTCTGTATTATACAAATAAATGTATCGCCATGTAAAAGTGTGGTCTATACATTATAGACCTGTAGGTCAAAGACCAGAATTTCTAAGTCCCCCGAATGGTTTCCATCTCTGCTTATAAGTATCCAGGTCATATTCGGGCAGAGCAGTGAGGCATTTTATCTACCCACTATTAATTGTTAAATATCTGCTGTTGCTTAGAGCCGTGCTCACTTAAAAATGATGCAGTTGACTTTCTGTCGAAATGGTTTTCAGTCTTGCTCCTCAAACCTTATTGGTGCTCTAGCTGAACTGTAGTTTATGGCCATGACTTATTAATGGTTATAAACAGGGATGATTTTTTTTTAAAAGCACCAGCTTAAACTGTCACTAAGGGGAGACTTTTGTATAAAGGAAGGTACAGCTTCCTATTTTCCACCTATATTTTTCCCCTTTGTCTCTTCTCCTTTATGTTCTTTCTCTCTCCCTACTCCCCCCATCGCCCATGGAAGAGGCAGATTTTATAGAAGTCAGTTTCCAAGAGAGCTTTGAATGAGAAGACTGATCAAAGCCACAGAGACTCCAGGAATGTGCATAGTATGGGATAAATCTCCAGGGGAGGAAAAAAAGAGACCGCCTATAAAGAGAGTAGCTAGAAGGAGCTTTCATTCTACAGGTGTTGACCTACCACTTTATGCTAGGTACTGTGCTAGGTAAATGGGGTAAGAAGAAAAATGTGAAATGGTCTCAGCTCCAATCCACTGAGGAAGAGAGAAATAATGGCAATTGTGAGATGATTCCAGCCTTAGCCTTCTGATTCCAAATCAGCTGCTTAGCAGTGTGTTGGCCACACTGTTAACACAAATTCAGAATTACCAGCAAAAGATTGCTGCTCAAAACTGAAAATGAGGGCAAAAATTCAAATTCAGAACAGCAAAGGGAAGGATGTTAGAGGGAAATTACATTGTTTTTTCTAGTAAATAACACAATTTTAACAAAAACTTTTGGAGAGGAAAATAAAAGAAATATAACCAGAGTATTGCTGTGCTCTCACTGGCTTTCTTCTCAAGGCAGGACACAGAGGACTTCCGTACAAGATGGGACACAGAGCAAGGCCTGCGATGCCCACCCACCCCTCAATTTCTGATAAAAACCATCAAAAGTATTCATCGGCCATGGTCAATCATGCCAGGTAATCACAGGCCATAGTCAAGACAAAGTTTCTAGCAACTGCTAAAATAAGTGAGGATAGACTGGAAAACACACTTTTAGGATACACACACATCATTTTCTGAATCCAAACAATATGGAGGACCCTAGAAATGACAGAGAAGGACTTTGATCCTGGCATCTGCTCCCAACCCCAACATGCGCTAACCAAGAAAGGTGCACTGATCAAGAAAGTCTGTAGCCACCCTTCAGCTTCACTGAGTTGTCTTCTGAGCTTCCAAAATACTACTGCTCCCACCACTCCTGCCTTGGCACCATTCATACAGCAGCACCACAGGGATTTGAGGAGATAAGTGGCAGAACCTTGCATCTTGTGATGTACAGTCTCCTGCAGAAAAGGAGGGAGGCTCTTCTCCCTTGCAGAAAAGCAAGGGAGGATTCAGGAAGAGTTGTGGGAGAAGGCATGCAGAAGGGCAACACCTTTAGGATCTACCATGTCACGGGAACCACTGTAGCCTCCTTCTCACGCTCTAACATGGTCAGAGACCTCAATGCTCCCCACAGGGCTGGAGGCTGAGCCCACCAGACCCCCACCCCACCCCCAACCATGTAGATCTAATAGTCAGAAGTTGTTTACATGCAAGCAAACAGTGAGGGTGTTAGGGCTGCTTACCACCCTCCCAATGCAGTGGCAAATGCCTGTCCTGGACAGACCCCACACACCTAGAAAATGACGAAGAGGGAAATACTGGGGCCCATGAGAAAGTCCTAGTCCCAGAAGATTCAGATCATACCTCAAGAATTTTCTACAGGAAAATAAACACAATACTGGCAAAAAAGTTGCTTGTCCTTCATGAAGCAAAGGCAGGACACATAGGATAGAATGCTATGAGGCAAAGATAGAGTTGAAATGGGAACTAGAGAAAGAAGCAAGAATGGAGTGGCCAAATATAAAATCCATATTAGAGGCAGGAATAAGAAAATTTAGCACTATTCTTTTCTATAGAGATGGAATATAAAAATTGGCAAAGACAACAGATATGGAACATCAGCTTAGACATATCCCAAAATTTCTTTAAAATTTTAGTGAAAAGTAGGTAGATAAGAAGAGGAGGAGAGAACATATCATGGCCACGACCCCTAGTATAATATTAATAGAGATTTCTCCCGCCAATGTCATTCACTTCTACTATTTTCTAAAGTTCCCTCTTTTTCCTACTTCCTAAGAGTTCCTAATCATGCCACTGCTTTTAAAAGAGCTAAGTAGGGCAATTTATAAAACTATAAAATATAAAAATAATTATACACCTGTCAATGTGGGTCATAAGGTTCTTCATCAAACACACATTGAATACCTGCCTGTGATGGTTAATTTTATGTGTCAATTTGGCTAGATCATGGTACTCAGTTGTTTGGTCAAACACCACTCTAGATATTGCTGTGAAGGTATTTTTAAGATGTGATTATTATTTAAATCAGTAGACTTTGAGTAAAGCAGATTATCCTCCATAGTGTGTGTGGGCTTCATTCAATCAGTTGAAAGCCTTAAGAGCAAAAACTGAGGTTTCCCAGAGAAGACTAAATTCTGTCTAAAGACAGCTTGACTTTCCAGTTTGCTGCCCTGTGGAATTTGGATTCAAGACTACAGTATGGCCGGGCACGGTGGCTCACGCCTGTAAGCCTAGCACTCTGGGAGCCCAAGGCGGGAGGATCACTTGACATCAGGAGTTCGAGACCAGCCTGAGCAAGAGTGAGATCCCGTCTCTACTAAAAATAGAAAGCAATTATCTGGACACCTAAAAACATATATATAGAAAAAAATTAGCCAGCCATGGTGGCACGTGCCTGTAGTCCCAGCTACTCGGGAGGCTGAGGCAGAAGGATTGCCTAAGCCCAGGAGTTTGAGGTTGCTGAGCTAGGCTGATGCCATGGCACTCTAGCCTGGGCAACAGAGTGAGACTCTGTCTCAAAAAAAAAAAAAAAAAAGACTACAAATTACCTTTACCTGAATTTCTAGCCTGCTGACCTTCCCTACAAATTTCAGACTTGCCAGGCCCACAATCATGTAAGTCAATTCCTTAAAATAAATATCTCTCTCTCTATATATATATTTATATATGTATATGTGTGTATATATGTATACACACATATATGTCCTATATACGCCCAATATGTACCCCATTGGTTCTATTTCTCTAGAGAATGCTCTGACTTATACACTACCACATACAAGGTTTTACGCTACATTCTGTGAGATCCACAAGTAAATAACATCTGCATCTCCATTACCAGGAAATATACAGCTCATTCAATTCAAATTCCCCCAATCCTCCATGTGCCTAGCACTGTGCTGGAGCTGCCAATATGAATAAGTGATATCACCCTCCCTAAAAAGTTCACAATCTAACCAAGAACATAGCATGCTTAAGACACAAATCTATGGCATCACGGGGAAAGTGTCACCAGAAAGGGGCAAAGAGGTTCCCAGGGTGTTTACAGAGTCAAGAGCTTCTGCCAGAAGGAACTAAGGAAGGTTTCATTACGAAGGCAGCTTGGAGACCAGACAAGATGAAGAGATGACACCGGAGGAGGAAGAGGAGACCAGACAGGATGAGGAAGAGGAGATTAGACTCAGAGTGTGATGTTTTGCTTTGTGTGATCACACCTGTTTTAGATTGCACATTGAATTACATTAATCACTATATTCAGACTGGAGGAGAAAGAGGAGACCAGACCAGACGAGGAAGAGGAAACCAGACCAGACGAGGAAGAGGAGAGCAGACCAGATGAGGACAGGGAGACCAGACTAGATGAGGAAGAGGAGACGAGACCAGAGGAGGAAGAGGAGATTAGACCAGAGGAGGAAGAGGAGATTAGACCAGAAAAGGAGATAAGACAAGACCAGAAGAGGAGACCAGACTGGGAGAGGAGACAAGACCGGAAGAAAATAGGAGACTGGAGGAGGAAGAGGAGACCAGACAAGCTGAGGAAGAGGAGACTAGACTCACAATGTGATGTTTTGCTTTGTGTGATCACACCTGTTTTAGATTGCACATTGAATTACATTAATCACTATAATTTCCTGAGCCAGTCTGACTTTTCAGCATCCCAATGTGCACCTGAAAATAGCTGTTAAATATAGCTATGGCTTCCACAATGGGAGACATATGTGGATCAGAAGAGTGACCTACATGTTGGGTCCACGTAGTCACTTGATTGCTCAAGTAGTTAAGCTGCTGGAGTCCAACACACCTGGGATAAAATGCACAACTCTGAATCCCTGGATGTGTTTTATAACCTCTCTAAATCCCCATTTCCTCATCCAAAAGGTGAGGAACTTCACAGATTTATTATAGCATGAAAAGTCTTACCTATCCTGGCAGATGGTAAGTGCTCCAAAAATATAAGCTGCTGTGCTTTTATCATATTATTAGTATTATTGTTATTAGTGTAATTCTAGCGGTTAACTCCCCATTTAATCCTGCTTTCCTTAGAAATCATTATAATGGATAATAGTGGCTACTCTCTCCCCTAGTTCAACTTCATGAAGTAATTGTTTTTAAGCTTAATCAGTTAAGATACAGAGCCTGAAAGGTGTAGTATGTATTAGATGAAGAAATCTCCTCAAGACTTAAGGGGCAGGGACAGAGACCACATAATCTGTAGCCTAGATGACCAGGAGATATTTTAGAGAGATGACCTAGAAAGATTGTGCAATGACATATCATATCTCATAAAGAAAAGGGAGTAGAATGATGGGCTGGGGGTGGTGGGTACAGGCTCAGTGACAAATTTTGTTGACTCCATAGTTGTACTTTGGGTTGGCTTTGGTGTGGCCTATACTCTTGTTTTTTGGTTTGTTTGTGTGGTGCGTGTGTGTGTGTGTGTGTGTGTGTGTGTGTGTGTGTGTGTGTGTGTGGTGTGTTTGAGATAGAGTCTGGTTCTGCTGCCCCAGAGAGTGCTATGAAGTCAGCTTAGCTCATAGCAACCTCAAACTCCTGGGCTCAAGCAATCCTCCTGCCACAGCCTCCCAAGTAGCTGGAACTAAAGGCATGCACCACCATGCCCTGCTAATTTTTTCTATTTTTAGTAGAGATAGGGTCTTGCTCTTGCTCAGGCTGGTCTTGAACTCCTGACCTCAAGTGATCCTCCTACCTCGGCCTCCCAGAGTGCTAGGATTACAGGTGTGAGCCACCACACCTGGCCTATACTGTGTTTAAAAAACAGAAAACATACATAGCTGGACCTTTTCTTTAATTTTATTTATAATTTCCAGTTACACTCCTTCTTGTGCTTAATACTTGCTGTCTCAGCCATATTTTTTACTTCCTCATCAAGTCAGAGCCTACTTGATAAGGAAGTCAAAAATGCCTAACAAAGGACCAGAGACCACCATAGCCCTATAGACTTAAAATATGGCTGAGACAGCACTTTATAGACCATAGTAGTTAATTTTTATTCATTTTTTTCCAATTCTAGTTTTTGGCATGAAGGAAAAGTCTATCCCCTTCCTGATACATTGCTTCAATTTTCCCACTGATCAAATTCAGAATTCCTGAAAAACAGGAAAGAATTCTTTAGGTACCCTAAATATCAAATAGTTTTCTATGACTGCAGAAGAGAACTGAGTCCTTTAAAAAATTAAATAATGGAAAAATTTGAATATTTCAATAGTATTCTGTTAAATTGTTGTAAATGTCATATCACAATCCTTTTTATTTCCTATAAGGATATACATCCATAGGTATTAAGGGATGATGTGTGAGTCCTACAGTATAAAAAGCTCTTGAGTAAACTTTAAGAAAAATATGTTTAACACTTTTATTGCCAAAAAAAATAAAAGTTTCCATATGAGAAGAAACTTTCTGGGAAGATTCATGTTCACATCTAAAATAACACTCTAACCAAAACTTTGGAAAGCGCTAAACGGCCTGTGTGGGCACTGCCAGTTACAAAGGGACAATGGAAGGCAAAGGCTGGGAATCAGGAGACAGGACTGATCTGGGATCGACTGCTGATGAGCTGTGTGGCTCTGCCCAGGTATTTTTATCTTTCTCGACCTCAGTTTCTTTGTATGTGTGTTATACTGAGAGGGCTGGACTTACAGATCTCAGAGGTTCTTTGGGATCCATAATTTTATTCTTAATTTCTTTTCTTGCTTTGTGAATTTTTGCCTAGTCAAAGTTATTCTTTTGCAGTCTTCTGAGTCATTTGGCATTATTGACGACAGTCTCCTTCTTAAAACTCCATCCCTGGCTATTACAGTGAGAACTACTCAGGGGCTCATTTCAGGTACTTTTGTCCTCAACCATGGCTGGCCCCCATGGGTCCATTTCTGAACTAACTTCAGCTTGATTTTACTCTCTCTCTTCATCAATCTCTCCTTTTTCAGAGAGACAATTTCTAGTGTCCTCCATTAGTCCCTGTTGTTGTTTGAATGTGTCCCTCAAATTTTATGTGTGGGAAATTGAATCCCCAAGGCAACAGTGTTGAGAAGTAAGACTTAATTTAAGAGGTGGTTAGATCATGAGCGCTCTGCCCTCGTAAGTGGGTTAATGACGTTATCATGGGAGTGAGTTGCTTACCGCAGGAGTGGGTTAGTTACTGCTGGAGTGGGTTCCTGATAAAAGGATGAGTTCAGCCCTGTTCTTATCCTCTCTCATGCACATGCTCTCTTGCCCTCTACCTCCTGCCATGAGATCACGCAGTAAGAAGGCCCTCACCAGATATGGCCCCATAATCTTGGACTTCCCAAACTCCAGAACCATGAGCCAAATAAATTTCATTTCTTTATAAATTACCAAATCTCTGAGATTTTGTTATAGCAGCACAAAATGGACTAAGACAGAAAATTGGTACCGAGAATGTGGTTGCTGCTGTAACAAATACCTGAAAATCTGTACGTGGCTTTAGAACTGGGTAAAGAGTAGAGCCTGGAAGAATTTGGAAGAACAGGCTAGAAAAAGCCTAGATTGCTATGAATGGAGCATTAAGGGCAATTCTGATGAGGGCTCAAAAGAAGACAAGAGCTATAGGGAGAGCCTAAATCTTCATGGGGATTATTGAAGTAGTTGTGATTAGAATTTTGAGAGAAATATGGAGTGTAAAGGCCACTCTGGTGAGGTATCAAATGGAAATGAGAAACAAGACACAGACAGTTCCCAACTTAATGCTTTTTTTGACTTTACAATGGTGCAAAAGCAATATGTATTCAATAGAAACCATACTTCGAATACCCACACAACTGTTCTCTTTGTCATTTTCAGTACAGTATTCAATAAATTACGTGAGATATCCAACACTTTATTATAAAATAGGCTTTGTATGAGATGATTTTGCCCAACTGTAGGTAGGCTAGGCTAAACTATGATGTTCAGTATGTTAAGTGTATTCAATGTATTTGCAACTTTCAATAAGTTTAAAGAGACATAATCCCATCTTAAGTCAAGGAGCATTGCAAACCGGAGTAAAGGCCATCCTTCATCCTTGTGGTACAGTTGTAACAAACTTGATGGAATTGGGTCTGTGCCCTAGGACTTGGGGGGAAGGCAGAATTTAAGAGTGATGAACTAGAATATCTGGCAGAAGAAATATCTAAGCAACAAAACATTCAAGATGCTGCATGGCTTCTTTTGGCTGCTTACATTAACATGAAAGAAGAGGGAGGTGATTTAAAGAGAAATAATTTAAAGATGGAATTTATAATTAAAAAGGATGTGTAATGGAAAGATATGGAAAACTCTCAGCCAGGTCATGTGAAAAGTGTATTCAGGACAGAATACTAAGGGTGTGGTCAAGCAACCATTTCCTAAAGAGATTAATGTAGATAGAAGGGTTCTCTTCCATTCATTAGGATAATTTGACAATGATCCAGAAGGCATTTCAGAGAACTCCAAGGCAAACTATGACCTTGAGGGTAAGGTTTCCAGAGAGGTGCTCCCTGTGGGCCCTCAGCATTCACTGCCCTGCACTACCTTGGGACTCTGCTCCCTGAAATCTGGCCAGCACTCCTTTGCTGCTCTAGCCATGGCTCAAATGGGCCCAGGTGTGGCTTGACCTACCATTTTAGAAGGTACAAGCCATAAATTTTGACAACGTCCACATGGTGCTAATTCTGTAAGCACACAGAATGCAAGAGCTGTGGTGCCATAGCAGCCTTTATCTACATTTCAAAGGATGTTATGAATAGCCTGGGAGCCCAGGCAGAGACTTGTCAGAGGGACAAAGCCACTGCAGAGAGTCACCATGAAGGCAATGCCTAGGGGATCAGTAGGAGTAGGGCAACCCCCAAAACCACAGAACTGGAAGGCCACCAGTATGCACCTCTAGCCTGGGAAAACTGCAGGCACAAGACTCCAACCTATAAAAGCCAATGGCTGTCTGAGCCCACCTGCAGGGGCAGGGCTTCCTGAAGCCTTGGGGACCCAACCTCTGACCCAGTGTGCCTGGGATATGGGGCATGCTGACAAAGGAGACTATTCTCTAGCTTAAGACCTAATGTTTTCCCTGTTGGGTTTTGGACTTACTTGGGTCTAGTTACCCTTTTCTTCTTGCCTGTTTCTCCCTTTTGTGATGTCTGTCTTATGCCTGTCCCACCATTGTATTCTGGAAGTAGATAACTTGTTTGATTTCACAGGCTCACAGCTGGTGGGAATTTGCCTCAGGATGAACGTGCCTTGAGTCCCATTCATATCTGATTTAGGTGAAAAGTTGGACTTGGGGACTTTTGAGTTGGTGCTGGAACAAATTAAGATATTTGGGATTGTTGTGATAAAAACAAATGGATGTATTTTACTTATGGGAAGGACATGAGTTTGGGGGGCCAGTGCCAGAAAGCTATAGTTTGAACGTGTCCCCCAAAGTTCATATGTTGGGAACTTAATCCCCAATGCGGCAGTGTTGAGAGGTGGGACCTTTAAGAGGTGATCAGGTCATGTGAATGTTGTTCCCTATGGACAGGGTGGGTCTGTTATAAAAACAAGTTCAGTCCTCAAAAAAGAAGAAGAAGAAGAAGAAAGAAGAAGAAGAAGAAGAAGAAGAAGAAGAAGAAGAAGAAGAAGAAGAAGAAGAAGAAGAGCAAGAAGTAGAAGAAGAAGAAGACGAAGACAGCTTGAGAGGGAAACACAGAGGGAAAACCATGTGACGACAGAGGCAGAGATCAGAGTGCTGCATCTGAAGACCAAGGAATGCCAAGGATTGCCAGAGAAGCCAGGGGAAAGGCATGGAACAGATTTTCCTTCCGACCTTCTAGAAGGAACCAACCCTGCCAACAACTTAATTTTGAGCTTCTGTTCTCCAGAACTGTGAGAAAATTAACTTCTGTTGGGTTTTTTTGTTTGTTTGTTTTTGTTTTTTAAAGAAGAAGAAGAAGACAGCTTGAGGACTGAGCACTCACTCTGTCGGTATGTGCCAAAGTGAACTGAACTATTGGAAAACCCCATTATAGGAATCAAAGACCACAAGTCACTAGAACCCCAAAGGTCCAGAAAACCACAGGCTGGAGGAGGAGATATTCAGTTTGATAGGGCTCTGCACAGCACTGATCCTCTGTGTCCACCAGGCAGAAGTTCCCCAACATTCTTGGAATGGGCAGCCAAAGCCAGGGTCATGGGATTGACACACAAGATGGTGCTATTCCACAAGTTGAGAAAGCTTCAGCCCTGATTTACTCAGTAATTAGTCTGAGGATGTAGCCACCCCACCCTACCCAGGAGGTCAGGCTGTTGCCCTAGTCAACTAACAGGAAGCCGGGCTTCAGGGACCTTTTCGGAGCAAGTTCTAAGGTCTGCTTAGGTCAGTCCCAGTCAACTCTTTGTTGACACTATCTAACCCTGAATTTATACCTATGACTAGAGCATATGATGAGGGCAGAAAAGAAAATCATGTTTATTACAAATTGCTTCAGAAAGCAGAGAAGCACAATGTCTTTTAGAACTATTTCCATCAAAAACCTACTTAAAAGTGCCAGTGCCTAAGCAGGAGTTACAAATCCAAATGCATTTGGGTCCCAGGCGACTCAGCTGTGTAGATCAGGAGGGGGCAGAGCCACAGGGAGTGGTGTGGGCTGGGGAAAGTTCTCCAGGTGCATCTGCAGTGAGATTTGGCCCTTTCGTTTCATTCGACCATTTCATACCCCCTGGCTTAAAGGGTTAACTTTGACTATCTTTCAAATGCAGGTATTTGCAACAACACATTCTCAGAAGGCTCTACAATGCTCAAGTTTGATCAGACTCTCATAATTATAGAAGATGTACTAGGATCAGATGCCAGGGTACCCTTTATATTTTTAACTTTCCCCTTCTGAATGAAAGCAGTGGGAACTACCGGTAGCAACTGCTTGACCCAATTGACGCTATGATTTCAGCAGGAAAAGGTGGTCTCAACTGGGGAGTGAGATGAAATTAGGCAGGATCCAGGGCTCCATATGGGCCCTCAGTCAGGGGTACCATTAGAGTACATCAAATGCATTACCTTCTCTCAAAGAGCTGGCTGGGGGCCTTCTCATTCCATCTGACCACCTGTCCCCTCTTCCTTCTCTGTCATAAAGACTCCTTCCCTATACCAGTGCTGGCACACTCAGCTCTTGCCAGTCACAGCAGAAGTGGGGGAGGTGCTGAGATATCAGGAAACTGCCAGTTTGACCAAGGCCCGGCACCCTTCAGCTCTCTCTAAGACTGGAGAGAAGTCAGCTGTCCCTCCAAGAGAGAGTATAAGATAATTACTGGTTCAGAATCCAAAGGTCATTAAGGAGCATTCACTCTTTAAAGAGCCATGAGGGTGCACAAGGATGGGAGAAGCCAGGCTCATAAATGTGTGGGCAAGGGCTTCTGGATTCCCCAGGCCCACTGGAACCGTTTGTAATGCAAGGCAGGGTGCCCTGTACTTGGCTCATGTCCACATGGAAATATTTTGCATCTGTTTGTGAACTCGAGTGTTTAGAGGACAAAAAAATGTTTTTGTTAAAACAGAGTAACTCAGGAATGGGAAACTAAGTATAGATAGAAATGTAAAAACAAACAAAAAACACCCTCTTTCTAACTCTGCCTAGAATCACTGATGGCTTTCAGAACAGCTTTCTATGTCCTGAGTGTCCAAAATGAAGACAGTCACGATCTGCTTTTATATCATGACCCCTCCCTCCTTTCCACTCATTATCTCTTCCCAGGGGAGCCCTCTGAATACAGCCGTCACTCCTCAAGCCAGCCTTTCCCCAGCAGCACAGTGGCAATGCCAGTCTCCATGCTTGCTCTTCGCGGTGTGAAACCCTCAGGAATGTCGGTTCCTGGCTGGAATTGAGAAACAGAACTACTTTTTTCTCTGAGATAGCTCAGTATATGGAGACGAATTCTAACCAGAAAGCATAGAAGACTTAATGCTTTTTTAAAAATCTGCTTGCTCATAAATGTACTTAAAACAGGTCTAGATGTATAGAGTATGTGCTCAACAAATGTTGGTTGATTAATTGACCAAGTCTCCTCTCCCAGCCCATGTCCAGAGGGCTCCCCTTGGTTCCCCCTAAAGGCTTTGCTGCTGCCCCAGAACACCCTGCCTCAGAAACCTCTGCTTTAAGGTGAAATCATGCCGAGAAGAAAAAACACCTGCACAGCAAGGAGCCAACGGAAGGCATGACTCAAAAATGGCCAGAGGCACTTGAAAGCCCAATTTCACTTTTATTCAGTAACTTCACTTTTTTTTAAGATGAATCATTAATGTGGAAAGAGAACTTCAACTTACCCCAAACTCACCAAAAACCCCTCCTGGCTGGAGACCTTGAAAGACCTCCCTAAAAACATAGGAGTTTGGGTTTCACATTCCATGGTTTCCAACTTGCATTACTTGCATTACCTGCTCTATATTGTCACTAATTAAGGGTTGTGTTCAGTGACACTATCAGTTTACCCTTCCGTTTTCCAGTCTTCCAGAGACTGTTGTGGTCACTTTGAAATGGAGAAAATGGAAAAGAAGTAACTGCTAATGAGGTATATGGTTAAGGCTAAAACCTTTTGCTTTTAGATGCTTACGTTTTCTTTTCCAGAGAGAGAATCACCTCTCTTGTCTATCTGCCATATACACCAAATCAGATTACTGACATCTTAATCATCTTCCAAGACCCTTCTCAAATGCAATCTCCTACACAGAGTCTTTTGTGATTTTCTCCGCCAGATGTGACTTCCCCCAATTCTAGTGTCACACTGCCTAGGATCTAATCCCAGCCCTGCACATTCTCAGGGGCAGAACCCTAGGAAATTTATTTTTAACTCCATGTACCCTAATTTACTCGTCTATAAAATGGGAAGAATAATACAACCTAATTCAAAAGGCTATGAGAATAAAAAAAATCCAGTCCTTGAAAAGCACTGGGAATGTTACGTGGCATGTGCAAGCACAGGATGCCAAGTGCTGCTGCTGGCTGTTAGCTATGAACTCCAGGAGAACTTTTATTTCTCAGAAAGCTCTCGCCTGACTTCCTTATTTGTATGGTATCTTGCCCCGCTACCTCTCTCTACTTTCCTTACATGTTTAGAAAGGTCTCTCATCTCCCCAAGCCAGGAGGGTTTTTAGGTGAGTGCCATGTAAGTGGAAGTCCTCTACCTTAGAGTAATGTGCTTGGGAGCAGGGACGGCATCTCTTATATGTGGCTGGTTCATATGTACATATGCTGAATATTGAAATTAAACACATGAGGTTTCCATAGTGCCTAGTGTATGCTTAGCTCTTAAAATATACTTGTTGACTTTTTTTTACATAATCTTATACCAAGAGAAAGAATCCAAGTGTCTATATCAGACTTGTGCCTCTGTATCTACTGTGTCTTTTTCTATGTAAAGCATATATCTTTGAAAGTATCCACATACAACAGAGAAACAAGACATAATATAAAGTCCAGTAACCTGTCAAGACTAAAAAAGTCTGACAGCACACAGAAACTTTTCCCAACATGCAGAGCTGTCATCTGCACTTCCTTCCCAGCAGCAGACAAACACTGTGGATGCCAGGAACACTGGTCACCAGAGCAAGGACACTGCCCTGCCCATAGTTAGTAGTTACTATATTTATTTTCACTCCAATCTGTTGTCAGCTTCATTCCCTTCAGATCCATGGCTATACTGGGAGATACAATTGCAAGTCTTCATTATTTGGCTTCTAATATCTATTTTCAAAGTGTTCTCTTGTAAATGCAAGGTTAATCTGATAGGGTCTTTTTAATGATCCTAGAGATTCTCTGCAGTCAGCATAAGCCTTTCCTACATCCTTTTCTCTTTAATCTTTTAGAATTTTTCACCTAAGAACTCCTTTTGTCTGTTTCTTTTTCTTGATGCTCCTACCCTAGTACTTGGTCATTTTAAGCTGCTCTGATTGGTCTCCAAAGAGACAAACCCTCTAAGATCCTCTATATAAACATCCAGGGAGCAATTTGGAATGAGATTGGTGTATTAGACAGGTCCTAGAAGGCAGCGGAAGGCCCACTCCCATGGGACTCTGAAGGAATGGCATGAGAAAGAAGGGTGGGAAGGAAGGACATTTACAGAGCTGGGTCAGGGTCCAGCAAGGGGCATGGAGGGGTCCAGGACTAGAAAACAGTGGAAAGCCATTGCTCCCATGGGCCTGAAGGAGCAAGGGAAGAAAATAGCATTCCATGCTGGAGCTTGGTGAGAGCTGGTGCCACACATGGGGGCAAGGAGCTGTCGTCTGGGAGGATGTAGCCTCTAATTGGCAGGGAGAGGGTGCAGGGTTGCAGCCATGCAGCCAAGGAGTCTGCCTGGAGCCCATGGCACAGAAGGAATCTCACGGGGGAGGTGGCGGGGGCGGGGGGGGGGGGCCGGGGCAAGCAGAGAATAACCCTAGCAATGCATCACGTATCCGAATCTGTAAATGAAATAGCTCCCTGTCATTCTGTGCACCACAGCAAAATTTCATCATCCACACAACCTTCCAAGGAAGTCTAAAGAACGTTCTACTTGTTTGACTGTAACTCATCTTTGTTGGTGTTACTAAAAGAGAGGTCATTTTAATTTCCAAAGACAAAACATGGCATAACCTTACTTACATTTGCAATTCTCTCAGGTGCTCCTAAGATTTCTGCTACATCACTCTTTTGGTTGTGGGAACATATTAAGGAGGGAAATTTTCTTTTTTCAGTTGATTATACCTAGAATAAAAACAGCAATTACTACAGTATCTATAGATTGTTCTTTTTTTTAAGTGGGTGATTCCATGTGCTCCAATTCCAGACAGAAGGCAGTGGTCTCAATCCTGGTTACTAGTCTGCTAGTCAGCATCAGCTTCACAATTTGTAACCAGTACATCCAGTACAGAATCCCGCCACCTGCCCCAGAGTCTCAATTGAGAATCATTCATTTAAAATTATGGACATATGAGTAGGAGGCTCTACATGGAGATTTTTATCCAAGCCTCTTTGATCCATCAATAAAATTTAACATCATTCTATGTTATGTTTTTAAAGGATTTCCCATGTCAGTCCCATGAAAATTTTTTAGTTGGAGGTATATATCTAAGGGAAATAGAAATTAACTTCCTTATAGTTTCACGCTCTTAAAAAGAAATGGATTTAATTCAAACAGACAGAATTAAAACTAGTTTGTGGTTAAAGGCCAGCACTGTGGCACTTCTGAAAATTACAATGAACAAACTAAAACTTACCTCTATGGCTTTCCAAGCCCAGCTGAAATCCCTCCAGAGAATAGCTGTATGTATGTAAAAAGGCACAAAGCCTTTATTCCGCAATGTCTCTAATAGGAAGCAATCTTGCCATCCACTGAAGTAGCAAAATCTTCTACTCATACCTCCTATTTTGATTTTGTTTGCTTGTTAATTTTACCACATTTTACCTTCTGGGTTTTTAAAAGCACTTATTTGTGTACATGTTCTATATGAACATTCTGAGGCCAGAGATTGTGTATTGTTTATTTCTGCATCATTACCCACAGTGCTGTTTCATTGCAGGTGTTCATTCTATGTTTGTTAAATCAATACATTACTTTAGAAACAAATGTGTTTCTTTCAAATGAGCTGAATGAAAAAATGCACCTGGTGTTAATGATGTTTTGCATCTACCTATACCTCTTCCCATCATACAACCCATGGTGCCATTCTCAGCTCTTCTACTCTAGACCCAGACAAAAAAGAAAATCTAGATCCCAGATCCACAGCTTCCATGCTCAATTTAAACATTGAAAGTGCTGTGGCTTTCAGATCCAGAATTTCAGGAAATACTCTTTTTCAGGCACATGTTTATGTCATTTAGTGGACTTTCCTGAATTTTGTATGATCTTTTGATTTTCTGTTATTAGTGAACCTCTCTGCAGGTCTCTCCTGATGAATAACAAGCATCCCCCATTTTTTTTCTCCGTATCATTTTTAGTGAAAGTTTAAAGCTACCTACAAGATGGAGGATATTGTTTAAAAAAAAATAAAAACAACTACAGATATCATTTGATTGCCAGGAACTGCAGTAAAAGATGTGTCTGGAAATACCACCCTTGAAATCACGCACATGATTAAAAAGAACCGGAACTGTTGAATTTTAATATAACTAGGCAAAAACCCAAAGCCTGTCACACCAGCTGGTCATTCTTGCTTTAGCCATTAAAAGTGGCCTTTTTTGTGGCTAACAACAGAAATGTCGGTCAATCAGGCACAGCTGTAGGTCTGGGCTTCAAGCCCATTCTCAACCTTGCCCCTCCCTTTCTCTCCCCCAGGCTAGGATGGAATGAAAGGGCCAGAATTGGCAGTAGGCGCAGAGAAAGGGAAAACCAAGATGCTTAAATCTAGATGAAAGATTGCTTGCTGTAGCATCTCAGGCCTTAGCCCATTAGGTAAAGTTTAACCCCTGCAAAGCAGGTCACTTGGCAAAAATGGACGGAAAATACAAACTTCAGGTTGAAAGATAAGGAGGCGGCAAGGGGAGAGGCTCTGCTGCATATGGCGTTCCATTAATAGGTATCACACTCCATAATGGGAACATTTTCATACAAATGTGTTCTTTGGAATCCAGCCAAGATCAGGGCACCCTAGTGAAATCACAATGCACAGCTAATGAGCTATTTTTGGTGAATTTGGCACGAGAGACTAATAGAACCAATTTGTCCCCAAAATGTTAAATCATTTAGCGCTTCTATGGAGGTGCTAAGTGCATCTAGAACTTTTCGGGGCTGTCAATAAAAATTAAAGACTACTCAAAAGCCTTCAGTCTTGGCTTGAAATCCCTTATGCTCAGATTATAGAGCTGCCGGGCACCTGAGGAAACTCCGAGCAAAGCCTGCTAGCTGCGGGAAGTAAGTGGTCGGATGACGGAGTTGCAAATGTAGTCCCCTGACTGAGAGACTAAAGAGATAGTGAGCATTCTTTATCAGCCATAGCTGTCAACCCACGGCTCCCTGTCATCATAGGCATCATCTTCTCCCTCCTCCCCACACTCTGCCTGTTGCTAATTCCTTTTCCCAGCACTACCATTCTCCTAGGCCCATAATCCGAACTTTGACTCCTCCCCCACGTTCACCATTTTTCTGTATACTTCTCCATTCCCTCTCTACCAGCCCTCAGCCCTACTGCTGGAATTTTTAAAACTGTTTGCTTGAACTACCTCCCACCACCCTCCCTCACCCCCAGACATCCTGCATATGGATGGAAAATGAATCTTCATTAACTAACACTCTCAAAAAGTTACTCACCTATTTGGAAACTTTCAATGGCTCCCTGGTACCTGACACATCAAGTCTGAACTCAGCTATCTGACTGTCAAAGTCCTTTATAAGATGACCCCATTCAACCAAGATAGCCTTATTTTCCACGAGCTGTCTTACCCTGCTTGGCTCAGGAGTATCATTAACCATCGCTGAATAAATAAATCCCTGCTACTGCTCACCCTGGAGCCCACTACAAAGAGTGAGCAAGTTACACAGTGCTGCCAATGTGAGAAACAATAAAATCTAGAAGTAAAGCCTACAATTTAAAGCATCTTCCCTTGTGAATTACAATTTAGAGCTCCAGTTAAAAAAAAAAATACCATTCGTTTTCTTGGTCTATGGCCCACCCCCTCATCCCCACAAAAAAAAAGACACCCCCCCATGAATTCAAATTTGGTGCAAATCTGTCGAACTATTTTTTATGCTGCTGTAACAAATGAAAGCAATTTTATTGAAATAGCTAGTAACCCCACACCTGTCCTCTGCTCTCATCAGACTCATATCATGTTCCACCAACACCTGCATTCACACTGCCTGTGTACTTCACGTCTACTTGGCTCTTGTTCTTTGCATGTTCCCTCTCCTCTACTCCCTCCATCCAAATCCCATTCCATAAGGTTTAGGTTTAGGCCTAGCTCCGCCCCCTCAGGCATGCCTGCCCTAAATACCCCCATGCTCCAGGATTTTATTCTTGAAACAGTATGTACAAGACTTCTTATTATTAAAGAGTAATATCCTCTCTAATACTGATTGCTAATCACTTCCTAAGAGTCATTTTTGCCTCCTCAAGGAGAAGGATCATAATTTAAATGTATGTTTCCACATAGTGCTATGGTCACAGTTAGTATAAATAAATACCTTTTGGTTAGTCAATCAGTTAATGATTTAATTTTATCCCTTTAGTGCCAAAGATAGTGCTTAGCAGGGGCTAAAAATATTTAATTAATAATTAGACACTTTTGCGAATCATTCTTAGTCTACTTCAGATATTAGGTTGAAATATTCTCTATCTTATGGTTAACAAACCATCATCTAAAACTTTGCACTCCCTCTTCCATTCCATAGAGTTAAGAAGCAGCTTTCTTGCATCTAAGTGAAGCCACCAGTGGAAAGTGAACCAAGGTCATTTCTGGGCCAATGTGGCTAAAAAATGGGTATGCCTTCTCCACCTTCTCTTCTCCCAGCTGAAGAGATGCCACCTGGATGCAGATCTCTTGAGGCAAGAGGATAATGAAGCCAAAAGTTGGAAGGAACTGGGTCCCTAAATAAATGGGACCACAGGGAGGAACCTTCCTGCCAGTCAGGATCACCTGTACTGCACTGTTACATATACGAGAAATAGACTTTCCGCATGTTGGGCTACTGAAAAGCTGTGGTTTGTTACAGCTACCCGATTGCTTACTTACCTCTGAAAGAGTAAAATTGCTACTGAAGAGAAGAGCAGCTCAAGAGGAGAAGCAATTAAACTCTCACGAGTTAATGCATGATGAGTTCTCAAGCTGAAGGCTAATTGGCTTCCAGAGCGTGCCTCTGTACGTTTAATGAGGAAGTCAGGCATGTTCCCCCAGTTCTAACCAGATGATCTCATCGTATGTTCTAGCATACCCAAACCCACGGTTACAAGGATTACGCAAAGAAAGATGCCTTAATCTCTTATCTCCAGCCCAAACCGCCTGCCTGAACTAGAGAGCTGTGCAGATAATTGCCGCTCGGTTTCTCCAGCGGGCTCCTCTGCAGGCCCCTCAAACTCGTGATCCCTAACACCCATCTCATCTCCCTCTCCCACTCACCCCACCATGTTATTCCTCCTCCTGGATTTCCTAAATTAGTAGCACCACTACCTTTCTGAAAATGGGCCTTGACTCCCACAAACAAACTTGGATCTCTCTGCTCTTATGCTCCTTCTGCAGAGTTTGCCGATCTGTGCCCCAGCAGCGGTGTGCTGTGACGGTTTGCGCATGCGTCTGTCTTCCCACTAGACTGTACACTTCTTCAGGGAATGTATCTTTTTATCTGTGTAGTCACAACATTCAAATATTTTCTCAGTAAAAGAATAAATGTCCAGCTCATTGTTCATGGCAAATAAAACAAAAAGAATGAATTATCATGGACCTAAATTATACAGCAAAATTTTTCTAACAACACATATGATAAAATTGTCATGACCTTGGTTTGGTCAAAAAGTACTTAAATATGATAACAAAAGCATGATCCATAAAAGAAGCAACTGATAAATTGGACTTCATAAAAAAAAAAAAAAAAAAAAAAAGCTTTTGAGCTTCAAAAGACACCATTAAGAAAAAGAAAAGACAAGCCACAGGCTAGAAGAAAATATTTGCAAATTATATTTCTTATAAGACCTATATCCAGAATATGTAAAAAGCTCTTATAACACAATAATAAAAAGGCCCAATTTAAGAGTGGGCAAAAGATTTAAATAGACATCTCACCAAGGAAGATATACAAATGGCCAATAAGCACATGAAAAGATGTTTAACATTCTTAGTAATTAGGGAAATGAAAATTAGAACCTCAATGAAATATCACTTCACTCTCACTATAAAAACTATGATAAAAAAACAGACAGTATGAAGCATTGGCACAGATATAAACTAGAATCCTCAAAACACTGTTGGCAGGAATGTAAAATGGTGCAGCTACTTTGGAAAACAGTTTGGTAGTTTCCTAAAAGTTAAACATAAAAATGTCTTGTTTTACTCAAATAGTTGTGGGAAATAAACAACCTTTGCATTCTTTATTCTTTTTCCATTTAGTAACAAACTAAGAATAAAAAAATGTAGTCTGAAATTATATAAAAGGCTTATAAATATCATTCAATTCTCCAGTCATTTTCATTATGTAAAACTGGCATTTCTGTTAGGAAATGAAGGACAAGATTTTATGTTAGCACCATTATTCGCTATGAACAGCAAGCCTTGTTATTCTAGTCTTCATGCTACTCCGGTTTGTGGATCCATGTCCTCTTGAATACGGAGGAGAGTAAGAGGCACCAAGTTCAAAGTCAGCCAAAGGGGAGCTCCCACTTCCCTTCCATGAAGACCAGCCTAATGCACCTCTGCCCACATCTGCAGTCATCTCTCCCCGGAGCCCTCAATATTGCCTCCTTGTTTTCAAATCTGCCACTACTTTCCGCCTTACCAAGGGCTGTGTGTTTGATGGCACAGAAAATGTCCATGAAAGCCCACATTTATGTTTCTTATAAGAAATAAAAATTGCATTTAGGTAAAGAAATCTGTTGGTGACATCTAGGCTCAATTGCACTATAAGTAACATACTATAAATAGAAAAAATACTAAAGCCATAGAAAATCACGTATAGCAATAGGCTTGTGTCATACTGTATTGCATATTACCAAATCACTGAATAGTCAACCCAAGCTAAGTCACATGAATGACATAAATGTGAGTAGAGAAATAGGGTCTCACCTTTAAAAAGCGAGAGAGAGACTTTTAATTCTGCTAAGGGCCACCTGACCCAAATCTACAGTTGATTGAAATGTTTACATTCTGACATAACTGAAGATAATTCAACTTGTGCAGGCATTCCCTGCAAAAAATAAGATTTTTCTCCCTTCCAACTTCTTTTTTCCCATCCTACCCTCCAGATTTTAAGTATTAACTCCTTTTCGTTGAAGCTGAATCAATAATTTCATTTCTTCATTACAAATCTGAAGATGATTGTGGCAAATAAAAAATGGAATTTGACTCACCCATGCTTAATTATTGATGTGGTCTTTTAAAAACATATTTGGTTCTCTGGAACGGTTTCTCAGAACTGCGCTCCATTGCTCATTGGTTCCCTGTTCTGTTTGTTCTTGGCCTCTGCGCTCCTTTTCGATTTTTTGCAGGTTAGCAAGCACTGCATTGTCTGCTTTTGAAATGTGTCTTTAGGCATGCTTTTGTTTGACAAGCAATGCCAAGGCTGAGCTGACAAAATCTGTTTGAAAATCTTTTTCCAGGTATATAAGATCAGTAAGCCTGTTCAATGTATACTGTGATTAGATTTTTTTCTTCAGATATTTATATCAACATTTCTGTTTTAGGGAGAGACGTTTTCTGAGCCTACCTGTCAGAGAGAAACTTATAAAAGGTAACGAACTCTATCATTTATATATTCAAATGTAGAAATATGTCTGTGGTAAAGAGTTGACATCCTCCCCCCTTATGACTTAAAAGAAAGGAGGCAGGCTGCCAGTTCAAAGTCACCACTCCTCCCACAGGCCGGGACAAACATCTCCTTAGGAGTTCTGGCCCTCTGATATGGGATTTCAGGTTTAACTTGGGAAGATTTAAAAGGTTTTAATCATAAGAGTTTGTCTGCTGCTTGCTTTCCTTTTGAGGGTAGGAGAAATGCAGGCAACAAAGTGAGAAAAGACAACTGCTAAAGGAAAGTTTGTCTCTATTAGCCTATATAGTAGGCTCCAACCTGCTAATAGGAGCTTATAAATATCTGGGGTTTTCTTTCATCTAAAAGCTTTAGTATTCGGTTCAGTTAAAAAAATATTCATTGTGTCACCAGATGTATTTAAAAGTACAATACATTTTACCTAAGATCTTATAAAAATGGAACATATCATTTCAAAATAAAAATCTACTTTAAAATGCTACTCACTTTTGGGAAATAAAACTTAACATCTTACAAGAAAGGAGTGTCACTTTGGCCATCAGTTAGTTACCTAGACGCCACCAGCACGCTTACACTAACTTGCTATAAGAAGAGTTTGCAAAGGGCAGTATAATAAAAAATTTGAGTGGGTGATCATATTAGCCTAAGAGATGAAATAATTCTTCAGTATTTTAGTAAGCTCAAGCAGAAAAATTAACTTTAAATTTGGCTTATCAAGTGATTGAATCTAAAGATTAAAGCAGACCCAGCAGCTTACCTGCCTGAAAACACTGCCTTAACCATCCCAGTTAGCCAGAACATTCTCCAGTTTCTTCATATACGTCCCACGATTCAGACTGGTAACTAATTCAGACTGACCTTCTCCCCAGTTATACAATTAGGTTATAGTGGACGGCCTTTGTTTCTGTTAAAGATTATAATTGGTTAGTTAGTCATTTTATTGGCAAGTATTCATTGATGACTTATACAGTGAGCTAGGCACTGTTCTAGGTACTGAAGATAGAACTGCAAATAAAACAATCCTTGAACTCAAGGAGTCAGAGTCCAGTAAAGGCAGAAAAAGAATTGGTTATGTTCTCAACGAGGTCAAAAATAATAAAAAGAACTTAAAGGTCCCAACATGTAAATACTGATAGTAATGGTATTGGCCATTTTAAATGCCTTGCAGAATAGTATGGGGTGAATAAACAGTTAGTTAAATAAAGTCTGAGACTTATGTAGTTTTCTTTTAAACAGCATCTTAGACAATAATGTTTTTATGTTGTATAATCCATCATTTTTCCCAGGGCAACACTGACATAACTATGTTCCCTTTTCAAAATAGTCTTCTATCAACAACAATAAGTTCATCTACCACCTGATTCTGTCACTAAAATGTATGAATGCAAGACATTTTCCCATCAAAATCACTGAAGATTGATAAACTTTTATGTTCCTTGTTTTTAAGTGCTAACCAATAATGCTAATATGCATCAACCCAGGTTTCTAAATCCAAGAGAAGGGTGAGGGGACAGAGGAAGAAGGAATGCATACAGAGGAGTTTTATACTTCACTGAGGTCTGAGTGCCAGAGGCTTGTTTTGATGCCTGTCCCAGAAATTATTGGCTTTATGTGCTGATTTTATCTTACCGTGAAGTGCTTTTTACACACCTAAAAGAGAAAGAGAAGAGACATGCCTATTATGCAGTTAAGTGGCTCATTTTCACACCAAAGCAGCTAAGTGATGAGCACCATCCCAGAAGGACAACCGATCCTAATGTCCCCCCAGCCACTGAAGACCAATGGCAATAGAGGGTGTTTTTCTTTGTGCCTATTCATGGCTGGCTAGCATGGTACAGCTGTTTCAGAGTCTCTCACATAAAGAAGGACTAAACTTACAACAGACAACTTGGAGTATAGTTTTACAAAAACTCTACAAGATCATTCTTGTCCTATGGGCCAGAGAAAGTGTCAGAATCTGTACTGGTGAAGTGAGACAGAAAAAATAAATGTCATTTTAAGGTGGAAGAGTACATACAGCCTATCCATTTCATTTTGCATTTCTTCTAGCTTTAACTGGACACATTATACAGAATCTCTTGTTTTTCTACAGAAATTCCAGAGTTGTCTATGAATCCCCAAGATGAGAATACCTAATGTACTATGGAAAGTGTTACTGTGCTCACAAATTCAAATGATAAAAACAAACAGGGCTTTGCAAAACATGTATAAAACCAACATACATGTTAATGCTTATTATGGGCTACCAGCTTAAGACAGAGGGCCCCAGGGAGAAACCCTTCAGAATTCCATAACTACACCCACTTCAGGGCTTGTTTCAGGAATGAAGAGTAGATAATCATTTGTTTTGGATGCACGGGAGGTGAGCAGGGAATTTGAAAGGTGAGGGAAGGAATATTCTTATTGGGGATAAAATGGAAATCATTTACTCTAGCAATCCTCATTATCCTGTTGATTTCCATCCCGCTGACATTAAGAGGTCCTCTTATCTCCCACCCACTCCCCCTCTGCTCTTACAATTTTCTATTCCTTTTGATTTCATGACAAAAATTTGCAAGTCTGAAACTTATATTTCACCTGAAATGTTAATATTCAAGCGCCATGTATTAAAAGGAGGAATGGAGAAGGCCCCACTTTCAAATCCACAGCCAACCCTTTAGTATAAGTTTGACACACAGAACTGCATGTTCACTTATCAGTGCATTAGCAGCACCAGCATTGCTTTTATTGGGTTTTTTTCCAGTACAGCCATTCCATGCAAAATTCTAAATTCATGTCAAGATAGAGTAAAGAAAACATTTTTTAAAAGTGCCTGATGTGCAGAAAAAAAATGAAGCCTAATTAATTGCTTTTTTGTTTCCTTTTTCTTCACAAGACTAGAAATACACTTTACTTGTTGTGGTGAGCGGATCTTCCTGAAAAGGAAGATGTCTCTTAAACCAAAAACATTCTCAGGGCCTGGGGAGGGAAATCCATTAAAGAGTTTAATTCTGGCCAGGTGCAGTGGCTCACACCTGTAATCCTAGCACTCTGGGAGGCCAAGGTGGGATTGCTTGAGCTCAGGAGTTCAAGACCAGCCTGAGCAAGAGTGAGACCCCATCTCTACTATAAACAGAAAGAAATTAGCCAAAACAACTAAAAATTGAAAAAATTATCTGGGCACAGTGGTGCATGCCTGTAGTCCCAGCTACTTGAGAGGCTGAGGCAGGAGGATTGCTTGAGCCCAGGAGTTTGAGGTTGCTGTGAGCTAGGCTGACGCCATGGCACTCTAGCCCAGGCAAGAGAGTGAGACTCTGTCTCAAAAAAAAAAAAAAAGGAGTTTTATTCTTCTAAAATAAGATCCCTAGCCTTGTGCCTGAGGCAACTCATACAAAGGGTGCAATTTGAAAACTTGGTTAAGAAGGTTCTGCTGAGCATCACCTAAATGCACATTGGGGAATGATACCAACTGGATATCAGACTGAGGCGGGGGGCGGGGGGGGCGGTGTATGCCTACATGATGAGTGCATTGTGCACCGTCTGGGGAATGGCCATGTTTGAAGGTGCTGACTCGGGGAGGTGGGGGTGGGGGGGAAGGGATGGAGGTATGACTACATGGTGAGTGCCAGGCACACTGTCTGGGGAATGGACACGCTTGAGGCTCTGACTCAGGGGGATGGGCGAGACATGGGCAATATATATAACCTGAGCTGAAATTAAAAAAAATAAAAATAAAAATAAAAAAAAGAAGGTTCTGCTGCTTCTCTTTAGTATAGTAGAGCCGTGTCCAGTGGTCCCCCACTTCCTAACCTCAGCTTCCAATTCAACTTCCAACTCTGCAATATCTCACCTCGTGGGCAACTTGAAAGTGTCAGACTGGTTAGAATCCAAGCTCAATAAATGTGTTCACCACGGGATCATAAGTCTTAGTTCTTTTATTGGTAAAGTAAGTAAAAAAATAAAAACTGATTTTAAAATTTACCTTGCAAGGTTGTCCTAGAAAAATAATTTCTATAAAGCACCTAGCACAACATCCAACATATAGGAAGTACTCAATAATTATTGTTTTCCTTCTCCCCCAAACATATCCCTACCAAGAACTTATTCTCCCTTAAACATTTTGGGGAAAAAAACACTAAGTAAGGGACAATCGTGCAAATAAGCAACTTATTATGAACCTATAACCACTCAACCAAAACAGAATGCAAACACTATCTTTTTCCCAAATGTGTGTGCTATATACTTGCCTTTAATAGTTTATCCCAAAGGGGGATTATGCTTGTTGATACAGGCTCTGAGTCTAAATCAACAAGTCAACATGATTTTGATTAGTTCCCAATTTGTGTAATTTAGGAAGGAATCCACAGAAGCTCCCCAAAGCTCATCTTTCTTAAAAGTCCTTGGGGGAAATTATAGGGACTTTTACTCTAGAACAGAAGACTCTTTCTCAGATGTCTCACGAACCACAGCAAAAGGGACTATGTAACCAGTGTCTGCTGGCCCCAAGCTGCCTTTATTTACATGATCATAACAAGATATCCATAACCATGGGGCCAATTCCTTGGAAAATAGAGCTTCATCTCTTAGTCACAGAAGCTGATCTCATTCTTTCCCAACCTGGAAGTGAAACGATGGCCAAATTGTTCAGAGTGATATTAAGATTCTGAAGAGCCCCAACAGCTAGGTATAGTTCTAGGCCATTCAGTACTCAGCACTTTCTCCAGGGTCAGACCACACTGACCACAAACACCTGAAAATGAACCAAATCACAAGACCTCCCTAAAAAGGGTAACTTGACTCCTCTGCATAGAAGAAAAGACCAGAATCCAGCTGAAAGCATACTCTAACCACTCGGCCCAGCTAGAGGAGGGGTGGGGGTGTGAGGTGGATGTTTCTGGGACCACCAATGGACCAGGGTTTATGATGAAGCCTGAACATCTATTTTGAAGTTGACCACCTACCAAAATGCAGTGTAAAAGAAATAGGGAATAAAACTACCTGTCATATACATATCATTTGTGTTGTTCTATTAAAATGGAAAGCCAAGATGCTTTGACTGTATCACTTTCTAGTAAAAGACAAGAAAAAAGGATATTTTAAGTAGTTCTCACTCTTTCAGCAAAATAGAATAAAACCCCTGGTCTGATTCCAATCCCATTATCAAAGGACCATTCACCTAATATAAAAAAGTAGCTCTTCATCAATTTATCATTAACAGGAGCAATACTACCTAATGTAAGGGAACTGCTCTTCCCCCAGGGATTCTGTTAATGGGAGGCTGGAGCCAGATAACGAGCATGGGAACAGGTAGGCCACAGGAGGGAATGCAATAGACATGCTCTGCATTCCCAGCAAATGACTTTGCACAATTGCCTTTTATGACAGATGAGTTTCTGGCACACTCAAAAAAGGATGGAGGGGGCTGAGGTGGGAAAAGTTGAAACTTCCACAGGGGCACCTTCCATGTATGAATTATTACTTTTCTGTGTGGGGGACCATGATGGTTTTCAATACACATTCCCAGCGGCTATTGGCTCCTGCCCAGCTTTCTCACCCTTTCTTTAGGAGCTTGCAGACTTGCAGTTTGGGAGTGATGAATCCTGGAATAATAAGACAATGTAAATGAGCACATTTTTCAAAAGCTAAGATGCTGCTGTTAGTTCCTTATTAGGTCATCCAGCAACAATATCAAACACAAGATGTTGTTCTAAATCCTCTATTGGTATTAATTAATTTAATCCTCCCAATAAATGTAAGAACTATGTGCTATTATTTTTCCCATTTGACAGATGTGAAAGAGAAGGCACAAAGAGGTCTGATAACTTTCTCTAGGTCACAGAGTTGATATATATGTGGTTGAGCTAGAATTTGAACCAAGCAATTCTAACAGTGGAGTTCATGATCTTAAGCAGTATACTATAATGCCTGTCAACCCCACTAACAATATAATAAGAGCAGGCAAGTTAATACATGAATTGGAACTCAGAGATAACCAGTGCACAGTCAAGCATTCAGGTTGAGAAGCTGGGTGCTTCAATTAGACCATAAACATTGGAGTCAGACAGACTCAGGTTCAAATCTTAGGTAGCCTCTACAACATGTTAGTCCGTGCAATTAACTAAGTGTTTATGTCTCCCCCAAATTCATATGTTGAAATCCTAACCCCCAAGGCTACGGTATTATTACTTTGGGAAGTGATTCGGTTGTGAGGGTACAGCCGTCATGAATGGGTTAGTGCACTTACAGAAGAGGCCCACAGAGCTTCCTCACCCCTTTCACCACGTGAGGACACAGCAGGAAGGTGTCCTGTATAAGCCAGAAGGCAGATCCTCCCCAGACGATGAATCTGCCCTTGCCTTGGTCTTGGACTTCCCCACCTACAGAACTGTGAGAAATAATAATTTCTGTTGTTTATAAGCAACCTAGTTTATGGTATTTTTGTTATAGCAGCTCAAGCAGACTAGACAGTTAAACTTGAACAAGTTATGTAACTATCTCAAGTCTCACTTTCCCCATCTTTAAAATGGAGATAATGATAATACCTATGTCACAGGGTTGTGAGAATTAAGTAAGATATTTCCTGTATACACACACTTGCGTAGTTCTGGCAACATATTTAGTACTCCATAAACATTAGCCGTACTAATTACCATCATCACTATTACTTATTACACATGCAGATTTCCACTGTGGGTGAGCATTTGGAAATAATGATTCTTCTTCACTCTTTCCCGACCCCTCACTATTTTCAAAGCCCCTGTGAGACGACTAATGGGGATTAGGGTATCTCTGCAGCTCAGAAAAGCAAAATCAAGGAGCTTGCAGGGACCAAACCCCTCAACCTTGGCTTTGTTAGCAAGTTTCTCTAGCTGAACCAGCCCAGCCCACGCCAGTCAAGCATTCTCTTACAAATATAAATCATTAAACCCAATAAACCATGGACAAGGAAGACTGTCCACAGCACATAAAGCTGTGGGTCAGAGTAACCAATCCCTGAGCCTTTGAAGAAAGGGAGAAAAAGCAACAGTCTTAATTATATAAACAGTTATTTGGAAAAAGCTTTAAGCAAGTGTTTAGATTCTCCTTTAGTTAGGATAAATAATTACTTCTCTTTCATGTTTCAATGAGCTCCCAAATTCTCCCATGCCCCATCTTCAAATACCAACTAGAAATACACAAAGATCAGGGGAATAAACTAACTGTGTACACTTTGAAAGCCACTTTACCTTTCTGGATCTTGGCTTCACCATCTGTATAATGAAGAGATTGGACAAGGCAAGTCCAAAAGATTTTCCACTCTGTGCAGTGCATTGGGGCTGACATAATGGCTGCACTGACTTACTCATCTTATGCTCTTTTCTAGTGAGCAGTATAACACTTGAAGATATTAACCACATTTGTTTATTGAGCTTCAAAAGAGTTTTACAAATGCGAACACTAAGACATCCAGCAATGCAGTAAGTATGCCATGAAAGAGAGAAACCCCAAATAACAGGTCTTTTAAAAGTGTCTGGAGACAAGCCTCAAATGAGGAATAATTAAAACAACTGATGATATTCTTGGGAAATGGCAAAGTATCTCTTTTAATTAGATTTATTCTGTGTGGCTCCAGAACTAGAATCAATGGATTAACATTACAAGGAGAGAGATATTGGATAACTTTGTAAGAAATAACTTTCCACCCAAGATAATGGTTCAAAATAGAAACAAACATTTTATATAACTATGCCACATGAAAGAAATGGGAAGACTTTCTAAGATGCTTAGAGGAAATTCCATAGCTGGGACCACAGCTATGGGGGGTGCGTATTGAGTTCATATGACCTCTGAGGGTCTTTTCCAACTCCCCCCATGTATTTAATGACTTCTTCATCCGTGATCCCCAAACACCATTTATACAGCTTAAATAGAGCACTTACATGTGGTGTTATAATTTTTGTTTATTGGTGTCATCCTTACCAAAGCAAGAGTCTCTCACTATCCTCTGTATATCTCTATTATAGTTCCAAGCACATAGTAGATTTTCAATGAACATTGGTTGAATAATAATTAGTTTTAAAAAATTAATGACCAAGGAGTTCAAAACAC
This sequence comes from Lemur catta, assembly GCF_020740605.2. Lineage (NCBI taxonomy): Eukaryota > Metazoa > Chordata > Mammalia > Primates > Lemuridae > Lemur > Lemur catta. The sequence continues at coordinate 55,440,803 of NC_059130.1, forward strand.
TGTCTCTGTCCTCAGAGAGGCTTGCATTCTAGCTAGTCAAAATTAACATAACCAAAATAAATTTTATATAATTATATATAATACCTTGTACATAGTTGGGACTTACTAAATGTTTGGGAAATGGTTCATTTGACTGCTATTGATTAAGCACTGAATGGTGGCCTGGGACATCCTCCAAAATCTGGCACACCTACTTGATAATCACTTCCTCCAAACTACCAAATGATTTCTCTCAGTCTCCCAAACTCACTCCTGTACTTTGGCTCAAGATTTTTCTATCACCTGGACAATCCTCCTGCCCCCTACCCTTCTCTAAAGAACCAAGATCCTTCCCTCCACAGAAGTCTGTATCACTGACTTACCACCTAATTAGTATGTTTAACTGCCATCCATTCACCAAGCAAACGGTCACCGCTCAGCATGTGTGGGCTGAGCTAAACTTTGAGGGTGCAGATGGAGGAGACATATTTCCTGCCCTTAAGAGGTTTCTGTTGACTGGAAGCCAAATGTTTCCTACTAAAACGAACACTGTTAATGCAGAATGTCACAAAGGAAATACTGAGGTGGCTCCATGACACAGTCTGCAGGTGGGGGTGGGGTGGTGGAGACAGGCAGGCAGGGAAAGCTTCCTGGAGGAGGTATCGCCAGAACAGAGTCTTAAAGAAATGATGAAAGTGAGCCAGGTGAAAAGAGAAAAAATGTTTTCAGGCCAAGTAAAGCGCACAAAGGCTGCAGGACGAGAAAGCAGAGAGAATTAAGCATGACTGACACACACAGAAGAGTTGTGAGAGCAGGGCATGGAGAAATAGCATGAGCTGAAGAAGGAAAAATATGCCGTGTTGAAAGCCCTTGTTTTATCCCCACACTAACGAAGAACTTTTGAAGGATTGAAAACAGGGAAATGACTTGATCAGATTTGGTTTTTACAGCGTGAATTAAGGCAAGAGTGTACTGAAAAGGAGGTGAGGCCCCAGGCAGAGAGGTGTGTGAGGGAGCCATTGCATGGAGTGAATCAGAGCCCTCTCAGTGGGAAGAAGGGGGGACAGAAGGCTGGATCTACGAGGTTCGGTAAAGTTCTATTGGAAGTCCGAGCCATTAGGGAGTCAAGGATAATTTTCAGAATTCTGACTAGAACAGCTGAGTGGCCAGGTATGCCATTTACTGAGACAGAAACACAGGGTCAGGCGCAGTTTTGGTGAGAAAGAATGAGTCTGAGATGCCTGGGAGATGGTCAAGTAGGAGGCAGTTGCCAACACAGATCAACACTTGGGAGTAAGAACTAGGCTGGAGGCGTGGCTTTGGGCGTCAGGAGCAAAGAGGGGGATACAAACGATGGAAACCGAGATCGTGCAGGGATGCGGGTGAGGAGGAGCTATGGAAGGCACCTGCTCCATTCTCACCCAAAAAGTTCTCTACCCTGAGGCAGAGAGAGCTGGGATCCTCCACTTGTCCCAAGTCACCACTTCCCCACCGCAAGGAAAGGAACAAAGATTTTATGAATACAGAGGAATTTGTCTGCTGGTTTTAATCCAGAGGAGTTTGTCTGCTGGTGATTATTTATATATTTAAATGTTACCCTTTTTTTTTTTTTCTGTGATCACAGAAGCTTTGAAAGCCGACCTTTGCCATCATCACCAGCCCTGATTTTGATTGTATCGTCCTCCCATTAATCTGCTCTCTACTTTGTCTGAGGGAGGTGGAGCAGCTGGCTTAACATGTAGAAGTTTGTTTTTTTAACTGATAAATACTCAATTTTTTTCCCCTGAAGGTTGTTTCAGCCAGACCACTTTATTCTGCTGTTTCAATTTCAAAATAAAAGGAAACTTAAGCTGGGACAAAAGAAAGAAAAGGAATATCCCCTGGACCTGAAAGGACTCTTTACTTTTCAGTGTGCCTGTCTTGTCACCCTACAATTGTATGCTCTCCGAAGACAGAGTCAGATTGTATGTGTATGTGGGTCCCATATGGCAACTGGCAGAGTGCCCTACATCCAGAAACTACCCAATGACTATTTATGGATCAATGGTTGTTTAGACAATTAGACACATCCCTATGCACACTTCTCTAGCTCTTGGAGTCTGTTCCATACTCCTTAACACAATTCATTGCTGTCCTGTTCTTGGTTATTTCATGGGTGTTATCCTTGGAATTGCAGTTAGACAGTAAGCTTCTTGAAGACAGGAATGCTGACGCAGACTTTATCTTGTGTCGCATACTGGCCAGAAGCAGTGCTCAGGAAAGCTTGTTGATTCACATGTGTTATTCTGTCTAGAATGAATTTATCCTGCTATATTACACCTTCCAAAAGATAAAAAGAATGTCTGTCTTAGATTAAGCAAGACTATAAGTATCTCGAAGCACACCCTAAACGATAGATGTTCCTGTATGTAGCAGAATTGAGGAATTCCTTCAGGAGAGTGTCCACGGAATTAGGCTTCAGCAGGCTGCACATGGGGCCACACTGTGACCTTCAGTTGCTGATGGACATTTCATATGCAGGCTTATCAGCAGCGTCAGTAATGTGCTACACTTCTCATGAATTAAATCATCAAAGGCTTCCAGTGCAATGTAGGAAGTTGCACTCACTGCACAAACCTTGTAGAAAGAAGGGGAGACAGAGAGAAAGAAGGAGACAGAAGAGAATGAGAATGCACTCAGGGAGGTAAAGGAAGAGAAAAGGCTGAACTCATCACAAGAAATCTGCATCAATGAATTCAAGCTCTGCCAGGCCAGGAGGGTACTGCACAACCTCCATGTGGCTTCATAAAGATCTTTCCATTCAGAAAGTTTTGCAGAAAACCTTCCTAGAAAGATTCACAACAGAATAACTGGGTTTCTAGTCCCACCTTGACTGGAGAATGAATGCCATAATCATTTCAATTACATCTTGATCACTGTTAAGAGCTACACCCGGTTGACATGACCCATTGTCAAATACAGATGGCTATAAATATCCCTTTTCTAAGAGTCAATAGATACCACCCTGAAACAGGACATCAATCAAAAGATCATAGCCCAGAGAGGTGAGCAGGCAGCCTCCAAAGGTGCTCAAGAAAAAGGGGTCAAATATCTAGCAAGGCCCTCGAGGAGCTGTGCGGCCGCAAGCTCGAATGCATAGAAACACACTCAGAGTGATGGTGGCCTGGGCACTGGGAAACCACAGGGCTGTGCGCATATGGATGATGAAGAGGAAAATGTTCCTTAATTTCTTCCTTTCTTTCTCTTGAACATTTAGAGACGCAGGCATTCTGACAAAGTGCAGTCACTGTGCTAGTGCAAAACTTCAGGTTCAACATGTGAACATTAGAAAATCTGGCTCAGCAGGACAGTACGGAGTAAGCTGACGGTCCGTGGGTGCACACCAGCAAAGCGGCCCTTAAAATATTGAAGTAACTCTGCACCACTTGGTAAACAGTTGCTACCCCAGGCCTCTGAGTGCCCCTAGGCTGTCGCAGACTTTCTCCCTAGGGTATGCCAGAACTCTCCACTAAAGCATTAATGCCTGGCACTGCAGTGGACCTCGGGTCCCTGCTCCAGGCAATCAAGACAATCTGGTGTTTGACTCAGCCTGATCAGCATCTTGACTCCCTAGAGGAGAACACGGCAAAGGGTCAGAAAGTTGCTAGGTGAACATGGGACCAAGCAAGGGCTAGCCTGGCTGGACTTGGGTCATGGTGGCCCTGTCTATGGAGGCACAAATTGTGTTTGGGTTCTGGCTTCCACTAAATTTTTATATGTTTGGCTAATTGTATCATAAACCTATAATGCATGTTATTGTGATCTGGTTCCCCCAACCTGTAAACCCCTATAAAGCTACCAGTCCTCGAACTGCAGGGGCCCACCTAGTCCTGAACCAGATAAATTAAAACAAATCCATGCCTACACACAATTTTAGCATAAGTGTTGTAAATTAAAGATAAGGAAAAAAATCTTAAAAGATACCAAAGATGAAAAGATGGAACACATACAAGTGAATGACAATTTCCTCAGAAGGCTAAAGTTACAGTAGATGCCATAAATAACATCTTTAAAACGCTTAAGGAAAATTATTCCCAACATAAAATTCTGTAAGACTAGTTAAATTAGTCTTTAAGACTAGTTGATTAGTTATAGCCCCTCTCTGAAACATACATCACCAGGTACAAGAAACAACATAAAGAAACTGATAAACTTTTGGTAAACTTGAGTAATAATTGACTATTAATAAAAATAATGATGACTAAAATTGGAGGGGTTAAATTCAAGGTAAATCTAAAATTGTAAATAATAATAATATGAAAAATATGAATGGAAAGTTCAGATTAAAATGATTTTAAAGTCTATATTTTGTTCAGAAAGAGGATAGAGCTCTTTTTAGAAATTTGCTACATTAAATATGCACATTAGCCATTTAAAGAATAACCAATAAAAAAACAGAAATTAAATGAATATCCAAACTATAACTAGTAATTTTTAAAACATTAAATATACTAGTAGAAATGACTCTAATATGTTAGTAATCACCAAAAAAGCAAATGGATTACAATTGCCTATACAAAGTTGGAAATTCTCAGAAGCAATATTTAAAAGAAAATAAAACAAATTCCAGCTGTTATATGGTGTTTACAAGTGACACGTGAAACATAATGACATACAAAAAGTTGAAAGAATGGCAAAAATATGCTAAGCAAATATTAGCAAAACCAACCCTGTTGTGGCAATATCAATAAGATGGAAAATAGAATTCAAGGGAAAATGAAGTATTAGAAAAACCCTATAAGGCCACTGGAGGGGCAGGTGATCTGTCCTCCTGGGGCAGAGAAGGTATGTGGCAGGCCTCAGTGGTGAGGGTATGCGGCAGGCCCGGGGTTAGGGTCCTGTAGGGATGGCCAGGGTCGTTCAGTCAGGGCTGACCAAATGGTTAATAATTCTGTTCCAATCAGACACATACAGGACTGCATAATTAACAAATAGAGTATACATAATTTTTTCGAGCACACATAGAGCAGTTCTAAAAACTGAAGTAATCTTCATGACTTATGAACTGGGTGCTATTATATTCTCAAAGTTTACATATAGGAAATCTGAGGCCTACAGGAGCTAAGTAACTTTTCCATAGTCACAAAAGTCAGTTGGAAGTAGAGCTGGGACATGAATCCAGACATTCTGGTTCAGAGTCCAACTTTTAACCATAATGTTGAGTAATAGAGGCAAGAGCAAAGAATGAATAAGATAGAAAATTAAGAAACAGCAGAGCTGTTCAACAAATCAAAAGCTGATTCTCTGAAAAGACAAAATTACAAACTGTTGGTAAGGCCAATCCAAAAATTAAAAAATAGGCCGGGCGCAGTGGCTCACGCCTGTAATCCTTGCACTCTGGGAGGCCGAGGCAGGTGGATCGCTCGAGGTCAGGAGTTCGACACCAGCCTGAACAAGAGTGAGACCCCGTCTCTACTAAAAATAGAAAGAAATTATCTGGCCAACTAAAATTTATAGAGAAAAAATTAGCCGGGCATGGTGGTGCATGCCTGTAGTCCCAGCTACTCGGGAGGCTGAGGCAGTAGGATTGCTTAAGCCCAGGAGTCTGAGGTTGCTGTGAGCTAGGCTGACGCCACAGCACTCACTCTAGCCAGGGCAACAAAGTGACACTCTGTCTCAAAAAAATAAATAAATAAATAAATAAATAGGGCATATATCAGTCATGATAGAAATATAACTACGGATACAGTAGAAATTCTAAAATACATAAGAGAATACTAACATCAACTTTATGGCAATAAGTTTTGAAACATAGATTAAATGTACAATTTTCTGGGAAGATTTAAATTCTTAAAACTGACTTAAAAAGTTAAAAAAAAATGTATATACTGGTAGCAATTAAAGAGATTGAGTCAGTAGTCAAATTTCACTACTCCTCTCCCTAAAAGGCATCACATCCATTGGTTAACATTCTCCAAACTCTTAAGAGACAATTATCCATATCTTATATAATTTTTTCAAGAAATGGGAAAAGACGATGAACCTTACTAAACAGTTGCAAAGGAAACTTAAATACAGATGGTGGGATGGATGCTATATTATCCTTTATACTTCTCTGTACTGTTCAAATATTTCATGTTAAAAAGAAGGTATGGGGAAAGTATGGGCCAGCCCAACAAACAGGTCTATATTATATTTTTAATTCCAAATTTCATATTCTTTGATTCAAAATTTGGCCAATCATCTCAAAATCAATAGTCTCTAGTTATTTATTTTGTCTTTTTCATTGAAGTTGCTGTTTCTCAGGGGATATCTCCAACACGTCAGACCTACCTCTTAACAATGTTGTCAGTGTGACGGCAGCTTTCTCCCATAGACACACTTTCTTTAAGAAAGTGGAATAGCTGTTCTCTCCTGGACAGTTTTTGAATCTGTGACCATTTGAGCTGGCCACCACATGAAGTTTCCAATGGAAATTTGTGCAAGTCCTATACATTAAGAACCTTTATGAGGGCCCTGACATTCTTCAGATGTGAGTCCTGTTTCTATTGGGAATTACATTGAGAAATAGGTTACTCTTACTCTTTCCCTTTAGGTGCACTCATATTTAAATTTCTTGACCCAAGACGGAAACCATCTTGGGAAAGAATTAACCCGAGTAATACTCTGTAGACAGTCAGAGTCAAAAGGCAAGGGCTTGGAAAGAGCATACTTAGGCTGAGTAATTTCAGCAAAAGTTACCATAGGAATATCACTTTTTCACTGAAAACTTTGCTGCCTTCTCTTCTATGAGGCTAGTAGAAGAATCTGGAAAGGTCACAGCACAAATTTCCAATTGTTTCATTAATTCAGGGGAAAAAAACTATATCCCAAGAAATATGCTAGAAAGTTAACAAAACTAAAGTTTAATTGTGGTGAGTAATATTAGAAAGACAGATTTAATTAGAGTCAGATGATGAGGCAAGAGAATTAAACACTAAAACTCAGTATACAAATATCTTATTTTATAAAATTGTAATGTAATGGCTTACATACTATCTCTCATTCAGCTGAGGCTATTCTAAGGGCTAGAAACTCTCTCAGAGAAAGACATTATGAATTTGGAGATGAAGTACTTTCAATTAGCACTTAGACTCTCACTACTAATCCTGATGATAAATCATTTTGTATTATCCTTCCGCAGTGCTCCCCAACTAAAATGATATTGAAGAATAGTAACTATCAATTTTCTCTGTTGAGGACCCACAAAGAACAAGGAGAATCTTATTTAAAATTTATCAGAATTTTTATTAGAATTTACTATTTAAAGGAAATATGATGTAAATAAGCTTGGGAAACAGGACTTGTTTTGCAGAATAAGTCACCTTATAATTTATCAGTTTTTAATATAGAAGGATGCTCTTGCTTCAAAGGATATTTAATTATCCTTTTCTATTTAAATTAGTATTATAGATGACATTAGCTGTATGGGTTTCATGCCCATGTTTCAGGTCACACTAATCTGTAGCATGTTGTATATTGTAAAATAAGTTACACTGTAATATTAATCCCCTAGGTAGGCAATAGGTGTCCATTTTTCCATTATTAATATGTGTTAATTTTTGCCATATTTTCCACAAAATGAATTGTTTTTGTGATGATTGATCATTTGTCTCAACCTGAATTATCTGCATCCTTCTTTATTGTATGCTACTTTACTTTCTTCTCTGCTAATGATATCCAACAGCATTGTACCAGAATTTTCTTGAACTTGGTTCATTGATTTTTTTGTTTATTGTTTTGCTAGAGAGTATTGTTATTGCTTCTTTCAGTGCTTAACATGTAAGATGTGCTTATCCAATATTAAAACACCAGAGATTTCATATTTGTTCATTTTATCCCTCAACAAACATTTGTTTCATATCCACTGTGCAATAGGTTCTGGAAATGCAAATCCTAGTCTCTTGCCCACCGTCCCCCTTCACCTGGCTAATTCTTACCCATCCTTCAAGTTAAATGCTTGAGGTGAAGTAGGTTGGTGATTGAAAACTGAAAATTGGATTTTGTATGGGGGAGGTCACTGGGGACTTCAATAAGAGTATTTTCAGTGGAGTAGGAAGCATGTCAGAATCCAGACTTTTGTGAGGATACAGAGCCAACGAGGACAGACTCTTTATTTCATAAGAAAAGTAACAAAAAGGAGAAATCAGACATGTTGGCAACTGGAAAGGAAGAGATTATCAAATAAAAAGGTTGTTTTTGGTTTGGGAGAAATGTGAATATGTTTATAAACTTAAAAGCAAAGAGCCAAATAGTTATAACATAAAGATACAGGAAACAATGAAGGCAATTTACATGGGTAGGCTCCAGAGGGATGTGTGGTGAGTTGTGGGCATGGCTAGAAGATTCTTTCAGAGAAGGAGGAAAATCTCTTTGCCTGGCATATTAGGGAAGGTAGGACTATGAGAACAATTCAAATCTAGAAGTAGAAGTAGGGAAGGAAGAATAAAAGAAATGCCTCTTATTTCCATTGAGGAAAAAAGGAATGGAATCATTTCCTAAGGGAAAGAAAGATAAAGAAGAGGTAAGGAGTCTGAGAACAATTAAATGTTCAGAACAACTTCCAGGAGGAATGTGTGCAGCAGGTTCCCCTCTGCCCAGCTTGTCCATTGTCCGCATTTTTCCACCCTGTCCTATGCCCTGAGTGGCTGACAGTTATGGATTGCACCAACCAGTTCCCTAATTCTCTGGCTTTTGATTGGTTTCAACCAATGGAAGAAAGGAGATTGTGGGACTTTTGTTCCCTCAGGTCTCTTTCTGGCTGGCTATGAGCTGCCTGTGGCAGACTTCCTCTCCCCTCTCCCCGGGCACAGCTCCAGTTAGAGGGTGGATTCCTCATCCCCTGCAGGCTTGGGGGAAGTAGTGGCTTTTCCTCTGTTGTTAGCCCCAGGGCATTTCAATATCCTTTGCTCGTTTCCCATAAGCCTGCCCACACTGGGACAAGCAATCCTTTCATTAAAGTCTTCCCTCCTCATCATATTGGGGTGTACCATTCATTTCCTACCTGAGATCCTAAATGATGCAGAATTCAAGAGGAAGCTGAAGGGAGACAAGTCAAACGACTGTCTTAGACACAGGTGAGGTTAGGAACTGTCAGTCTGACATGCATATTTTCTCTGGTTAATCTTGTTGCCCATGAGCAGAAGCAGATGAAGAGGATGGTGGGATTTACCGAAGCTTGCTGACAAAAGAATATACATGGCAAAAGTTTGGGAGAATTGAGGATGCTGGTGAATGGGTCATTAAAATGTCTTAGACCTAAGAGTTGTACTTTGCATGTGCAGTCTGAGTTTAAGAAAAACACTCTTTTCTACTGGTTTCTCAACTCTCCATGGCTGAATTATAATCTCCCTTGAATTTACCCATATATTCAATGAACCTTCAGAAAATACGAATACATACGCACACATTTTAGGTCATTCCAGATCTGAAAGTGTTACTAGACCACCTAAACTTTCTAATTTAGAAAAGAAGCCACATTTTCTTCACTAGGAAACGAAGTGCTGCATTATACTTTATTCTACCGACTGTGCTAGCCTCTTTCTTCCTCTCTGCTTTCAATATTTATTCTTCAAAGCCCAGCTCCAATTTCAGCTCCTCTGGGCAGCCTTATCCTCCCTAAAGGCACCCATTCCTTAAGGATATGATCTATCTGGTCCTGGGTTATCACTTGTCTTTGTTATTATCTCCGCTAAGGCTGAAGTCTTAAAATTTTTTGAACTCATCCCAGCTCCTAGCAGTGCTTTGTATAATACATATCAAGTGCTTCAGAAACGTTTGTTGATTGATTACTTATCCATGATATGGAAAGTTTTAAAAGATTTTAATAATTCAAAGAAAGCTGTTTAGTTTCATTTGTTCTTATATGTAAGACAAATTCAGAAAACACATGAGAATGCAGGTTAGGAAGACCATCGTATTGCCCTGGTCAGTAGCATGGATGTGACTTCTGAACCTTCACTATATGTCCTCATAATTTTCAGTGAAGACCACTCATCCCTAAGATGGAAGCCCTGGCTTGCTGGAAAGCAAGTATTATATAATGGGATTGTTTCCCTTCGCCACACCTGGTCTTAAGCCACCAAAGAACAATGACCAGTCTGTTCACATTCCCAAGCAAGAGTGGCCTAAGAATAACTGGAAAATCAGGCCAACCAAATCAAGTTCCTTGCAATTCTGCCATTTTAGACACCTCAGACAATGAGTCCCCAGCAAGGTATGTTCTAGTCTGAAAATATGCCTGAGTTAGTAATTTTTATACTTTGAAAGCAACAACTTCTCCAAAACGTACTTACATTGCTTAACAGGCTTTCCGTGACAAGCAAATTAAAACAATCGCCTTTGAACTTTGCATTTCACTTGTGAAACCACTGGTAGATATAGTTCTCACCCTCTCTTGAAGATTACATCACCTTTAAAACAAGCTCATCATCCACTAATCCATTTCCAAACCCAGTTAGGGAATCTGGGCTAACACAGTGTAACTGAGACTGTGGCTTGATTGTGAGTTCCTTCTTTATCATAACTGGCAGAGTCCTCACTAGGGAAGTCAGAGCACCTGGTTCTAACTCTAATTTGTCTTCCTTGCATGAATAATTCCTGGTACTTCTGCATGACCAGGCCATTACAACAGTAGGGGGTGGTCTCTACATGCAGATCACTGGCTAAAGCCTGGTCTGAGCAAACTGTCCCTTCTCCCCTAGCAGGAAGCTTTGGCTTCTATGCACGTGAGAGTTCTCGCTTAAGGTCGATGGCCACTGAATGTTACATTAGGGTGTTGGTATTTTGGTATTAGTATTTCCCAATTTGTTTTATTTAACTAAAGGCTGACTCGCCTCAATATTTAACCTTTAAAGGAATGCAGGTCCCTTCCTGGGAACAGAGAGCTATGTGAGGTGAAATGTATATTTGAAAGTTCTATGGGCCTGCACATATCTAAAAATGGAACAGAAACTCAGAATGATTTTGAAAAAAGAAAGAAAAAGAGAAAAAGGGAGAGAGATCACGTCACTCCTCTGAAACCCAACAACTCCCATGGCTCTTGGACTAAATCTAAAGTCTTTCCCGTTACCTGAGCAGCCCTGAAAATCTGGTTCCTGCCTACCCCTCCAGGCTTGTTCCCCCACCCTACCCTCTATTCGCTGTACTCCAGCCACACTGTCATTTTTGGGTCCTTAAACCCCTCAGGGGCTACCCATAGTCACTTCCCTCTTTCCCCTGCTTCCTCCACCCCCATGTCCAAGGCTCCACCTGGATCACCTGGGCTCATCCCTCAGGACTCAGCCAAAAGTTTGCTTTCACAGGTAGATCTTTCCTGACCCCAGGCTAAGTTAAGTTCATAGTTATACAGTTCATAGAGCCCCCAACCCCACCCAGTTGTGGTTCCTGATTATACAGTCTGTCACAAGCTGCTTTGTCTCTGTGGATCTTACCTCAAGCGTAATTTAATAACTCTACACTAGACTGTAAGCTCCAAAAGTGCAGGGACCCCATCTGATTTCTGCACTCTGTATCCCCAGCACTCAACATTAGTGCTTGACACATAATAGGGGTGGCGTGAATGAGCAAAGGAAGGAAGAGACATATGAATGAGGCTCTGCACAGATGTGGCTACCCCAAAGCCCAGCCGGCAAGTTCTCAGCTTGGCTTGTTTGTTCAGACAGGTTCTTGTCAAAGTGGAGGAACTGACTGTCTCCCCCAGAGGAATAAACAGTCGCAAAGCCACGGGCTTCTCCACCCATGCTCCTCCCTGCTTCTAGGTTTCAAAGGCTGAAGAGCAGCTCATTTAGTTTCAGCATTTGATGCATATGTTTTGTCACAGCTGATCTACTACACACCTGAATTTTCAACATGTTCTCTTTTTTTGGAATTTCTTTTTTTTCTTTCAATAGATTCAGAGGATACAAGCGGCGTTTTGTTACATGGATTATTGTATAGGGGTGAAGTCAGGGCTTTTAGTGTACTCATCACCTGAATAGTATACATTGTACCCACCAGGTAATTTTTCATCCCTCACCCTGCTCCCACTCTCCCCCTTTATGAGTCTCCAATGTCCATTATAGCACTGTAGGACCATGCATACCCATGGCTCAGCTCCCACTTGTAAGTGAGCATATTCGTTATTTGTTTTCCATTCCTGAATTACTTCACTTAGGATAATGGCCTCCAGTTCCATCCAAGTTGCTGCAAAAAACATTCTTTCATTCTTTTTTATGGCTGAGTAGTATTCCATGGTACATACATACCACATTTTCTTTATCCACTCATTGACTGATGGGCACTTAGGTTGATTCTATTATCTTTGCAATTGTGAATTGTGCTGTGACAAACATGAATGCAGTTGTCTTTTTGATATAATGACTTCTTTTCCTTTGGAGAGATATCTAGTAGTGGGATTGCAAGATTGAAGAGTAGAGCTACTCTTAGTTCTTTGAGAACTCTCCATACTGATTTCCATAGAGATTGTACTAACTTACATTCCTACAAACATCTTCTTGAATAAGGGCCAGGACTAAAAAGGCTACATCCATGATTATGCAAAAAAAAGGAATTACAAAATCCAAGAAGCCCACACTGAAGACAGACTTAGGGCAGAAGAGACAGGTGCCCTAGGAGGATGCCCCTAGGGCAGGACAGAGATGCAGGTGCCCCAGGAAACCACACAGGACCCAGGCAGCGGCATTGCTGGGCAACACGGGAAGCCTGCATGAGCGGTGGCAAGGGTAGAATACTGATTGATAAGGAAGCATTTATGAGTAGGTAGTTAAGGAGATTTTAGAACCAGTTTTAGAGACAGAGAAAAACAGTGGAGAAAGGAAGAACCTAAATGGATTTTATTGAGGTAGGAAAAACAGTACTTTGAGGCTTAAAAAAAAGAAAAAGAAAAAATCCATTCAGTAACCAGGGGTAAAAAATAAATTAATTAATTAATTAATAAGAAAAAATTTTTAAAAAGAAAAACAGGAAACTAATATAGTACAACCTCCACCCCTACCCCATGTTGTACACTTCTGTAGAGCAAAACAAGCTTTCCTCCCTTCTCCTTCAAGGAAAGCATCTGTAAGCAAGGGTGACCCTCCTGAGCTCATCCTCCCAAATGGGTTGGGGGGATGAAGATGGAGGAGCAGTGTTAGCTGCTCCCCAACACACACACACACACACACACACACACACACAAGCCACCAGCCGCACACAAGAACCGCTCACCCTGGGCACTGCTGTGAGAGCTCCTCACAGCCTTAGGTCCTGACAAAACACAGTCCTTGACTTAGTGTCACCACTGCTCAATGCTGCTGAACATGCCATGACCCTGCCTGGAAATCTCTCCCCACTTCTTCGCCCGCCTAAATCACCACCCCTGTGCAGCCTTCACATTTCAAGCAGGGTCTAGCTGGAGATAACAGAATTCACTGTAGTTAGTTTTCCTGACAAGACTTTAAACAGTTTACAGATTCATTGCTAGGGCTGAGGAAACTAACTCCACCCTAACCTTCAAGAAATAATCCCAGCGCTAGTTCTGCCTCAGACCCGGGCCCCCCAGGGAGCTTCTGCTACACAACCACGCAACTGATGGACCAGGAAACTGGGGAAATAGAAAAGTGGGGAACCAGGAAGCTGCTGCTAAGTGGCTGACTTCAAAACCATCTTGCCTCCACCACAATTGACCCAGCGAGGTGGATGCCCCACACTCTGCCTGTCAAAGCCCAAAGGGCCAGGGACAGGACACTGGGACCTCTGCTTCAGCAGGAAACCCAAATGCCCCAACATGTGGGCCAGCAGAAGCTCAGCTCCACCTCGGGGTGCGCCATTCCTGCCTTCCCAGTCTCACTCCAGAATGTCCAATTGCACAACTTCCATCTCCTCCAGAACCCCAGCTCGCCAGCCTCTGCAGTCCAGCGGGCACGGAGAGAAGACATAGCTCTTCCAGTGGGGACACTGGGGCTGTGCATGTGCAACAGTCAAGTGTTCTGCACTCGTGTGGTCTGCGAGAATAGATTCATTTGTTCATTCATTCATTCATTCATTCAAACAAATATCTGTTGCATGTGTGCATTATTTGTTGGGCAGTATGCAAAATCCTGGGTATGCATCAGTGAGCAGAACATGACAGCCTGGATGCTTGTTCTTGAAGTACTTGAGAGGTTTCTCTAGAGAGCAAAAAAGTAAATAAGCAAACCAAAATAATAATAAATATTATTAAGATGTAAGAAAGAAAGAAACAAGGGGCTGAGTAGAGAATAAAGGGGGTAGGATATATTAAAAATTACTTGAGAGAGAATAGGGAGGGAAAACTTCTCTAGGCAGGTGCTAATTAATCTGAGCCCTAAAAAGTGAAAAGGTATCATCTGTGCAGAGCTGGGGAAAGAACACATTCAGGAGAGAGAAACAGCACGTGGCAAGTCCTTGGGGAGTGACAGGACTTGCTGTGTTCATAGCATCAAAAGGAAACTCGTGTGGCTGAGGGAGCTGAGAGCGAGGTAAGCAGGGGGCTATGTTATAGAAGGCATTGAACGCCATGGTAAGGAATTTTTACTTTATTCTGAGGGGAACTGGAAGCTGCTAGAGACTTAAACAGGAAAGTGACATGGTCTAATTTGTTTTATATTGCACTGGCTACTATGCAGAGAATGAACTGGAGGAGGAAATGAGTGGATGTGGGGAGACTGGAAACTGCTGTAATAGTCCCAACAAGAGCTAACGAGAGCCTGGCAGTGGGGAGCAGAAGTGAGCTGGGGAGAAGAGGACATACTCAACATACATTTTTGAAGAAGAATCAAAAAGACTTGTGGGGAAGTTAGATGTGAAGATGAAGGCAAGAGAGGAATCAAGCATAAATCCAGTTTTCTGGCTTGGTGGATGATGGTACCATTTAATGAGATGATAAGAAGTACCCCCAATTTTTCCTGTTCTAATACAAGGCCTGTGGTATAGTGGGGTCCCCGCACATGTGAGGCCCTAAGGGATTATTTCCTTTTCTTGCTAGCAAACTTTCCGTGGAGAGGCTTTCTAGTTGTAAGAACTGTTAAGGGAAATCCTGAAAGGATAAAGACATTGCAAAAGAATAACTTAATATCTAAAGGAAGACTGAAAAGGGATGAAAGAATTCATTACATTGCTGGCATTGGTCCAGATGCCCACTCCCCTCTTACTAATTAATAGAATATACCATCAAGACAAGGCTTCTAGGAGGAACTGGAAACACTTCAATAAGAGTTAAAGGGGGACTCAGGCTTTATATCTCTTATTGGAAGAAATGTATTTTAAGGCATTAACTGTAAGACAATTCTATAAGGTATTCAAAACACTCAGAGTAAAGAAGCAGAAATCTTAAAGTTAAAAACTAGAACTCAAAGACTTAGGAGGGTAAATTTATTTACTTATTAAACCCACTAATCTGAATCATCTATTTCCTAAAGATTAACAAAATCAACATTAATCACAATCAAAACATTGATTCTGAATACATGTAATGTACTTAATATTGATTAGAAGAAACTAAAAAAACACTATGCTATTTATGGATTAGCGTCATCCCAGTTCTGTAAATATTTGCATCTGTTAAGGGTATCAGGAAGGGATGTCAAGCAGTTCACTCATAAGTTTTCAAAGTCTTAGAAAAGTAGCCTTCTTGACTGACCCCCAGGAGGGGAAAACATCATAAAAGTGATTTCAAAATCTACAATTAATTCTTTCTCCAAAGGAAATTTCTTTGTTAAAAGAATAGCAGTTTTCCTGAATTCTTTCTTTCCTCATGCTGGGGATCATCCAGTTCCTCTCCTGTGTCTGCCGTTGTTTCCTTGCCTGCTCCACTGGCCAGGGAGGAGTTGTGAAGATCCAGACTCTACCAACAGGGCATCTTCAGTAAACAGAAGCCCATGAATTGACTTTGTCTTCACTCCCCACCTTGTTCCCCGCAGGTAGGAACTTCCCTCTCTGCCATGCTTTTCCTACCTGGAGGCCAAGGGTTTCTATCTTTACTAATGACACCCAGTAAGTCACCAAACTATGCCTTAATGAGGTTTGATCATCGTGGACTTTGTCTGGGACACAGTGTGCTCTTGCTGTCTTCATAGACAACTTCCACTATTATCTATAAATATTTTATGGTTTCATTGGTTCTATTCTATTCTTTATAAACATCAATTATATACATGTTAGATGTTCCTATCTGTCACCCTTATCTGTAGACTTTTCTTTATTCTTTTTTTTTTTCATTTTTTCATTATGACAAAATACACATAGCATAAAATTTACCGTCTTAACCATTTTTAAGTGTATGGTTCAGTAGTATTAAGCACATTCATTTTGTTGTGTGACCTTCACCACCATCCATTTCCATAACTCTTCATCTTGTAAAACTAAAACTCTATACCCATTAAACAATAACTCATCATTCCCCCCAATCCTAGCCCTGGCAACCACCTCATATACAATATCTGTTCTTTTGTGTCTAGCTTACTTCTCTTAGCATAATGTCTTCAGGGTTCATCTACATTTTGGCATGTGTCAGAATTTCCTTCCTTTTTAAGGCTGAACAGCATCCCATTGTATATAATTATCTAAGGCAGCAGCTGTACCATTTTACATTTCCACCAATAGTACATAAGCATTCCAACTTCTCCACATCTTCACCAACACTTGTTTTCTGTTTTTTTCACAGCACCATCCTAACCGGGTTAAGGTGGTAACATATTGTAGTTTTGATCTGCTTTTCCCTAATCTTTTTATGTGCTTATTGATCATTCATATATCTTCTTTGGAAATATGTCTATTCAAATTGTTTGAATCCAATATTTATTTTTTGTTGTTGCTGAGTTTGGGGAGTTCTCTGTATATTCTGAATATTAATGCCTCATCAGATATATGATTTGTAAATATTTTCTCCCATTCTATGAGTTGTCTTTTTACTTTGGTGACAGTGTCTTTCAATGCATAAAACTTTAAAATTTTCATGAAGTCCAATTTGACCATTTCTGTTGTTACCTGTGCCTTTGGTATCATATTCAAGAAATCATTGCCAAATTCAATGTTGAAGCTTTGTTTTCTTCCAAGAGTTTTATCAAGAATGAGGCAAAGATGCCTGCTTTCTCTACTTCTATTCAATGCAATACTGGAGGTCCTAGCCAGAGCAATTGGGCAAAAAGAAATATAAGGCATCCAAATTGGAAAGAAAGAAGTAAAATTATCTCTGTTTGTAGAGATTAGGATCTTACATATAGAAAAACCCTAAAGATTCCACCAAAAAAAACTGTTAGAACTGATAAGTGAATTCAGCAAAATAGCAGGATATAACGTCAACACGTAATCACTTGCATTTCTATCCACTCAATGAACAATCTGAAAAAGAATTTACAAAAACAATTCCGTTTACAATAGCATCAAAAAGAACAAATTACTTAGGAATAAACTTAACCAAAGAGGTGAAAGACTTGTACAAGGAATACTACAAAACATTGCTGAAAGAAATTAAAGACATAAATAAATGAAAATACATCTTATGTTCATTGTTGGGAAGACTTATTATTAAGATGTCAATACTACTTAAAGTGATCCACAGACTTAATGCAATCCCTATCAAAATTGCCATGATCTTTGCAGAAATAGAAAAGCTCATCCCAAAATTCACATGGAATCTCAAAGGACCCTGAATATCCAAAACAATCTTGAAAAAGAAGAACACAGCTGGACGACTCACACTTCTGGATTTCAAAACTTACAACAAAGCTAGAGTAATCAAAACAGTGTGGTACTGGCATGTAGACCAATTAAATAAAATAGAAATAAAACAGAGAGCCCAGAAATAAACTCTCACATATATGGTCAGATGATTTTGGCAAGAGTGCCAAGATCATCAATGGGGAAAGAAAGGACAGTCTTTTTAACAAATGGTGCTGGAAAAACTGGATATCCACATACTTAACACCATATACAAAAAGTACTTCAAAATGGATCAAAGACCTAAGTGTAAGAACTAAGACCATAAAACTATTCATTTATATTTCTTCTTTCTTATTTTATTTTGGGTGATTTCCTAACCTTGACCCAGGGTCATATCTCTGACCTTGTTTTCAATTATGTTTATTATTTTGGGGGTGGGTGGTGATGAGATTTTTGTCTTTGGTTTTATGTTTCCACATTTTCTTTCATTTCTTTGCTGAGCTCTACCAATTTGTTTTTAATTTTCTTCTATTGTCTTATCTTCTCCTTTTTAATTTTTTATCTCTTTTTTAAGCTCTTTTTTCCCCAGAGAGAGATCACGCTGCCTGTACACTCTTTAGAATTCTTTGAAGTTTTCCTTAAATCCATGGAATACTTTATGTGTGTCATCTGCCTTTTGCTTATCCTTTCCTCTTTCATTCGC
The DNA here is from genome assembly GCF_020740605.2 of Lemur catta. NCBI lineage: Eukaryota > Metazoa > Chordata > Mammalia > Primates > Lemuridae > Lemur > Lemur catta. Next base: position 55,459,161 of record NC_059130.1, read on the forward strand.
ATGTGTATGTCCCTTGTTTGTTTTTTTCTGGTGGTTTTTCATTTCTCAGGGCAATTCTGTCTAAGGCCAACATTTACTAGAAGGCTATTGTGAAGAGGGGCAACCTAGAGCTTCCAGCGGTGTGTGTTATCTCAAAACCTTTTCACCAAATTTACCCCCCTTGCTGAGTGCACCTTTTTCCCAGGGTGTGTATTTGTGCTGTGTGCAGGATGTGTTGTGATCTGGCGAACACCGCTTCCTCTCTCCTGCAGCCTCCCCGCTGGAGCCAGGAGGCCGGGGTGCCCTGCAGACAATAAAGGTGGCGCTTCTGCGTGGTTCCCTCAGCCCCACCTCCCTGCTGTCCTGCGGTCCACAACCGGGTCTGCATAGGGACATGCCCACTTCTTCTCTGGCCCACATCCCTCTAGAGCCCATGAACTGGGACAAGGGATCCTCTGGACTTAACTGTAAGATGTACTTTGAAAGCAATCTGCCTGCTGAAATCTGAGGTTTCGGGGTTTTTAGTGTCTGCTCTCAGTTTTAGTCTCAAGTCCTCAGAACTGGCCAGATATTATTCACAGTGAAATTTCTGTATTGCATCAAAAATGAAGCTTTCTTCTTTATTTTTTTCTTACCTTCATTGTTTCCAGTAAGTTGCAAGGAAGATCGGTGGCTAACGGTGATTTCACTTTGCTTTTTTAAACTGAAAGCCCCCTCATTCGCTCCTTGACCCATTGCACGCTTGCTTCTGCTCCCTCACCAAGTCTCTCAAACTGCTCTCTCCAAGATCACTGCTGACTTCCTAACTGCTAGATCAAAGGCCTTTTCTTCCCTGTCTTTCCTCTTAGGTCTCCTAAATTCTCATTCTCTTGCTCTCTTTCCTCAAATACAGATATTCCCCCAGGCTTTTTTCCTCGTTTCTTTAAATTCTCTCCATAGTCAACTCCATTCATTCTCAAGGTTTAAACTATGCACTGTATACTTTACTCCCAAATGTTTCTCCTCTTTCCTGATCCTCTCTTCTAAAATTGATTCCAAATTTCCAAAGCCTGTTTGACACCTTCACCTGCATGTAACACTGGCATATCACTCCGTAAATATTCCAAATGACCATTTTCTAACCTAATGATTCTCAGAATGTTAACCGGTATAGTTTGATATTTGTTCATTTGTTTACTTGTTTATTTTAAAGGTTCCTGTGTGTATTAGACTTCTAGGGCTGCCATAACAAACTGGTGGCTTAAAACAAACGAAATTTATTCTTTCACCGTTCTGGAGGCTAGGAGTCCAAAAACAAGGTGTCAGAAAGATAATGTTTCCTCTGAAGGCTCTAGGGAGAATCCTTTCTTGCCTCTCGTAGCTCCTAGTGGTTACCAGTAATCCTGGGTGTTCCTGGGCTTGTAGCTGCATCACTCGAACCTCTGCCTCTGTCATTATATGGCCTTCTTCTCTGTGTGTGTGTGTCTGTCTCTAAATCTCCCTCTTCTTTCTCTTATAAATACACCATTCATTGGATTTAGTGCCCACACTAACCCAGCATGACTTCACCTTAACTTGATTATATCAGCAAACACCTTATTTCCAAATCAGGTCACATTCACAGGTTCTGGGGATTAGAACTTGAATATATTTTTTGGGAGGGACACAACTAACCCACTACACTATAACAAAATACATTTTGGAGATGTTAGTTAAAGCAAAACTAGACAGGTTTTCTTACTGCAGAACTTCTCAGAGCCTTTAACAAGCTAATGTGAATTACACTTTTGAATCTGCAATAGGAGTTATCATATGGAGCTTTTCCCAAACATATGACCATAAAATACTCTTTGTCATAGAGCCCCTCAAAAGACAAGTGTTCCAACAACACACTTTGTATGCTGTGCACCAGTGCTTCTCAGATTTTCATGTGCGTACGAATCACCTGGGGATGGTGGAAAACGCAGATTCTGACTTGGTAGGGCTGGGATGGAGGACTGAGAGTCTGTATTTCTTACAAGCTTCCTGGAGCTGCTGAAGCTATGGGTCTTCAAACACAGTTTGAGTGGCAAGCTTTTAGGAAAAAATCTTGATTTTCGCTAATTATGTTTCTATTTTTATATTTCCTGTCTTGGTTAATGGCGTCACTATCTACCCAATTACTTGACTGGAAACTATGGCATCAAATTTCCTTTCCCTCATGCCTCCCCTCCCCTCCCCTCCAATCCAACTTATTGCCAAATTGTCTTTGTGTCTTGAATCCAATCCACCATCTCCATTCCCATCATCTTAGTTTGGGTCTTTAGTATCTTTCTGTGCACCACGAGTAGCCTCCCAATGCATCTTTTCGCCTTTAAACTTTGTCCCTCCAAACTGTTTTTGTTTGTTTGTTTTTATTTTTTACTTTTTTTTTTTTTTTTTGAGACAGAGTCTCAGTCTGTTGCCTGGGCTAGAGTGCTGTGGCGTCAGCCTAGCTCACAGCAACCTCAAACTCCTGGGCTCAAGCGATCCTCCTGCCTCAGCCTCCCGAGTAGCTGGGACTACAGGCATGTGCCACCACACCCAGCTAATTTTTTTCTATATATATTTTTAGTTGTCCATATAATTTCTTTCTATTTTTTTAGTAGAGACGGGGTCTCGCTCTTGCTCAGGCTGGTCTCGAACACCCGAGCTCAAATGATCCGCCCGCCTTGGCCTCCCGGAGCCACCATACCCGGCCCCACCAAACTGTTGACAGACACATACTTAATCAGGTCAATCCCTCACATTAAAATTTACATTGACATACCACCACCCACCAAATAAAATTCCTACTGCACAGCACTGACATATTCCAGGTCCTGCAAAATCTGACCTCAGCATATTTTTCTAGCTTTGCTCCTGGTACCAATCCACTCTGTAACCTATGCCATGGTCACCCTAGGCTGCTCACACCATGCATGTTCTCATTTCTGAACCTTGTGCAAGCTCCTCTCTGGCCATCAACATCTTTTCCCTACCCTCTCTGTCTGGCAAAAAAACTCTCATTCTTCAAACTCTAGTTTAAATATCATCTCCTTTACTGAGTGTTTCCCAATTAGAATTAGTTTCTGTATCCTCTGTGTTCCCACAGCATTTTGTCCATAACTTAGCTGATAGTACTTTTAATGCCGTCCTATAACCATTTATATACGTCTTTTTCTAGCTAGCTCCTTACGAGCAGAAATTATTCATGGCATATAGTAGATGTTTATTTATTCCTTTATTCATTAAAAAATTGTCAACCATATTTTTGATGTGTAACTAGGCAAATGAGTGTATTAGACAGAAGAGAGTCAAATGGCTAAAGATTCTTCTCAGAGTATAGAGAACAGACTACGTGAATAAAAATGCAGGTTACTAGAAGTCAATCTCAGACCTACCAAATCAGAATTTCAAGGGGTAGGAACCCTAGAATTTCATTCATAGCAAGAAATTCAGTTGATTCTCAGCAGGCTGAAGTGTGAGAACCACTGCCTAAAATTTAAAGTAAACTGTTCACTGGTACTTACTTGTGCTACCAATGATTTCAAAAAATATTTGATGTAGAAATTCTCCTGGTCAAAGTTGAAAACCCTACATGCTAATTATTTCAATAAAGCTTGGCTATTGCAGCTACTACATTTTTCTGAGGTAAAAGAATTTTTTTTACCTTCTGTCATTTTTCTGTGCAGTACTTAAAACCGACTGATTCCTAAATCACAGTTGAAATCACTTACTCTTCACTATTGGAGTCCAAACAAAACCGAAGGCCGTCTTGATGAATATGAGAGCTAAATGAAAGTTAAATTTGTCACATACTTTACCATGCTGCACACTTTCAGAGTTTCATAAAATTTAAAAAAAATCCACATAATTAGTTTAGCTTTACCGGAAAAAAAAATTTGAATGACAAGGTCAGGCTCCTGACCTTTCAGTAAATTAGAGAAGATTGCCATAAATTGCACAATATAATGAAACACCAATTTGCATATTTGCTGCTATATTAAAAGGGATCAGTTTTAGCTCGCAAAGCAGAACAAACAAAAACATGCATTTTAATAACTCAAATTACTCCCAGGAAGTGACCCTCAGCAGAAAGCCTGATTATCACTACTTAATTAGAAGCCTTGGAAATCTAAATCCTCCTTTAAATCCTATTCTGGGTACAGTGAAAGATGAAGCCATGAGTTTTGTCTAAGATTCAATATTTACTCTTTACTAATATGTTTGCTGGAGAGACTTCCCAAGCATTATAAAGACATACCAGAAAAAAATTTAATATTCAAAGAAAGAGTGCACAAAACCTGCGTTGGCTTGCAGGTGCAAAGCAATTAACAAGCTGGCATTTACAGTACTTTTAATTAATTAATTAAAAATGCAAAGCTGACTTTCATTTCTTTAAATGTTTGAACATTTTATCCATCAATAATAAAGCACTACATGCTGCTGGGTGACAACATCTGGTAAATGAAAAAAGTTAGTCCACTGTTGAAGTAAGTAAAGAGCTTGAATTTGGAATTTGCTATTGCTTGTCCGTCGCTTCCCCGCCCCCTGTCCCCACTCGTATATACTAAACATAGTGTCCAATGAGAGGGGAGATGGTCTGTTGCCTACTCTGGATCATAAACTAAACGTGACAATATTTGATGTGACACGTTAACCTTGAATGGGAATGAAAACAACAAGGCTTACCACAATTATATTCACCATTAAGGACTTGCCGTTCTGTTTCCTTAGGGGAGCACAGTTGTTTGGAATTGAAGCTGTGTATCTCCATCTTGTTTATAAAGGTTAAAAACATAATTAGCAGAGGGAATTTTGATAATTTGCAAAGGAAGTAGGTAATGGCTTCTAATGTAATGCTGCTGTGACTAATTTTACAGCTGGACGCTGCTCGAACAACGACTTTACTATTCCCCGTGAACACATTTTTGGTCAGTACATATTTAAAAACAATGTCAGTAATGTACTTTAATTAAAACATAAATACTACAGTGCTACCTCGGTAGGCATTCACTCAGCTGGAACTAACTGTATTTGCTTAATCTACAATTTTAGATGTATTAGCAAAAATAAATGTTGGTGAATGTAAGAGCCTGATTACATATCTTGGGTAAATTGGTGATAATGAGTCAAGAGACTTTGTGTTCATTCACATATATTAGAATAAGAATCATTATGAAATTAAAGCTAAGATTAATCCTGCTAATGACACCACAGAGCATCTGGGAATAAGATAACCCAGATGTCAGATTCACTGTGCTACTGTGCTGCTATTTGATAGAGTAACCCTTGAAGTGTTCTTCGAAGGCAGATAGCTGCTACCTCCCCCCGCCCCCCAGTCCCAGCACTTGAAATGCAAATGAGTGACAAGATAGTCTAATAATGAGAGCAGATTCTAGCAGTAAAGAAAATGAATAAATTAAAAAAAAAAACCACTCTGCACCACTGATAAGAACAAGCAGCAGGCACCCTGATGTCCTCAATTAGGGTGGATGACATCTGCTGAGCATTTCTCTCTAATAAAGCCCTCACTCGGTATTCCAAAGCACACGATTCTAACACTGTTAACATTTTAATGTCCTGGGCGTGCGTGGTAACATTAATTACAAGATGATTTGGATGACTTCTGAATCTCTTTTATGTCTTCGGCAGAAGAGAACACAGCATTGCAGCTTTGATATCATAAATAAAATGGGGACGCCTGCCAAGCATGAAAGGTATCCTGAAGTCATTCGCATCTGCTATGTTATCCTGAACCTCTGTAGCCAGGCAAAGAGGGTCCTCTGGGCATTTACAGAGGGTCAGCAGCTATGTGTTTCGGGGGGAGCTATGAGGCTCTCAAAGATTTTTTTTTCCCTTATGCTAGAGGTGAAAATATTGTTGCTGTTTTTAATTCCTAATGAGCTTAAAGTCCAATTAATATTTTTCTAAGCACAGTTTGCCTTCCTAATAGCTATTTTCATGAGCCTTGGCAAATGTCACCAGGGCTTTCTTGTTTGCTGGCTGGGAGACAGGGACAGTTTCTCCCCTTAGTCAACAGACTGATACAAAGTATAGGCACTGTGGGGGCATACTGGGTTAGGAGTAGTGCAGAGGAACACAAGATTTAAAAAATGTGTTGGGTCTCCTACTATATAACTGGCACTATATCTCCATCATGCACAAGAAAATATTAGTATTATTTCTCTTATACAGGCGAGGAAACTGGGGCACAGAGAGATTATATAACTTGCTTGCAAATTATTAAATATCTAATAACAAACAGAACCAGGATTTGAACGTCCATCTGCCTGAGCTCAAAGCCTATGATCCTACTATTACTCTCCACTCCACCTGTGGCAGTCATTAGAAGTGTTCGTGGATGTTCTGGGGCTCATCCTTTGGGGCGTAAGGAAAGGTTATGTTAACTTGCAATTCTTTCACGCTAGCATAATCATGTGAAATTCTTTGACCAATGAAATGCAAACAAGACCTTTAAAAAAAACTGTGGTTCACCCTGTCCCCTGTGAGGAATAATGGATGTCTCCCTCAGCCTGGATCTGCGGATGACTTGGAGCAGAACCCACTGCCCCAATAATGGACATGACAACTGGGCAAGAGTTAAACCTTTGTTGCATAAGCCTCTGGGATTCTGAGGTTGGTTACTGCCGCATAACCCAGCCTACCCTGATGCACACAATACTATACCAGGCACACAGCCAAGTACAAACATGTAAAACCCCTAGCTGGCCTCAGAAACGGATGAAGTAGGATGGGAAAAATAAAAGTGAGAAAAGATGTGACTCCAAAGGTGGCCCAAGAACTCCTAGGCTCTTAGAAAGAGAAGATTGAGATTTAATTAACGCTAGTGGGCACCATTTACATCATAATATGTGTGAATGGCTCCCCCTAGAGTTTTATGGTGCCCAGATTACAAAATCATATGCAGCGGCCCTATTATTTCTAGCTCTGCTCATCTGAGAATCTGGCTCCCCACTCATTTTACAGATTAAGCCAGATTTACGGAATGTGCTCGGGACAGAATTCATAGCTGCAGCCAATGAGCGCATGCCCAGCCAAACAAGGAGCTGGCTCACTCAAAACATCAGGAAAATTCATCACAAATTTATTAGGGCACTTGGCCATGAATCAAAATTAATTCTAGATATGACAGATTACTATTGTTAGATCCATGTGAAATGATGTTACACAGTCATAAACAAAGATGTTTTATCCAAACGTGAAGAAAAAAGACAAAAGACCCTTTTGGTGTTGCATAATTGACCGGCCGTGGCACTGATTTGCTGCACCCGGGGAAGGGATGTTTGGGAGAAAAGAGAAAATGAGACACAGCAATGAGGCAATGCACCGACCTGTTAAAAGTCCAGCCCCCTTTCTCTCTTGTATCCCTTTCCTAGTTCTGTTTGGACTACTCTAGTGAAAAACTCTAATTCTCTATGCCAACTCTCCCTAGTCAAAGGATCTACATTTTGCCAGAGTCACAGCTGAACAGAAGTTTCAAAGTCCCCAGCCGCTGCCACCCATCAAAAGTGCCCCCAGACCTCCCCAAAGGTTGCAGAGCTAGTGAACTAGATAGAAGATGCAGGGAAGTAAAGCAATTAGTAGAACCTCCCTAAACAGGGCCAGAATGAGTCTCAGGCAGACAACCTCACACAGCTGCAGCACCCCCTCCCTCACTACCCCCGTGGCACTACCCCACGGCTGAGTTTGCTCAGAGAGCATTAGAGAGGAATCTCAGCAAACGAATCACTGAGAATCATTCAGTCATCTGTCAGCCACTTATGCTTCCAAGAATGCCAGTTAATAAGAGTGGGAACATCTAAGAAAGTCCTAACTTGGATTAGGAGTAGAGGACCCCTCCAAAATAAAGGGGAGCAAAGCAGCTCAGCTGCTTGGAAAGACATAGGGGCAAGCAACACTTAGATCCATAGTCATGCTGCAACCCAGCAACCTCCAGTGACAGGGATTGAGTCACAAGGTTCATGTTCTGTAAAAATGAGGTAGCCGGATGCCGGCACTTATGAAGCCTACTCTCTATTTCTCGTGAGATTTCATTCTCCTATGCCTTTGCGTGGGCTCTTTTCTTCACCAAGAATGTTCGGTGAACACCTACTCATCCTCCAAGGCATAAATCAAGTGTCCATATGAAGTCCTCTGAGACTCATTCAGCCAGAGGTGAGCACAGCCTCTTTTGCCCTCTGCCTCTCTCACGGCACTGGACTCACTCTGCTGTGTGATGCCCTCCACTAGACAGCAAGCTCTCTGGAGGTAGAGGTGGTGTAGGTTTCCCAGCCCCTGGCAGGGTGCCTGGCACATGAGAAGCACTAAACACCTCCCCACTGAAAGAGCTACTTGAATATTGACTGTGGGAGGCAGATTCAAGGTGCTGGTGCTTCCTTGGAATATAAATAATGCTCTAATATTTTCTTATCAGGTCTTAAGGACTGGTTCAACTCTCTCTTCTGACAAACACCTCATACTTTTTCTCTCCCTTTCCTAAGGCTCCTGCATTGCCTTTATACCTTCCCAGATCCTTTTTTAGTTTCTTAATAAGGTGTCCTTAGATAAGCCTCACCCAATTAGCATTATTTTGTGCCTGACTGTGACAACATAACTGAAAAATCAAAGAAAACGAAGGCTGAATGGCCTGAGTTCTCATGACTGAGTGGGCTCCTAGGTGTCTTTTTCACAGAATAATTTATGGAAACATCCCTTAAATACAGACATTTCCATCTGTTTCACCTTCATGCTTGAGAGGAAATGAAATAGGAAGATATTTAGTCTATTTGCAACCCAATATTTTTAAACTCTTCTTCTCAGTATTTGGAACTCTTAGTACCACATGTTTGAAAATATTTCAGAGGCAATCAATCAGTGACAATGTACTGCATGTCAGCTTGGTGCCAGGCGCTGTGTTAGGCATTTCAGAGGCTCAGTGAACTTAGTCTTGTTGGGGAGAAGACAGAAAAGGCATTTAAAAAAAATAAATGCTAACTAGAGATACAATCGCCACCAAGGTGGAAGGATATGGTGGACAGTTGAGGTGGCATTTGCACTTAGCCATAAGGGAAGGTGGAGGAAGAAAGACCAGGCAGATGATAAAGGAAAACGGAAAGCAAGAGAAAGAGCAAAAAGGGTCTCTGAGTGATCTGACGCACCCAGAACAGTGACACCAGAGGGAATGGTGGCAGATGAGGAAAGAGAGGTAGGTGGGAGCCATGTGTGTTGGGGGTGGGTCTTGAGTATCCTGCTGAGGAGTGGACTTCATTGATAATGGGAGCTCCTAAGTTTGGAAGAAGAGGGTGACATAATTCAGCATGCATTTTGAAAGAGTTTTTAAAGGCCATTGGGGAGAGGGGGACAATCTGAGGGATCATTTGAAATCTTTTGCAGAAACTCTAAATAAATAAATCTTTGAGGTTTTGTTTTTTTCTAATCAGAATAAAAACAAACTGATTGGATAATGATTTCATTCAACAGAAAATATAAGCACTGTATTTGATCAAAAATGGCTGGAAAGATGGGATTTTAAAAGAATTTTAGCCCTTTATCTTAAAAACTGGTATAAATATGGGGCTTGTTTTTTAGAACCTGCTCATTGCCAAGGCAGATGGGGCCCCACAGTCAAGCAAGGGAGAGAGGAGAGAGGTAAACAAACACTCAGAATGCAGTAGCATGCCATCACAGAGGTTTGCGCATGACAAGGTAGCAGAGAAAAGGGAGGATGGACAGCTATCCAGTAAATAAGGAGAATCAGATAGTTTCACAGAGGCAATCTGCAATGGGCTGTGAAGCATGAATAGGAGTTCATCAGCCAGCCAAAGTGAGAAGAAAACCATTCTTTTTTTTTTTTCTTTGAAAGGAATTTTTAATATGACAGACGTCTTGTCAGGAGAATGGGAGAAGCCTCAAATCTGTCTCAAGAAAACCATTCTTGATTTTTTAAAAAGCCCACAACCATGGCAATAAAAGCCCAGTTCTAAAAGAAGAAGACTATCCTTCCTGATATCAATCCCAAGGTTTATGAATAATCTCCACAAACATCAATATTTCCTTTCATTAACTTTCACGAACTTGCCATTCAGGAATTTACCTTTTTAAAAAGTCAGCTCTATTTTCACTTCTTGGAACTAAGAACTCAATGCTTATCATTAACCTCTCATTTGACTAAAATTTACTTCATTTCTATTTCAAGGAATGTGTCTATTAGTCCTGCTTTACCCAGATTTGTTGATGAGGTTACATCACTTCTTTTGGTATTTCTCATCCTTCAATATCCAAGAATCTTAACTTTGTTTTTGCTCTGTCTTTATATTATTTTCTTAAGCCAGCTCCAGGATCATTTGGAATGATATAGGCTCACTCCATCCACCCCAGCAATCTGGAAACTTAATTCAGGGAAATAGGAACTGTTCTCCACACACCACCGGGTAACTCTGCCACCTCACCTCAGTCCGTAGAAATCATTCCTTGTTATAATGCCCAACAGCATATCAGGATGTTTCAGTCTATACATTAGCTTCTCCATGTTCCTGAAATGACACATCCTATACAGAATTCAATCCAAGAGTCCTAGAGAAAAGGGGACCAAAGGATCATATTAAATATGGCATCACAAACCTGAGCTTTTAATTATTTGACCTGTTCCCCTTGTCCCCAAAATTATTTCCTGATAATTTTATAACTGTTCTTGGCAAGCAGCCGTTACGGTAACTCTTGTTTAACCACAGTTGGTTCTTTACTGTCTCTCCTCTTTTTCTCCCTGGGTAAGAGAGCTCCTTTAATAAAAGTGCTCGGTATCGGAGGAAACTTAAATCCCACTGCCTCCCTCCAGTGTTGCACTTAATGCTGTGTGTTTAACACCACCTTGGGGATTACACTTAAATCCTGGAAAATCTTTAAGCAGCAACACACTGGCAACAGGAAAGTCTCCTTCCTCTGAGATCTCAGGGACAGGAGCAGATTGAGAGTGGTGGGCTGGCTGAGAGGGTGGGCGTCCAGGGCGTGAGCGCTGCCACGAGGTGGAGTGGAGATGAGCTGCAGGCTCTGCCTCGGCGCCCAGCACGGGGACCTGGCACTGGTGCTCCTCCAAAGGCCTGGGATTTACAGAATGAAATGAACAAACATACTCTCAGGAAAATACAGGTGGTCTTCACAGCCATCAATTTTTATCCCTGCCTGCAATCAAGATCTGATTTATACCATCCCAAAGAAGGAATCTGGGCAATTTTTTAAGATCCTTTCTGTATAGGAGATTCACCAGCATTACCACCATCGCCAATCACTTAGTCCAGGATTGAATAAACTTCATTAAGGGCTTCTTCATTGCTTTTGATCAAATTTTTTCTGGCTAAAGCTGTAATAAAACCAACTCATTTTGCTCTCCCCTCATTATAGAAGCAAACAGGGGGACATTCTCTGGGAAAGAATTTTGCATGCATTGTTTTCTTTATATAAAATATGTATAGGCTGGACACGGGGGCTCATGCCTATAATCCTAGCCCTTTGGGAGGCCGAGGTGAAAGGATCACTTGAACCCAGGAGTTTGAGACCAGTCTGAGCAACATAGCAAGACCCCATCTCTACAAAAAAGATTTTTTGAATTAGCTAGGCATACACACACGTGTAGTCCCAGCTACTTGGGAAGCTGAGGGAGGCGGATAGCTTGAGCTCAGGAGTTTGAGGCTTCAGTGAGCTATGATGATGCTACTGCTCTCAAATATACATATAAAGTTAAACAGCATTAGGCCCAGAAGCAACCACATTAAACATTGTTAGAATCGCCTCTTAGATTGATCCTCACAGGATCAAGGTGCATTCTTCATCCTACAAACATTGGCTGGGCATTGACTCTGCACCAAAATGCTGGACATGGCATTGCTATTATCACATGTTTGATGACCAGGCTTTTGATGAGGCTTAAAAAAAAGTCTATTATAATTTATTTCAAATGGGTCACTGTCTATTGATAAGGATTCTTTGGAGTACAAAGCAAATATCACAGAAGAAATAAAAATAAAAGTCATCTTTTGGAGTTGCACTTTTAATAAAAGGCTAGTGGGCACTGGCTGCAATGATTAATCATGCCAAATAAGGAGAATTTTTATGATGCAACGAAACAAAAGATTCATTTTCTGCAGTCTTCTAAGCCAGAATACCACCTGGTGGTTTATATGTGTTCAGACTCTGCTCTTATAAGAAAATTCAAGGACACAAACAAGTGACAAGACCAAATAAACATTTTGCCTTCAAAAATCCACTGCACATCTCACTACCTAATATACCAAGGCTTAAGAAAAGGCAGTTTTGATATGAAAGAACAGAAAGAAAGTTATACAGGGATGTATGAGATGAGTTTAGTCTGCTTAACTATGGTGAGGCTGGCAAAATGCAGTTCCACTACAGCATCACTTTATTGCACCACTGCAAAATGAAAGCAACAGCTCACATCTCTCTTTATGACTCTGAGGTGTGTTAGAATTCCCCCTGCTTCCTGTTCCATGTCACAGTCTGAGGTTTCCTTCCAACTTCCCTTAAGAAGTTAGGTATAGTTAGTTCTCCAACTCTTTTTGTCAAATGCATGAAAAATTCTATATATCAATACTTGGTTGACTTAGAGGTTTAATAAACAGGAAAAGTTGTCTAGTTGAACAAAAAGTTAGAAAAAATTATATTTCCACCTTAATGAAGCTGATCTGATGACATTTAATATTGCAAAATTTTTGCTTTGATTTTGGACAGTTTAGTCTTTTCCCTACTCGCTTTAAAGCCATGAGCATGAGAATACAGGCCAGCATTGCTGTTGTAGAACAAAACCAAGATATTTCGTCCTGTTTGGTCCAATAGATAGAAACGTGGTAGAATTTGACTATAGTACCAACCTAAAATAAATTGATTATATCTCTGTTAGCTTTTTAATTTTAAATGAGAAGTTGGTTTTCAAACTAACTTGCATATTTCTTATCATAGAAACAATAGAGTCCATCTGTTCATAAATAATTTCGTCACTGGTGTGATTGCAAAACTATGTCCCTGTTTTACCTTTCAAGGGCATATCTTGATTTCCACCATCCATTGCCCAAAAGTTTATAGAACATCAACCCTCTGTCTAATATTGTGAGGAACACATAGATAAATAGGCTAAGTATCTATCCTTAGGCCAATCACAGTCTAATACCAAATGCCAAAGAGACTAGATGCCTTCCCAGTTTATAAATGTATAGTAATACCTTGGATGCTGATCACTGACTCGGTTTTCCCAAAAGGAGCATCATCCTTCTATCATCTTGATCCCACGTTTCAGATGACATAGAAGAGAGTATTTCCACATGTGGGCCTGTCACTCACCCTCATAAAGCTATTGTTAAATTCTAGAAATCCAAAGATTATGGAAAGATGCACGAAGAAGGCTGGACATCTCTCTGCTGAGTCAGGATTTCCAGCTGACGATGGCCTGAGCATAGTCATTAAGGTTTATTTTCCTCAAACATGGATGTTCACCCCTCTATCTCATTCCAGGATTACCACTCCAAGTCATGTAATTTTTAAGATCAAACACTATTCGGAACCAAACGTAGAACTCTCCAGAGAATAATGAAGACTAGATGACTCTGATCCTTGGCTTTTTTCAAAAATCTGTTTTCATGATAACATATCATCATCAGTACACTTTCCAAGTCTTTGATAACCATTGGAAATATCGGTATTATATTCCAAAAACTGTTTGTAGATGGGAAAAATAAAATGTGACATACTTAAACAGAATAAATGAAGACTCACTCTGCCACCACTACCCCCATTGCCTGCTGGTATTTAGAAAAAAAAAAGGCAAGCAATTTTTTATATATAGGTATTAGCATAATTGCTACTGGTTGTTAGTATTGCCAAAAAGAGTGGCTACAAAATGTCTATTCTAAATCTAAATCTATTATATTTTTAGCACTGAATGGATCTTAATTGTTTCATAAATAATGATCTCAAGCAACAAGTAGACTTATTCATTGACTTTGGCACATACTTCACCATTGTTTGTCTTGGAGGTTATGATGTACCAGGACACAGGATTGCTAAAACTGAGCAAGCTATAGCTGTTTGAGGTTTTGGGTTATTTTTTTTTTAAGGTAAAGTCAGGCATCTAACTAAATCTATTTTAACATTTTCCCAGGCTAGCCTTGTTATATGGAGTAAAACTTTGGGCCCTCAGTCACATATTTCTTTTGCTATTAGAACAGATTCACAATTCTTTTCTGAGTTGAACTCTGGACCTGTCTATAGACACTCTCTTGGCTCATCTTAAAGCTGAGACAAGCCCTTTTCTCCAGGCAGCCTTCCTTGCTCAACTGCTGCAAGGGAATGTCGGCCTCACTCCTTGCCTAATTGTCTGTTATGATAGACATAACCATGTATTTGGCATTACATACCAGCTATGCTGCAGATACCTTTCAGGGAGCACATCTTATTAAATTCTCAACTTAATGGTATGGCATTTGGAAGGATTTCCTGGAGGAGAGAGTAAATATATTCCTCCAAGATCTCTAAGTTCTACTACTGGGTTAAGCCAGGTTACAGAGAGCTGGGTACTTGGATGGCATTGTTTCAGCTGGCTGTGGCAAATGTTTTTACCGAAATTACATTTTGGTAGGAGACAAGCTGGTTTATTTTCAGGGACTGAATTTAAGCAGTATGGATGTCTTTGAATGTAAAGATTTGAGAAATATTTAGGTAATAAAACCTTTGGTCTCAATGATTGATTTGATGTGCTATGAAGAGGCTATGAAAAGAAAGGGAGTAAGGAAGAACAGATTTCTGACCCGGACGATCTGATGGATGATGGTGCATTTCACATTAATGGATTGGGGCTCAGATGGGGATAACAGATTGAGGTGCATGTGAAACATCCATATACATTTTGTGTCCAGCACACATTTGAATAAATGAGTCAGAAGTCAGAAAAGAGGTCAGTACTAGAACAATGGGCCAACAAGAGAAAATCTGGTCAACATCAGTGGTCTAAGAGATCAGCCTAAGAGGAAGATCCCAGGAGACCATTTTAAAAAAGAAAATGTAAGGACACATCAACCACAATATTAATACTTCTAAATAAGGAATCATTTTGCACTGGCTGGCATGAAACTGATAATGTGACTGGAACCTGAAAATAAGCCCAGTAATTTCATTGAGTTTAGAAGTAAACAAAAGACTCATGCCTAACAGATTAGCTCTCACCAAATAAAGATATTCTTATTGACTTCTCCCTTGATGAGAATTTCAATAAAGACGGGGAAAAAACTAGACTTCCCAGTCAAGAGAAAACTATGATTTCAAAGTGGACAACTGCTATTCAAGAAAAAATATCTGCACAAATATATAGCAAAGTATTGACAGTAAGTATCTTTTAGGCACATGGGTTAGAAGAGACATCCATTTTCTTGTACATTTCCATAGTATTTGAAGTTTTTCTAATGATTAAGCATTTTTACACAGAAAAAAATTAAAGGTTACAAGAAAACTAAGTGGACACCTATATATCTTTCTAATAAATTTTTATCTTTTCTCCGATGCTTTCTTCAATCGCCACCACCAGTTTAAGGAAAACTGTTTTCATTTTACCTATGTCTGTTGGACCAATAAATGCCAATGAACTTGGGTTTAGGTGAACACTATGATCTGCAGCGTAAGAAAGTAGAACACGGTCTGTTCTTTGGCGGGCTTGCTGCTGCTCTACAGGGGATTACTCAACAGAAATGGAAAGCTGGCTCCTGGTGCAACCACTGGCTGTCACCCACAAGCAGCCCTGGCCCTCAGGGCTCTCTAACCAAGTAGAAATAAAGCCTTTTGTCAATTTCAGCAACCCCTTCCTCTTCAGCTCAGTACCCCCTGAGGCCATTCCTTCGTGCTCCTCGATAACCTTGCAGCTCTGCTGAGACCCTATCTATGACTGAAAGGTCTGTGCCCCTGGATCAAGAGGGCTTCTGCCCCTTGCCCTGCAAGGGCTGTTAGTTTCACATTTGCAGATAGAAACTTACCCCCTGTTGCTCACACTGATGAACCTAATGGTTTCCTGGCATGCCAAGGTTCACAGCCATCTGCTCCGCTGGCAGCATGCCCACATCGAAGGTGATGTGCCACATTCAGACAGGGATGGAGGATGGATAGCAACCAAAGAGAGGTCTCAAAAGTAAGCAGTGAATGTAATGATGCCTTGTTTGCAAGAAGACCTCCTGGTAACTAGCAAAGCCAAATGAGGAACACATGCTGCATTATAAGGCAGCCTATCTCTTGACAATTGTAGGCATAATGTCATCAAGGCCAGTTTTTATTCTGTATGCCTTTTTCTAAGTAGTTGCCAGATGTGGAATTATGAACTTAGCAGAGGTAAAGCCTGGCTGGCAAGGCTTTTTCTGGGTGACCAAGCATAGGACAGAAAATATAGCACCATGTATGGGGAAGGCCTTCCCTGAAATATGTAGATGCAGCTTATTAAGCTGTCACCATGGCTGGGTTCTGGCTTCTAGCGAGGCTCCACGGCTGGGAAATGTACCTGCCCACAGGCCTCTTAGATACAGTTATATATATATGTAATTGCATGGGACATACTTAGACTAAAAAATTTGTTGTTGTTTACCTGAAATTCTAATTTAGCTGGTGTCATGTTTTTATTTGTTAATTCTGGTAATCCTATTCTTGGATCAAGCTTAAAAAGAAGGAATCAAGGAAGCAAATTTAAGGAGATTAGGAGCAAACCTAGGACAGTTGGCAGAAGTAATATCTTAGAATCAGGCAGCTTGGGGAAATCTTTCATCTGAAAACACCCCCTTACCTATGTGCAAAGTGCCTTTGATTATTGGAGTATCTCAATAATTGAGTCCTGTTTTAAATGCCAGTAGCATCTCTCAAGCTTTCTCTTCCATCATCCCTCTATACACACAAACACACACACAAACACGTCCAAACTGCTGTCCCTACTGTGGCACTACATACAGCCTGGTCATCACATTACTCAGAATGGTCTCCCTCCTCATTTGTGTGTGTTTATGTGAGACAAGGATAGCAAGTGGAAAGAACATTTACTTTCCTTTGGAGCCATTCAACCTGAGTTTGAATCTCAGATTTGCTACTTTCTAATTTCAAGTCCTTGGGCAAGTTTCTTCATCATTTGTTAAACGACAATTCTAAGTTTTTGTTTCCTCACCCTCAAAACATGAGTCATAATCCTGCTCTAGAAAGTTATTGTGAGAATTAAATATGATAACATACTCAAATGGATTACCTGACACACAGTGGTTACTTAAAAACAATAGTTACTGCTACTGGTGCTGCCGCTGCTGCTGTTGTTGTCATCATCCAAGGCCAGCTCACAAGCACAGAGACCCAGAAATTGACTGCCTAGGTTTAGATCCTGGCTCTTTCTCTTAGAAGATGTGTGACCCTAGGAAGGTTATTCTGCCTATCTGTGCCTCAGTTTACTCATATGTAAAATGGGCACACATACCATGCCAGACAAATAGGAAGTGCCATGTAAGCATTGGCCATTATTATTGTCTTCTGTGAAGTGTTCCCAATCCACCCCAGACCAGGATGGCACAAGCCTTCTCTGTATTTCTTCAGCATGTTACCAGCTCCAAGTATATTTAATCCTCAAGACATGTCTTGTTTTCCCAACTGTGCCCAGAGCTTAATAGGAGCTCACCGAGTGGTTGATGATGAAGACAATGAAGATGGAGCAAGCACACGAGAGACGGATCTCAGCGAGCACAAAGATGAGTGCTCCTGACTCTGAGCACGCATGGCCAGCCAGCCAGCAAGTCACCTCCACTTACTATGCCTGCTGTGTGCCAGGCACTGAGTTATGTGCTGTACATATTCTCTTTCATTTAGTGTTACATCCACTTTTAAGAATTAGGTTATCATTTTCCATTTTTACAGATGAGAAAACTCAAGCTTAGAGAGGTTCCATTACTCACCTTAGTTTGTATAGCCTTTAAGGTATTTCAGGATTCATCCTCAAGCAATCTGGTGCTACAGCCATTGCTCTAGGCTACCACTCTGTTTTGCTGTGGACAAATTACTTACATAGCTGAGCCTTGTCTCCTTAGCTATGAAACAGGAAGGATAATAGTAACTCTTAGAATTGCAGTGAGGATGAAATGAGGTGATTCACACAAAGAGCCTAGCCTAGTGCCTGGTACGTACTCATCACATACTCAGAAGGCATTTGGTGTTAATAGTAGAATTGAATATCATAGTTAGGAATTAAACCTCAGCTAGTCCGACTTCAAAGTCCATACTTATAACTCCTGTCCTGTAATGCCAATTGAACATAAGATCTGAAAAGCACATAAAGAAAAACAAAGCCTCTCACTCCAGGACTAATTTAATAATTAATACCTTTATAGGTTTTCCTTGACATTTCTTAAAATCTTTATCCTTAAACTACAGCATCCACAGTGCATTTCTCTCTAAGGAGTCTATGTGCCCACATCCGGGCTGGACTTGTGTCCAGCTCCCCAAGAGGTCTTGCCAAGTCCTAAGCTGTCTTCTGTGGCACCGCATCCCTCCAGCATAGACCAGAGTCACTGTTTGAAATAACACTTACCTGTCCCTTTCCCCAGGTGACAGCATGGGCTCTGGCTTAGAATCTGCCTCCATGCGCTCCTCAGCCATTTACCAACCCCTTTCTAACCTCAGGTTTTGAAATCTGTGAACATAGGTGCACAATGGTTACTCAGAGAGCTAGAGTAAAGGTCAAAATGAAGGGACATTATGAAAATGCCAGGTTCATAGTAGGCATTCAATATTTTATTTATAAACATATTTATTGATATGTTAACTTATAAGTCACAGTTCTAATGGCTTTACAAGCAAAAACTCATTTGATCCTCATAATAACTCTATCAAGGTAGGGATCATTTTTATCTCCATGTAGTAGATATGAATACTAGGGTATGGAGAGGCTGAATAATTTTGCCAAGGTGACACGGCTATCTAGCGATAGAGCTGAGATTAGAACCCCAGCAAATTTCACACTTTTAGCCACCACACTAAGCATTAGTTCTTCTTTCTTCCCTTTACTGCTGACTTTTCACATAAATCCCGTAGGCTGAATATGTTGTCCCAGTGGTCTTTTCTAAAAGAGACATGTTGGGAGCCCAAATCACTACTCCACATGGTGATAACAAGGGCAGCTATAGAGAGGAAGACTGATGTTAAAATCTTTAATAAAGCCCTTCATGGTGCAGCTCCTGCTTCCATAATTCTGCAAGACTGCTTTGCTCCAAACAAATGTGACTGCTTATAATTCCCAATCTGCAATCCTCCCTCCTGCTTCCGTTACATCATACATGCGGTTCCCTCTGTCTGAAACCCCCTTCTTCCCCACCCTCATTTCCTCTCTTTCTTCTAACTAATGCCTACCAGTTCCTTCATGCATCACTTTACCAGGCACGTCTTCCCTGTTCCTTCTAGTTTGGATGCCCACTCACCAAGACTCCATGCGATCCACACAGCGTCTTCTATCAAACCACCTGTCACACTGGACCACAGTAGCCACCTGACTTCTTTGCTGCCTGTACTTGACTATGAGCTTTTTGAAGGCAGGGAATGCATCTTACTTATCTCTGTGTCTCCAGTGCCTACCCTGGTACCTGTCATTGAATAGGCATTCGATATATCTTTACTCCATGAAAGAACAAATGTTTGGGTGACTTGGAATTCTCTTTCTGCCCTACAACTTCTGTATCTTTCACTTTGTCCACAGGCATATATCATCTGAATGGACAGGCAGAGAAAGCAGTTGGAAGTGTCAAAAACAGACTTCAAACACCTGAAGAGGAAATCATATGAAAATGGATCACTTTAGTTTACCGGTTCCTTGGATTCTCTGAGATTGACAAACATATTCACTAAAAACACATAAATCGGACAGAAAGTTGGCATTTGATCAGTTACTTACATCTAAGAGTTATTATTTACCAAATCTAGTTGGTTGGATTATTTCCATTTGATTTTTTTAAAAGACAGACAATGTTCTCTACTAGAGGATTTAATTGTAATTCTGAAAAATACATAAATATTAATATCAAATATGTTCTGAATACCAAATAAAACAAGTTGACCCTGGAGCAACAAGGTGCACTGTTTACATTATTCCTTTTTTGCAAAAGTATGCTAGCTAGTAAAGCCCCATAAAACACATAAAATGGAATAGAAGTGGTCAATATCTTTCAAATTGATCCCCTAAAGTGAAGAAGAAATTGGTGGGCTCTTGTTATTTGAATATAGGCACAAGGGTCTGAAGAACATAAAAATGAAAAAATTCTACTTTTACGCTTTATGCAGTAGCATTTCTGCTTTCAGATTTTCTCTGGCCTTTCTGAGGAAAGTATTCCTAAATTATCTTGTTCAACAGCCATAATGTTCAAGAAAGTTAGTTCCGCTTATATAGTCATTATAGTCCCGCATAACACCTCAAAAGAGCATTCTTAAAGCTACTTTTTGATAATTCATCCAAATAGAAATTGGAACAGGAGGAATAAGTGTCTCTTCCAATGTTATAAGGACCCAGATATGACTATCAATTTTACCTAGAAAACGTGTCACCTCCAAAATAAATGTGTATCAAGACTTGAAAATACAAATTCAGTGGCACAATATATACATATGTGTACATGTACCTATGCTTGTATGCTTTCTTATTGATACCTAATAATTGTACATATTTATGGAGTATGCTTGCATATTTGTGAATGTAAATTTCTGTTGAGACTATTTGAATGGTTTCTTTGAGCAATAAATCAGCGTACAAATAGAACTATTTAAATGGCTACTAAGATAATGCTGTTTCCTCCAACATTGGCTTCCACACCAATGTTCCTGTTAACTACCGGTGTGCTGTAGTTTGGTAATTGGCTGTCATATCCAATCTCCATAAAGAACTGTATGTCCCAGATGTCCCCACTACACATGCAACTCTACTGGAAAAATCAAAGAAGTTTTGCCCTAACACTGACAGAATAATGATGAGAACCAAGCAATGGCTTACCCTCTTGCCCCCAAATATCAAGGATGAGGCTGCCTTTTTGGCTCTTAAACCTTGTTCAGTGGACCAGCCTCTGGGGGATGCTCTTCAGGAGGTGGAAAGTCTTGTTCCCGAGCATCGCCTATCCTCAAGGCCCGCATCAAAGGAAGAGCATCTTCCATATGAGAGATGTTACACTAGCAGCTCTGACAGCCATCCACAGCACTTCCGCAGGCCTCACACTCACAAAGTTCCAAGGGAAATAATATAGACAAGACTAACTGGGAAATAAGACACGATTTGAGAGGTTAAAGAAAAAGAGGGCTAATAAATCAGTAACCCCATTCGTTTTTTATTTGGTTTCAATAATAAATAATTTAATATAATCATTTATGTGCATTTAAAAGGCCAGGCAATAGAAGCTCTAAGGTAAGCATGACCTTCACAAACCTGATATCTATCTAAAAACAATTCGTATTTATTAGTGGAATAAATCCCTAAAATTCCTTTCTAAAGGCTTATCAAACCAAATTGGGTCCCAGTCCAACAAATTGAATTAGAAATCCAAGTAAGGCTGCGAACTGAGTTATTAAAGTGATCTGCATGGATATTCCCAGTTCACCAGGAAAACTTCTATTTGGACATTTGGTCAAATGCTGCCCTCTAGTGAGAAAACTCTTTTAACTCTACAATAGACCCTGGGATTACAAAGCATTCATGGACCTCAAAGAAAAACACAGCAATAAAATCATCCAGCAGAATCTTCAACTAGAAACCACAGTTATCTAGATTAAAATATTCATTTTATTTTTGCTTTGTTGATAATGACTATATTTTCCTTCTAAAATTGTGTTAGAACAGGTAAAATATTAAAATTACTGTAGTAGAGTAGCTTTACCTGTGTGATTATCTTACATTTGATAATCTAATAATAGTAACTGATATTAAAGTTTGAAATGTTTATTTCTTTTAGTTAGTGATGCAGCTAAAATGTTTGTGTAAAATTGAATGGGTGATAATGTGGTTTTCCACTCTCTCAATTAAAAAAAAACACAGAACAAGTGATGAATATTACAGAATGTTTGTGTTAATAAGCTACACTTTACTGATAGATATTTATTTTGCTGTAAAAGTCAAGATTTCTAATGTTCTTAAACAATATAGAAGTATTGCTATGTCCTCGAATAGAAAACGTGACTAGTCACTCCTAATTTAGAAGGGAAATCTCTGCTTTCAGACCTCACAGAATTTTAGTACACTTCACTCACTTAACAGTAACAGGCATTTAGCATTTTTTAAAATTTTATTCTAAACGTGGTAAATCCTGACAGTGCAAACTTCTTCCTAACACACAATCTTTCTGTTAGAGCATTTATTCATTCATCTTTTACTTTTTTTAATGAACCTTTATGACTGCCTGGTCTAGACCCACGCTCTGCTAGTCACTTCATATATAAGGATAAAATTGATCAATCCATTCCCTGATTTACAATTAATAAAATCTTCTGGCTACTAGAAGATAATGATATATAATGGTAAAGAGAAAAAAAAGATGGACCTGGTTCCAAAATATGTGTATCTTATAGCCGAGTGAGGGAGACACACATATACTCAGGTAACTGTGAAACGGTGTCATCAATGCTCGAGATGGGGATAGGCACAGGGCTTCCCAAGGAGCATGTGGGAGAGACCCCTGATCCATATTGGAAAACAGGAATGCTCTGCTCCCCCAGGAAGTAAGATTTGAGCTTCAACAGGGTTCTACAGCCATAGGAAGACCTCTGAAGGTCGTGCTAGCCAGACACACCAATTTCTTTCCACAGAAGCAATTCCACCAAGGCTACGGCATTGTGATAGTTTTGTGCTTTCTTTGCTATGTCATTCCCAATTAGATATGCAGTGATGGTAGCTTCACACTCAGCACCGGTCACACTATTCGAATTACATCTCTCCATAAATGTAATGTGAAATATTCCTATTTCAGTATATTTACCTAACAGAAAATTTTGCTCTCCTTTTTTAATTTTAAACACATCTACAGAACATTATGCCTCTCTTTTTCAAGAAAAATAAAAGAACTAAGGTTAAGCTGGTTTGTAATTACATGGTCCTCATGTGCTCTAGTATAGCTGCTGGCACCCTGTATCATCTTGGGCAAGTCATGTATCTATTTTCTAAGATTCTTTCAGCTCCGATATTTTGCAAATGTGTCAGCAACATTATATATGAAACTTACTCTTCATTTTAAAGTATTGCATCCATCACTGACTGTTGTTGACTTTCTGCTGTTCATCCTCTAGTCACCATGGTCATAGAAGAAATATTCTTGCTTGAGAAAGATATAATTTTGTCCTTTCTAATCAAATTTTTAGTTACTGGAAAAAGAAAATAGAAATTAAAGTTTCGAGGACATAGTTTACTAAAGTCCTGGTTCTGGATAAAAAATGTCAGCAATATATCAAGAACACATCTCTATAAATAGAAGAATTAAGCTCAAGAAACTCACTATGTGAAAGACCTTTTAGTTCACGTTAATATTTTCTCTAAACTTAAACATGCATGAGGAAAAAATTTTTGTCTATTAAAATGTCTGTTTTATAGACATTTATATCTTAATAAATATCCCGAAACTAATTGGAATATAGAGAAAGAATTTTAAAACAGAGCTAAAATATAGATATATATCAAGGAGGGAAGCATAGGGTATTCTCAACCCAAACTGTGTGTTAAGTAGGCCCGGTAACAACTTTTAAATGCTACTCTAAGCTTTGAAGAACAGAAGGGAAGCTGTACGAAGTAGGGGCAAGGTCCTTCCATGAAGAATTAGGAAATCTGGGTTCTGTCTGAGAGTGTGACAACCTTAGCTGAGTCACTTAGCCTGCCTGTGTTTGAATTTTCTCATTTGTCCTGTCTCTCATGTGTCACTGAGTTTAGGTAAAGATCCCATGAGCTCATCTTTGTGAATGTGCATTGAAAAACGACAGCAAACTGGCAACAACTTAAACATCCACCAATAGCGTAAGGATAAACAAAATCTCATATACTCATACAATGAAATACCACATAAAAAATAAAAAGAATAGTTTAATATGTATGTGTGCATATACATATATATCCTGTATACACATATATCCATATATCAACATGGATAAATCTCAAAAAGACTATAATGTTGAGTAAAAAAGGCATGATACAGAATGATGCACAATTATATTACTTATATTTCTAAAAAGCACCCCAAATGATACTATATGTTGATTCAGAATTGCATATATATGGTTATATATATATAAGGTAATTATGTAATTATTTTGAGACTAGAGGCAAATATGACAGAGAGTTAACCATTAGTTCTGAGCACTGAGAATAAAGAAGGACTCTCCTTATTCTTTGGGAATTTCTTTTCTAAATTATATCTTTCTATTTCTTTTTTAAATTATTTTCAGCTAACAAAATAAAAATAAATAGCAAGAGTAAAGCCCCTTATTAAACAGGTTGAATTGGGCTGGTGCAATGACTCAATCTTCCCAATCTTTGTGTTATGATCTTCATTTGCTGATCAACATATGAGAACATGTGACTCTAGACTCAGTCTATATTTAATAGGGGATGAAGGCAAACAGCAACAGAAATAGAACCTGGAGTGTAAGCGCAGAGATGCATTCTAGTAAAAGAAAATTTCTAAGGAACACAATTTCAATTCCAGACAACCTGAAGCTTTTTGCTTGACACCGGAAGATCCTTTTTCTGGTCTCTGCCTTCAAATCTTCAAATAAAATTGAGACTTTTGTGATTAAAAAAAAAAAAGGAGGGGAGTCAACCAAATTCTTTTATGTCCATGTGCATATTAGCCCAAGATGTTTTTCCCATTACTCCTGTCCAAATATTAGAAAACTGACCGGAATCCCTAATTTAAAATTCCAGATCCATGATCCTGTAGAATCAAGCTGGAAAATATGGGATTTGACTTATTCAAGAGAACTAGTTTAAGATATAAACAAACTCTTCACAGAAAATGAAAAACAAAGAGCTGTTAAGTATATGGTCTAATGCTCACTTCAACTAAAACAGAAGAAATGGGATTTAAAATTATACTGAAGTATCCTCTTTTTATTTATCAGACTGACAAAGATCATTAAGTTTGATAAGGCCACTCAATGCATGATCAGGGTGTAGGGAATCAGGCTTGCTCATCCGAAACTGGAGGGACTATAAATCAGTACAACCTCTATAGAAGATAATTTGGCAATATCCACCCAAATTACAAGTGTGCATTTCCTTTGACCAGCAATTACATTCCGGGAAATTTATCCTACAGAAATAGTTTGCATATGTATGACACGTCATATGTAGGTTATTTTTTGCTGCAGCATTTTTAATGGCAAAATATTGAAAGTGCTTTACATTTTTATCAATTGAAGACTAGTTAAATGAATTACAATGCAATCATAAGAAAGAATATGATGCTCCCATTAAAAAAAGGATAAAGGCCGGGCACGGTGGCTCACACCTGTAATCCTAACACTCTGGGAGGCCGAGGCGGGTGGATTGCTCGAGGTCAGGAGTTCGAGATCAGCCTGAGCAAGACTGAGACCCCGTCTCTACTAAAAATAGAAAGAAATTATCTGGCCAACTAAAAATATATATAGAAAAAATTAGCCGGGCATGGTGGTGCATGCCTGTAGTCCCAGCTACTCGGGAGGCTGAGGCAGGAGGATCGCTTGAGCCCAGGAGTTTGAGGTTGCTGTGAGCTAGGCTGATGCCACAGCACTCTCTCTAGCCTGGGCAACAGAGCGAGACTCTGTCTCAAAAAAAAAAAAAAAAAGGATGAAGAAGCTCTCATGATCTGATATGGAAATTTTCCAAGATCAATTATTAAGAGAAAGAACCCAAGTCCAGAACAATGTGTGAGAACACTACCATTTTATGAAAAGGGAAAGACAATATGGCATAGAATATTTTTGAAAGGACTGACTAGAAAATGATAGTACTGATAATTCTTGGGAGGAGAACAGAACAGGGCATCTGGAGGGTAGCTCTGATAGCTTTTACGTATACTATACTTTTAATTTTGACCCTTGCAAATGTGCTACTTGGTTTTTAAGAGTGAATTAAAATTTAAGTGACTACATAATTTTAGCTATAATAATGAGAGATCATTGAAAGATTTCCTAAATTTCAACAGGTTTCTCTAGTAAATGTAAAGAGGAACCCTCACCCCTCAAAAAAAAATCATAACAAGAGGAATTACATTCCAAAAAAGATCTAGGAAGAGAAACTTCATAGCAGGGAATCGCTTTGTCCATGCTAGCAATTTATCTTCCCTGAAGCCACTATACAAAAATCAACCCAGATTTTCTTAAAGCTGAGCCCAATTTAAGATGCTCAGCTAACCTCTGCTAAATGAAGCCCCAATTCAAATTTGTAACAAAGCTTAAAAATCCAATGGTATCTTTCCCTTCCTGATTTTCAATTTGATTGTGAAACTCAGCAGGTGTAACATAAAATACAGAAGTTATTTTCTCTTTTGGCAAAGCAAAAATTATCTTCTAAGCTCAAAAATATATCAACATCCAGGCCGGGCGCGGTGGCTCACGCCTGTAATCCTAGCACTCTGGGAGGCCGAGGCGGGCGGATCGTTTGAGCTCAGGAGTTCGAGACCAGCCTGAGCAAGAGCGAGACCCCGTCTCTACTAAAAAAAAAAAAATAGAAAGAAATTATCTGGCCAACTAAAAATATATATACATAAAAAAAAATTAGCCGGGCATGGTGGCGCATGTCTGTAGTCCCAGCTACTCGGGAGGCTGAGGCAGTAGGATCGCTTAAGCCCAGGAGTGTGAGGTTGCTGTGAGCTAGGCTGACACCACGGCACTCTAGCCCAGGCAATAAAGTGAGACTCTGTCTCAAAAAAAAAAAAAAAATATATCAACATCTGTAACGTAGCACCAACAGTAAACCTAAATAATGTGAGCTGCACATTTCAAGTAGCTGAAATCCAGCATAGACAAAGCACAAGCCATATAACTGGTCGTCATGTAGCAACAGGGATTGAAATTTTATCCTAAGTAGCCCTGAGGGAAGCTGTTCACCTGAACAGATAGTTACCACTAATTTGCATCTGATTATTGGTTTATGCTTTATTTTAGCCCATTAATAAGAACGCTATTATGAGGTTAAGAATTCTACAAAAAAAAAAACCCTAAACTGGAAACCTCAGGGTGGATATTTCTGCAGGTTTTTGTGTGTTTGACTACATTTTTATAGAGAGGAGAAATTGCTTTTGAAATGTATTGTTCTGCTTTGTTGTTGTTGTTGTTGTTTTCCGTTTCTTCAGATGTGCTGCCGTCCATACATATGACATCGCCCGGTGCTGGAGATCCACAAACTATGATCACAGGCTCCCGTTTCCACTGACTGCAAAGGGCCTCCTACCTGCTCTGTACTGGGGCCACTCAGCCATTTCTATGCTCTGGGAAGATGTCTGACAGCCTCTTGCTGGATCAGGGCAGTTGAATTTTTCTTCTGCTCTGAAGAGCAGTCAGTTCCCATTTCCCTTATGAAGAAATTTCCTTTGTGAAATTCCAGGTTAAAAAAAAAAAAAAAAAAAAACACTTCCCAGTGTCTCCCTGGGAAGCCTGTTACATAAAGGGAATGTTCTCTATGAATTCACCAGCATTGACTTGACAGAATGAACATTCAGGGGAAAATTTTATCCGCTGACCTCAGTGTCAAAGAATTAAATATGTATATAAAAGGTAAAGTAAGGAAAGAAAGGAAATTTTTCAATTTCTAGTAAATGAACATCTTTCTATAAATAACAAAATATAATACCTTGAAAATACAGCAAGTCCCCACGTGGACGTTCCTTTTAAAGATATGAAAAGACTTTTTAAAAACAACAGCCAAATGGATACCCACACATCCTGAGAATTACCCACGAAGCTGGCTTTGCAGTAAGCTTTTAGTGCTTTTAGTTAGGATGAAAATGCTGGTTCATTTTTGGCTGGGTTCTCTATCCTGGAGGACATTAAAAACCAGCTTCACAACTAGCCTTTGCCACGAGCTCCCACCCCACTGCTTCCTCACTTCCGTGGACCTCACGATTTCCCAGACTGATGCAGCCGGCAGCCTGGAGCTGCCTATGATAATAACTGTGACACTCGCTTCTCTTCTGAAGTTGTAGATTCATTACAAAGAAAGCATTGCATCTTACTAGAGAACAAAGTTGATCCTACATGACATTGAACGTTTCTATCACTTGGTTACAAATGACAAATATAAGTTATATTTACAAACACACATACACATACACACAAACACACCCACGCACATCTACACCTGCAAATTCTACAAATTTGCTGTCTACCCTTGGGTGGCAACCCAAACCAATACTCATATTGGCCGCTACTCACAGTATACACTTTTAAAGGTACAATCTGCACTTAAGATATCTCTTCATCACGTTTATTGATTGCATTTGTAGCTTTCATTTTCCTTTTCACAAAATTCCCCCCATCAGTCTTTTATAGTTTTCTGGACATTCACTTTTTGAAACAAGCTGGAGCTCTGTGTACAAAATTGTATTCCAAACCTATGCTCCTCCTTTGGCACTTCCCTGGGTTAATAATGTCCAATCTGACTTTTAATTTGGTTAAATAAAATAAATAAATAAATAAAATGTCCCCAGGTTAAGACCCTGCATTCCAAGTTTCAGCCCAGAGTGAATTTGTATGGCCAAGTTATAAACCCCTGAAAATAGGAAACTAATGCCATGAGGATTTAAAATAATAGAAAATGTTTCACATAATATAAATCCATAAGCAGTGTATTATATTTAAGTCTTAATATCTACATACTTGGATTATCTTATATCTTGACAATCACACAAAGTAATCTCCCTCCCTCTCCCCCTTTCCTTTGACTCTGGGTTTCATTCCTATGTATTAACAATGCTCTGGGCCATAAAATACTGTATTAATATTAGTTTGTCACAGCAGACTAAATTTAGAACAACTCATTAATATGGGAGAGTTAAAGGAAGTCAGCCAAGAGTATCAGGGACTATAAGCTCTTAAGGCTATAAGTTATGCAGATATGCCACTTGAACTGGAGAGCCAGCCATTCTTTTTGTTACTAATAAGAGATTCTATTAGTTCTAAGCTGATTCTAATTCTAATTAAGAAATGTGGGAAAAAGCAATTTTGCCTTTGTAGGTATAGTTGATGTGCAACTAGAATAAGTCTTATATCATCCCGCTTGGTTTCCTGGTCGTATAAGATTAGTGGCACATGCATGGAATGAATATTCTTTCTGCCATCCGCATTAAAAAAAAACTTCACTGCTGTATTTGGGATGGCGTAATCATAATCGATGTTCCTGGAAGAAGTCTAGTAATCAGTGCTTTTTCAAAGCAAACCTTTTGAGGCTCCGAATCACCCCAGTTGTACAAAAAGTTTTGACTTTCTACAAATAAAAAATCTTTCAAATGGATTTTCTGGACCTGTTATGCCTTTCTTTGGGCTTGTCAAATATTAATTTTTTTTAAATTTAGTCCCTTGCTAAGCTACAAATATTCATGTTTAACACCAAGTAGCAGTTCAGGAGCTGACGACTTGGTATGTACCTTTTGAATGATGCATAGAAAGCAGCAGTTAGCACAAAGAAAAAGCCACCAGATTGGTCTCAGGGAAACCCAGTGTCTGAATTTTTCATGACTCCTCTAGCACTTAAAGAATAAAAAAACTGGCTACTAGTGTTGGGAGACCAATGTCAGGAAGGTCAGAGCCTGGAAACATGCAAGAGAATCCGGTCTTGCCTGGGGAAAGTGAAAAGGGATTTAAGCTGCTTACGAGAATTAGAAGGAAAAAAATTTCTTTTGCTTTGTTTTGGTATTTGACGGACACCAGAGTAGCAAAACAAAACCTATAAAAAGGTATGCAGTCATACCTCTCTCTAGGGCTCCCTATTTTTATGTCTCTAAGGACAGCAAAACTTACCTTCTCTTTTGGGTTATGGGGCTCATTGTTAAACTTCCTCAAATCAGGCCTTTGCTGGAATACTTGCTCACTCTTATGGGCTCTCCCTCCCAAGGAAACCGATGAAGAGGGGAAAATAGAAGCATTCAATTATAATATTTGTTTCCCTGGATGTGTTTGCAAACATGTCCTGTAGAGGAGAGGGGCAACTGGGGAAGATGATATCTTAATTAAATAGATACCCAGTGACTTGAGACTGGAAAACATTCTTCCTTTGATGGACTTTTCTGCATTTTATGATGATTTAGAGAAAATCTCAATTGAGTCCAGGAAAACAAATGAGTAGCTCCTATGGAAGGAAAAAAAAATTACAGTGTTTAAGCAACTGATGACTTCACCTGTCACCATCTCATTAAGCTCTTAATGAGTTCTTTTCTATTCTTGGTCACATCTGATTTTTTTTTTTTAATATAAGTCCCTTTGAACAGCTGGGAGTAAGAATTGCCTTTGATCACTGAATTCTTCAGAATTTTCAGTCAAAACGAGGCCATTTCCATCCTGACTTGGGGTATTTTTATGAGTTTATTTCCCCCAAGTACATTCCTGGGCATAGTTTTCCAGGCTGAGAAGAGCTTGAACAATTAATGTATACATTTTTACATAAATGTTTATAAATTTAACAAAGGGAAAGAGCTTTGCCACAAGAAGCCTCAGCTCTTTTGAAGGCAGTTTTCTAATGATGACCCTTGGCGTGTTGGACCACATGGGATTCCTCTGAGAAGAGTCGGATGAAAATTAGTCTATTCTCATTTCAAACAGAATTTTGCTGAAGTCCTGATCAGAGCATCAGCATGGAGTCCAGGGAGACAACACTCGCTACTTGATTCACTCCGCAGCCTCCCTCTCCTGGTAATTGTTGCAGGAACACATAGTGACAAGGCTCTAGGATGTGAGCGGTCTGGATGTACTCCGGCTGTTACGCTCTGTTTAAAGATTTAAACCATCAGGGTATGATAAGGCTTTTTGATGTTCATTGAACACGGAGCTTGGGTACAGAAGAAGGGGAAAGGGCTTCACCAGAAGGCAATCATCTTTCAGAGCCACAGTGAGGCGGAGAGAGGTGGGGAAATCTCAGCCTCAGCATAGACGCGGAACAAAGGGAGATGAAAGGGCCGGGCGAGGCCGGGGCCAGCTCTGGCTGTGAGGCAGGACTCGCTCTCTGAGAGTCCCACGTCTTAAAACGCAGGGAAAGCATTTAGTGCTCCTCTTTCGTTAAAATACACTCGTGTTTCGGGGAGGGGGGAGGATAATGCCAGCTGTAAATTTGGGTGGCTTCAGTTGACCCTGGATTGAGAAGAGCCTCCCATGGCTTATTTCGAAATTGTTTAATGAGTGTTTACTTTGAGTCAGATGAATGTCATTTCCGGCACTCGCCCCTGCAAACCTGGAAGAGGACCTTCCTTAAGGTACATTTTTAAGATCCTCACAGTGTTTTCTTCCCCCAAAGGTAAATCCTGAATACTTGTCTTGAAGAACATAATGATCAGAAATGAAAGGGGATAAAAAGTGCCCCCTACAGAACCCAACCCAATTTTTTTCATATCCTCCTCCTTGGCAAAATATCAGTTTTTTTACCCGGTTCACAGCCGTCTCACGCCGTTACCAAGCCAGCACTTTGATTGTATTAATTAGACAGGAACCAAGACTTCTCCATTTTTGTCTCCCCAGCCCCTAGCGCAGGGTTTGCTACATGTACCAAAATCTTAAATGTTCATTGAGCTAATGAATGAATGAATGACCCTAGGAAATGGCAGGGTGGATATCCATTTATTTTCTGTGCCTCCATCCAAAGTTGCAGAGAAACGCTGCATAAAGAAAGCAAAAAGTTGTGTTTTTCCCTCTCGCATCCTGGGCCAGCAGACAGCAAGGCAAGGCATGGCTGACGGGAGCCAATGCTTTGGAATCAGACACACCTGGAATTGAAGGCCGCTTGGCCACTTGCTATAGGACTCTGGGCAGCTTATTTCACTTTCCTAAGCTTTATTTTCCCCCATGTGCAGAACAGGAATATTAAAAAGAGCTCCCTCTTTGGGGTGAAAAAATCCATGTAAAGCGCCTAGCACAATAACATGCAGTAAAACTTTCAAAAAAAATTAACTAGTATTGTTAACATTATTGTTAATAGTACTGCCCTTCAAAACACTTTCAGATATGGTAGCATCAGAAGGAGATTTTAGAAATATACAGTCATCAATGCAATGTAAAGGTGAGTCTCTATAGTGACATGAATAATATTAAATATGTGTTGTAACCTTCTGGCCTCCTCTGGTCTGACAATGTGCTCTTGTTCCCACCTCATGTAATTGTTCTCTAATTAGAGGCAAGACCTTCTCCTCTTAGATATCGGCAGGGGACTTGAAGTGGGTTTCACCAATCAAACAGCAGGAAACCAAAATGAATCCTGCCTGTTTTAACCTGGAAAATGAAAAACCAGTCAAAACAACAGGTACAGTCCTGTGCCCACTTCCTCACAGATTTCAGTTCAGCACAACGTAAAAACCACTGCTTCTGAGCAGGCAGAAAGGAAATGAGGCCAAAAACCCAATTTCACGTCATGAAGGCCACAGGCCCCCTGAGCCAAGGGCCCAGCCCCAGTGAGTCCTGTCCCCAGTTGAAGCTGTCAAACACCAGCTGCCAATACTCATTCACATCTATTATAAATCAACCCCTCTCACGTCATCCTCACAACCCAGTAGGAAAGGTATAGTTTACAGATGAAAAAATTGAGATGTAAGGTGATACTATCAAGAAAATGAAATTTACTACCATTTTCATTTATTTCTCTTTTAACATTTTGCTTAGCAACCTACTTGACTGGTCTAGGGCATTCAGTTTCGCTGAGACTGTACCAACCCCTCAACTTCTCTGGGTCTCAAGGTTACATCAGCATCACTGGAGCAGGGGGAGTGGATGCAGTGGTCCATTCTAGACCACAGTCCATGATTTGTGCCCCAGGGTTGAGCT
Source organism: Lemur catta (assembly GCF_020740605.2). Taxonomy (NCBI): domain Eukaryota; kingdom Metazoa; phylum Chordata; class Mammalia; order Primates; family Lemuridae; genus Lemur; species Lemur catta. Next base: position 55,492,137 of record NC_059130.1, read on the forward strand.
CTCCCCAGCTGCTGCCTCCTGCTGGCACTAGAATCTCTGTGAAAACCACACACCTTATATAATGATCCTGCTCTCCAATTTCGCTGGCCTTCCTGCCTCTAATACTGGAAATGGGAGCATGCCAGCCATTACCATTACGGAAAGAGGCCATTTTAGCACAGCTCAAATCTGGGGAACACTATGGCCAAATAACTTGCCCCACGATTGAGGCATAAGGGAATAACTGTTTTCTTTTCTCTAGCACACTAACACAGAGAAAGTCAATCCTCTAAAAACAAATTGATTGATGATATAATTTAATATCTTCATAAGATTTCTAGTGGCAGAATCAATCTGCTGCTAGCACAACCATCTAAGGCAGAGGAAAAGAAAAATTGCACCAGTTGCTTTTCTTTTATCGCACTTCCGGGTGCTCTAAGAAAAAACTCTCTCCAGAAAATCAATAAGGCAGATTGTGCCCAGCAGTCCCCCATTACAGAATTAAATCCATATGCCAACACAAAACAACGAAGAGACCCAACTAGCAAGGGATCCATTTGCTTTGTTTGACTTTGGCTGCCAGGGAACGAGACCACAAGACTGGATGTAATTTAATGCAAACCTTGGCCTATCCTGGTCATGCATATGACTGACCCTCAGGGCACGACCATCAATTTTCTATTAAAGATCAGAGATTTGACATATCAAAGTCAACATCTAGCTGAATAACTGCAGTAACTTGATAATAATTCTTTTGTGGATTTCACAGTGGCTTTTCAGTAAAGTATCAGAAAGGTAGCCGATTTCAATCCTGACCTGGCAAGATCTGAATATGAAATAAAGGATTTCAGCTTGATCTCCCCATGATGTGAGGATGAATGTTCTGGTAAATGTTAACTTAGTGCTCTGAATAGCTCAGTAATAGATGGGTTTAGGCAGTAATAGGTTTAAAATGTCAACTTATTGAATAATAATTTCATGTTGTACAAATACTATGTGTAAGAAGGGATTTGTTTTGCAAATTTTGAAATAAATGAATGGATTTATAATGTCCTTGACTGTTTCACTGTTCTGATAAGAATTTTACAGAAGAATCAAAATTAGTTTGTGCCTTCTCTGGTCTTGTTGTTTTTCTGCATTTGTCTCGGTGTAGTCTTCATAATTACTGGGCCTCCCTGAATTCTGGTCTTTAATTGAGCTCTTCCCTGTTTTGGTCCCCAAAGCCAGGCTGATAGCATTATTTTCTAGTAAAGATAAAAACTCAATTATCCCTCCCTATAAAATGTTTCATGACACCAATAGCATAAAAACCTTTCACCAATCCAGCTGTAAAATGTTCAACTGTTCAAAACATAAGAACTGAAAGAAATTCTGTTTCCATAACTGAACTCAGCCCTTCAGTCCAATTATAAGCTGACAGCTCTATAAATCCTGGTGGAACACAAGTGTGGGTAAAACCGAATTGTGATTGGGACACTGAGGACCTGGGACAAACGCCTCTACCACAGGCTGTGGAAAAGGTCCCCAGATTCTGCAACTAGCCCCCCTCACACACACACACACACACACACACACACACTCTCTCTCTCTCTCTCTCTCTCTCTCTCTTCCAACCATCCTGTATGGAGTAAATAAGTTTGCTTAGAGAAAGAGAAGATGCCAAGAAATCATCCAGATGAGCTCTCTGAATACTTCAGGTCTTACTCTTCAGCCCCTCAGTTTCCCTCAGCTTCCCAGGAATCTCAGCAGGAGAAACCAAAGAGGCTCTCTCTTGCCCACCAACCTGGCACTCTGAGTAACTCTGGGTCTAATGGATGAAGGACGTCTCAATCTCCCACAAGCCAAAACCCCTCTCAGTGGTTTATAGATGCTCACACCTGGGCAATACCTGCATGAAATTGTCCTGGACGGATCTGTTCAAGCACTGAGCTCCATGATTGAGCACATCTCTCTCTGCACTGCAGCCACAGAGAGATCCTGTCCTAGTCTGGGTTCCCAAGAAGCTGACTATAAGACAAGGATGTGCTTGCCAGTAGTTTATTTGAAAGATGAAGAAAACATCAGTTAAGGGCTAAGTAAGACAGAGAAATGAAGGCAGTGACCATCTTGGGTAACTGGAACTTAGTCCCAGTGGGGACACTCTGAGCCAGTACAGAACGCAAGCTTTAAGATTACCCCACTCAAGGAGTGAGGGCATCAAAGTATTCATGCAACTCTCTGATCAGGTGTTGGTTGACACTGCTCCTGTGGGGCATTAATTTCCTGGCATTTCCAGCCTACTGTGTGGGTAGCCAGAGGGACTCAGGAGCCAGAGAAAGTCTTCAGAAAAAGATGTACAGGCTGAAAGTTGGAAGTCAGGGACTATGCTTAGAAGTGGAAAAAGAGAGGGATATGGGCAGGGCACCCACAGCCTCTGCTGTAGGCTCTGGCCTTTTATTAATTTTTGAAAGTTTTCTAATTTTTAAGTTATGAAACTAATATGGCTTAGCCAGGCATGATGGCTCATGCCTATAATCCTAGCACTCTGGGAGGCCAAGGCAGGAGGATTCCTTGAGGCCAGGAGTTTGAGACCAGCCTGAGCAAGAGCAAAAGCGAGACCCCATCTCTCCTAAAGATAGAAAAATTAGCCCGGCGTGGTGGTGCACAACTGTAGTCCCAGCTACTTGGGAGGCTGAGGCAGGAGGATCACTTGAGCCCAGAAGTTTGAGGTTGCAATGAGCTATGATGACACCACTGCACTCTAGCCCAGGTGACAGAGCAAGACTCTGTCTCAAAAAATATATATATATGTATAAATTTAAAAAAATAATAATATGGTTTGTGTAAAACAATAACAAATTTAAGCAGTGTAAAAAAGCACACATTTTTTTAAAGGCCTTTTTCCTCCTAGCCACTCAGTTTCATTCTCAGAGGTAACCACTTTTTATAGTTTCTTGTGACTTTACATGTAAAACCTATAAATAAAAGCACACATAGCACACATTGGTTGGACACCCTTTATATGCCAAACAAATAAGGTCATACTTGACATAATTTCCTGTTATTTGCTTTGTTCACATAATAATATATCTTAGACATCTTTGCAATATCAATACCTCTATATTTGTTTCAAACTCTTTAATGCATACTGGTATGAACATATCGTAATTCATTTAACCTACTCCCACTTGGCAGACATTTAAGTATTTTTTCCAACTCCTTTGCTATCACAGCTAATGCTGCAGCACTGTCCGCACACAAGCAGCTTATGTGCAGCAGACAATGCTGAACATCACATATATGTATCATATATGTATCACATTTATCATGTATATGATAGATATGTGAATTTATCACATACGTATGATAAATTCCTACAAGTGGAATTATTCAAAGAATATGCACATTTTAAAATTTGACAAATCATGCCAAAGTAATCTCTAAACAATATTTCACCAATTTATACTTCTACCAACAGTGCGTGAGTGTACCTGTTTTCCTATCATGTCTATGCCGACACTGGAAATGATCACGCTTTTTAATCTTTGGATAGTTAATGGGTTAAAATGGCATAACATTGTCTTCATTTCTTCTATCGTGAGTGAGGTTACTCAACTATATTTCTTTGCATCTTCTCATCCATCCTTCTAGTATCCTCTTAGTCTTTTTCTCATTTTTGAAAACACCCTTTATAAGCAACTACTTTCCCAGTTTGTGTTTTGTCTCTTATTTTTATGTCTTTTTTCTGCTGTGTAAAATTATTAAATATCTATGTTGTCAAATTTATTGTGTTTTTAATGATTTCTAGGGTTTGTGTCTTACTTAGAATAATCTTCCTCATTCAAAATTATTAAAAAACGGACTCAATTATGTTTTTTCTAGAACATTTATGGTGTGATTTTTATTTAGTATTCATTTTGGTGTAAGGTACCAAGTAGAAACTCGGTTAAAAATTATTTTTTTGCGATCAGAGAAGGTGGCCCTGAAGATGGTGCAGAAGGACCTGTGGCATCTGTGAGCTTGTTTGCTGTGTTTGCTGGTCAAGACTATATGCCAGTTTGAATACGACAGTTGTGACAATTGTAATGCATACCTAGAGAAGAAGGAAAAGCAAGAGATGGTATATGACTACACCAGCTCTTCCTTTGATGGAATCATTGCGAATGATGAGTCCAGAGGACAGCTGGGTCTCTACGTGGCAACGAGTCAGTAACTTTAAGCCAGGTGTGTATGCAGTGTCAGTCACTGGTCACTTGCCCCAAGGAATCTTGCAGGAGCTGAAAAGTCAAGGAGTGGCCTACAAATTCACAGATACTGCTATAAAGACCAAGCAAGATGCAGGGCTGCCAAAATCTTTGCTCTCCACCTCCTTTGATGTGGAACTAAATGGGCAGAACTTCAAATACTCCCCACCTTCCAACTCTGAGACTCAGCAGACGGAGAGAGCAGAACATCATGTCCCTAAGCCATTTTATTGTCTTTGGACTACTGATGGGGGTGGGAGGGATTTGGGTTGGTGGATTACTAGAAACTGAATTGAGGGGAGAGTAGGATGCTGATTCTCCTATCCACAGCCCAAGGCTGTGCCCGTGCCCATGGGTAGGACTCTGGGTCAAATGCCAATAAGTATAAACTCTAGAAAAAAAAATTCCTTTTTTCCAAATGCCATCTCAATTTCCTACAACCAAATCTTTTAATGATTAATCAATAATTAATTTGAAATTTCTTTTTCTCAATAATCAATTACTATATGAATTTAATTCTATTTGTTATCTATTCTGTTTTAAATGTTATAGATCTGTAATACAGTTTATTATCTGGCAAAGATTGTCTTCTCTCCTTAATTTCTAGAATTTTTCCATGTTTATTTTTTAAAATAAACTAGAGTATCACTTTGTCAAGATCAAAACAAAGTTGGTATTTTTATTGGAATACTTGCTTATCTAAATTAATTTAGGGAGTACTAGCATGTTTACAATATTCATTCTCCCTACCCAAGAACAAAATTTTTTTTTTCATTTATTAGTCTTGTTTTATGTCCCTCAGCATAGTTTGTTTTGCTGAATTGTGATTTTGTACCACAGAGAGTTAAGTGGAATAATTTTTCCCAATTATAACAAACTATTACCATGTTCTCCCTTGAAAAGACAAAGTTTTCTTCATAGATGTCCTATATCTTCCTTGTTGAATTTATTTCTAAGTAATCACATTTATAGCTTTGTTAAATGTTTCATCCCATTATATTTTCTAAGTTATTGTTTCTGTGTTAGCTATTGACTTTTTTAGTATTAATTACACACCAGCAACCTACTGGATTATCTTATTGTCTCTAAAGGTTTTTTTCCACCCAGTTGATTTTCTTGGAGTTTCCAGATATATAATCAGTAATACATCAAGTAGAAATAATAATTTTTGTAAATCTTTTCTCTTGTAATATTTATATATCAATTATTTTTCTTTTCCATTTGCATTGGCTAGTATTTTTTAAACAATGATAAGCAATAACGATGACTGTTGGCAATTTGTCTTGTTTCTGACTTTAATTAGAATGCTGCTAGTATTTTAATACTAAGTATAATGCTGAATTTTAAATAAAGGGTTTTTTTATTATGTTAAGGAAGAATCCATCTATTGTTACCATAAAAAGAGTTTAATTCAGGCGTACGTGTCTAATTTTTCAAATATCTTTTCACTATCAAGGAGTTTTTCTCCTTTGACCTATTTATATGGCAAATTATATTAACAGATTTCCTAATAATAAATTATCCTTGAATTCATACAATGAATTTATTTAATAACATTCTATTGCTGTTGCATTGGATTCCATTTGCTATATTTTATTTAGGATGGTGTTTTTTAATTCATTGGTAAAGTTTGAGCATATTTTTCCTTTTTGTGCTTCTTTGACAGACACCATCATGCACCACAAAATGATGTTTCAGTCAGTGATGGGCCGCATATAAGACAGTTGTCCCCTAAGATTATACTACTATATTTTTACCATACCTTTTAGATATATTTAGATACACAAATACTTACCATTGTGTTACAATTGTCTGCAGTGTTCATTATAGCAACATACTGTACAGGTTTGTAGCCTAGGCTACACCATATAACCTAGGTACATAGGTGCAGCAACAGGCTACACAGTGTAGCCCAGGTGTCTCAGAGCACACCCTCTAGGTTTGCATAAGTATACTCTATGATATGTATACTCTATGGTAAGTATACTCTATGACATGTATACTCTATGGTAAGGTATACTCTATGATATGTATAAGTATACTCTGGTCTATACCGTCTAGGTTTGTATAAGTATACTCTACGATGTTCACACAATGATGAAATCGCCTAACAACGAATTTCTCAGAATGTGACCCTGTCATTAAGTTACACATGACTGTATTAGGATTGCTGTTATGCTAGCAGGGATTTTCTGAAAACTAGCAGAAGGGATTGTTCTCATTTTAAGAGCTGATCTCAGAATAGTAAAGGAGAATTCTCTAGAGGCCACATGATTTCCCCTGACATAACTCCAAGTATGGATATCAGCATAGTTTAATTTAAAATTGGGTATTGAGCACTTATGTATGTGGTGAAATTATATAAGAGGGATTTGGCTCTTAAAATTAGTATGCAAGGCAAAAAAAAAAACTAACATGTTATTGTATCAAAATGTTGAAAGGAACTTTCCAATTGTCTTGAAATTTCAACTGAAGACCAAAGAGGAAAATACTGGTAACAAATATTTATCTATGCATCTGATACAAAAGCAATGTATATCCTTGAAAGACTGACTACAAGATGGAAAAACTGGTGCTGTGACCCAGCTCTGGGCTTATAAGAAAATTCAAAATATTTGAAATAAATATTCAGAGAGTCGTTGAGGTAAAAAGCTATGGACTCAGTCAGCAGTACTGTGATATTTCCCCCTCCAAAGCCAAGTGAGAAAGGAGCTTGAAGAAAACCTCTTGTACAGAATGGGAACTGTCTTCCAGAAGAGACAAGTGACATACTAGCCTGCAACTGAAATGTGAGCTGCAGAGACCATCCAGTGCTCTAGGATGAGAGCTGAGCCTGGGGCAATTCTTGGAAGATGCTGACAGTGCTCTCCGGGCTTTGGGGTTATGTACAAAGACAAAACTCTTGTGTGGACCAAAGTGACAAGAGAAGAGAAGACAAAAGTTATGAGTGGCTTACCCTTCCATAGTTTGGTGGTACAAGGATGTTGAGTTTTCTTCTGAATTAAGCGGTTCTCTCATGAGCTACTACTACCTTGAAAGGCCTCCAGCTGAGGAGGCTCCCTGCAAGGGCAAGACAACACCAGCAGAAAAAGCCTGATGGTCTACCACCCTAGGCAGGAGCTAAGAGAAGAGTTGTATGCACTCCATGGTTACCTGGAAAAAAGAAAAAAAAAAAAGAGTTGTAAAAGCTCAGCTAGAGATTGGATCTCCAACACCAAAAACCAGTGCAGTGCCAAAGGTCCCCACAGGGATCTCCAAAGAACCCACAAAAGGTCCCAGAACAACAGAGGCAATTTTTAGCTATCTGCCATATGGTAGGTGTAGTAGCCTGATTTCATGCCCACCTGTCAAGTATGGCATTGTCCCTTTATCTCTCATCTCACTCTTCTTACCCTAGCACAGGAGGAGCTAGGAGCTTAAAGAAAGGGGCAAGAAGAGTAGAACAAGGTAATGTAATAGAGAAAGACAAGATGCTACACAGCTTCTCCTGCTGGTCTATAGGTTTGCAAGTGGGGTCTAAGCTTGATAAGAAGTAGAAGACGGGAGTGGTTTGGAACTGGCAGAGAGAATGAAGTTGTATTTGAACTGAACTAGGCATCTTAATTCCTACAAATTAGACAACTCTAAAACCAACTATGACTGGAAAAGCTATGGGATATGTCCAAGATAGCGAAGGTGTGAGGGAGTCCCAACAGTCCATATTTGAAGACAGAGGTGAGACATATGCCATAGTAAAAATTCCCATTGAAAATCTCTGAGGAAGGGGTTGCATCAGGGAATAACACCCCATCTTTCATTAATCCCAACAGAGCAAGGTTTTTTCCCAGACCTGGAAGAGATTGTAGCTATTTCAGTTGAACACAGATGAAGTAGTTGGCTGAGTTTAGCTGCCATGTTGTAGGAAAAATATGTACCTTTAAACACAAGAATCACACCCAGCACAGCAATATGCTCAGACTACAAGAGGCACAGTCAAAGTGGGTCTGTGTGAGAGAGTGGAAGACAGAGGATGACAGTCTCCCAAATGCTATTCATTCAGGGCCATAAGCTCATTAAATTCAATGGCAAGTAGCATCATGTACTTGCCTCAGTTAAATCTTTCTCCCTACCTTCTCTACCTTCTCTCTCTTTTCTGCCTCCCAACTCCACCCAACTACGTATACAGTTGGCCCTTGAACAACATGGAGGTTAGAGGCACTGACCCTCATGCAGTTGAAAATTCATGTGTAATTTTTGGCTCCCCAGATACTTAACTACCAATAGCCTACTGTTGACTAGAAGCCTTACCACTAACATAAACAATGGATTTATATATTTCGCTTATTGTATATATTATATATTGTATTCTTAAAATCAGCTAGAGAAAATAAAATGTTATTCAGAAAACCATAAGGAAGAGAAAATATATTTAGCATTCATTAAGTGGAAATCAACCATCATAAAGGTCTTCATTCTCATTGTCTTCATGTTGAGTAGGCTGAGGAAGAGGAGGAAGAGGAGGGGTTGGATTTGCTGTCTCAGGGGTGGACACTTCTAAGTGGACCTGTGCAGTTCAAACCTGTATTCTTTGAGGATCAAATGTAGTAAGATGCATCTGGATAGGTATGACTCACATATGATGCAATCCACTTTACCTCATTCTGTGAAGAACCAAAGATTAGTAAGACATACTTCTCAATGAGTTCCCAGATAAATAAAACAGAAAATGATGTAAACAAAAAAGCAAAGTCCCACAGATTTACAAAGAATACAGTGGTTGTCACCCTGCAGAAAAGAGAAGAGATTTCCCAAGAAAAGTAAAATGGCACAGCCTAGGCCCAGCCTCCTAGACAGGCAGTGGCAGTGTCGCAGGGCAGCAATCTTTTCCTTCTTAGTTGAAGCTGGAAAACCACTTCTTAAAATTGATAGCAACAAAAATAATACCTTTTATTTACAAAGATTTCAAAGTAGTTTCTTAAGCCCTTTCAGGGGTTGAGTGAGAAAATTCCAAAAGAGGTTGAGTCTCATACAAATATTAAAGTTGGCCAGTTTTAGAATCCTGACTAGATCCAAGTTGTCTGACTCCTGATTCAGCACTCTCCAGCTCGCTGCCTCTGAAGTAGAGAGCCATTAATAAAACTTTTAAGACTTATTATGCCTAGAATAATATTGGACTGACACTAACTATAAGCAGGTATTGACATAATCATAAAAGGTTCTTAAAAGAAATTTGCAAAATATCAAGAATTACAAGCCCGTAAATGGATATTATTATAATAGAAGCATAAGGCTGAGGTCAAAGACAACCACATCTACAGGAATGTCAGCTTGTTACTCACAACTTGATTCCAAGCTCCATGAGCCAAGGTGAGATGTACTGTGGCAATTCCTTTGCTTTCATGGAGTTGTTCTTCTGGCTTCTGCTCTCTGACTTCTTGTATCCGCTTAGGGTACACGTGAATGTAATCTTAGGTTAGGATTCTTTGCTTCCAGAGGTAGTGTGGTGTGACAGGGCTCTGGCTTAGAAATCAGGAAATTTCTATCCCAGTGCAGACTGAGCCATGAACTAGTCAAGTGATTCATGCAACCTCTCTGGGCCTCAGTTTCACCATCTTTAAAAACTGAATTAAAAAGCCCAGACTAAGCTTTATCACAAGATACCCTGAAATCCAGCCACTGCCCCATCAGGGTGTTTACCTGCTGTTTTCAGGGACAGAACCAGGAATCTGACTAGGACTGTGCCAGGACTGAGAACGGCATTTGGGTACAAGCCCAATCAGTAGCCCCTTGGCTGTAATGCAGGGGACAACAGAGAAAGACACCCTTTTCCTCCCCAGCTGGTAATTGGTAAAAAGAGCACTAGAAGCCAGATCTTCGAGTCTGCATCGATTTCTCTGCCCACTACTTCACCGTTCAGACCCCTCAGCCTGGCATGGAAGGGTCCCCATTCATTGGCCTTGATTTTCTTGTCTTCCACCAGACAAGCCACATAATTTTGAGTTATTCTTTTTGGCTTTCATACCTTGTCTCATTTTCCTCTTACTACCTATATACCTTTTCCTCCTCATTGCATTTAATTGCCTGATAAAACCCTAATTGTTCTTGTAGCTCACTCCAAATGGCAACTCTTTAATGAAACTTTCCTGACAGGTCCTAGGCTAGACCTTCTCTTTTCTGTGGTCCTCTACCCCTTTTTACTTCTCTCAAAGGGCCTACCATATTTTGCTTTGTATCATAATTGAGTGACAATAGATTGTAAACTTCTTGAAGTCCTTGTCTCTCCCCCAGTACCCAGGACAAAGCCTTCTAGAAACAGTTCAGTCTCAGAGACACATTATTAGCAGCCAAGATAGATTAGGCTACACTGGAATAAAAAGATAAACCCCAACATTTCAGTCGTTTTACTCAACAAAGGTTTATCAGAATCTCACACTAAATGTCCAGTGCAAGTTGAGAGGGGGCAGAATGTCTGTCATCACAGTCTCTCAGGAACCAAGGTAGATGGAGTTCTGTATCAACACGAGCTTCTGTGATCCCTGCAGCCACAGACATGAATGTGGAGAATCAAACACTGGCTCTAAAATCTTCCGCCCAGAGGTAACCCATGCCATTTCTTATCACATTTCATTGGCCAAAGCAAGTCATATGGCCATGCTTACTTTTAGGGTAGGACAGAGAAGTGTGATCCTACACGTGGTTGGAAGGAGGAAAATCAGAATATTGATGGACATCTTAATAACGCCACCATGCACACCATGCTGTGTCTCACCCTGGACTTGGACCCATTTTGTCACCTCTGCATGAGATAGTCTGCCTTTCATCTGAATAGCTTCTCATCCGGATGTTTTCACTTGGAGTTCCTCTGAAGACTTTGTTGACCCTAACCTACAATCACCACCATCACCAGACCTGGATAAAGTACCCCTCCAATATGCCCAAACAGCACCCTGTAACTATAAGAGATCATAGTATTTTGGCTTCTATTTGACTCTTTTTCACTACAGCAGAAATTGGTAACTGTAGTCCGAAAGCAAAATCCAGTCTGCCACTGGTTTTTGTAAATAAAGTTTTGTTGGAACACAGTCATGCCCACGCATTTACATATTGACTATACCTGCCATCACCCTACAGCAGAGTCAAGTCCTTGTAACAAAGACCATCTGGCCCCCAAAACCTAAAATATTTACTATCTGGCCTTTTAAGAAAAAGTTTGTCAACCCCTGCACTAGACCATAAACTCCTTGAGAGCAATAGTTACATTCTCTGTATCCTAGCACCTATCAGAGTCATTGGCTCATGCTAGGCATTCAATACAGAGCTGTCAAAAAAATGAAGAGAAGACACACGAGTGTTTACTAAAGTAAAACCATCTTCAAATAAAAAGGACAGTAAAACAGAGAACGGGGAGCATCAGAACTTCAGGTTTTGGCAAGACAAACTCTTTCAGATTCTCTGTTCCAGCTACACATCCTATCACTTTTTTAAAAATCAGTAAACACTGGAAACCAACATTAATCTTCTAAGTGTCAAGGCAACTAGAATTTGCCACAACCTAGTTAGAACAAATTAAGCAACCGTGACACTTATGAAATATTTTAAAATTACAAAATTACAAAATCCACATCCATTTGCTCTGTAGAATATTTCATTCTCTTTGATTAACAAATCTGAGTTAAATGAGGTGCAGACCCTTTCACACAGTGCTGTACAGCCTTCCAAAGAACCACAACCGGTCTGAATTGCCTTCAAGCCTGGTGTCTATGAGGAAACATCGGTACCCTGGCTCAGCGCTTCCAGAAGTAAACACGCAGTGCTGTATCCGGGCCCTGGTGATTTTACAGCACAGGAAAAAGAAAATCTTAAAAGGCAGGCAAACCTGGAAAGTACAGCACCCCAGCTTGTTTATAACAGCAATTTCAGCTCGTACAGATCCACAATTTATTTGCAAACAGATTAATTAATGTTTCAGCAGCTGTTTGCAACCAGTCTGTGATCTCCCTGAGCACAGATGACACTTTTTTCCTCTTCTATTCCATAGGGGTAATTTCAGCAATGCTGAGATTAGGTTTTTACTGGATCAGCCCACATGATAAAATAAGTTGAGTCTTGAAGCCGCCGAAATGGCTTTACAAGATCCCCAGGCCACCAAGTCTCAAGTGACTCACCCATTCCACCTTTTCCGGGCTGCCTTTTAATTATGGCCTCACAATGGCAGTTTGCAAACCAATCTGCAAGATGAAAACATGGCATTTTAAAAAATTGTTTTTTCCTTCTACTTTCAGGTCCCTCAGGGTTAGTATTCAGCAGTGTGTACCGCTGGGTGTAATAAAAGCAAATGCTTGAATATTTTTCAGTAACCTGCCAGAGAATAAACAAATGGAAGAACAAATGCTGAAGAGCCTATGAGTAATACACTGTATAAGCTACTGACAAAGCAAGGCAGCTCTTCTGATTGTATTTTTCTTCTTGAAGAAAAAAGAAACAAGAAAGACAAGACAAAATCCCCAAAGCCTCACTAGGCTAAATTTCCTTACTCTCCTTTGAACAGACTACACAGATTTTGTTGACTAATTGAGATCAATCCCAGTTGTAAATCGCCTAGCTATCCTACAGCTTTAATTAAGCTACCAGAGGGAGCTGTTTATCAATTAACACTTGTTACAAATTATTAGTAATTATATGGACCTTGTGTATATACTATAGCCTGCCAGACCAAAACTGGGCTTCCCAGTTGTTAGGGAAGCAAATTGAATAGTTAATGGGCCATTTGGATGAAGGCACCAGTCATCACCGTAATTACAGCATTCTTTCTTTGGCAGAAAGATTTAAGGTAAGTTCCAGCCCCATCGGCAGTAGTTAAATAAATATCACTTTAAGTGTTTCCTTTGCTGGGGCTTTGCCAGACCATATTAAACTGGTGGGCTTTCTAATATGGACTTCAGGTCTGTATTTACTTTTTGTGTAACAAACGTAATGAAGAAGGGGATATTAGGTAAAAGTTGATAATGTATTCAAGCATTAAAGCTACCTATTGCGGTATGTACTACGTTCTGTGATAATTTTAATTGGCTTAATTGAGATGCACAAGCCTGATTAATGTTTAATTCCTTTATATTAAAAAAAAGAGTCAAGTAGTTCGACATTTCTTCAATTATGTTAGATCTTTCTAGACTTCAAAGGAATGTTACATTAGACAGCGAGATACGGGGTGAACTGATTAAAGAATAAAGACTGCTCATTATAATCTAAGAGTACAAAATTGGTTTGTGTAGCCTTTGAAAGTCAAAATTATGAGCTAAAACTTGAGCTACAGTAATTAACCCAATTTATAGTCATTCTTGCTTATCTATTTGCTTGTGATTAGTAATTTTAAATGATCCATGAGATTGATTTACAGATATATAAAGCCCATTCAGGGACCCAAAATGTTTTTTCCATGATTCATAAAAACACTGGAGAAATAAATGTATTTAGTAACACAAGTAAACGTCTATTAGTGAAAAACATCAGTATAAAAAAGATTTGATAGTTAACTTCATTATTCAAGATGCATAAAATACTGAAATATTTTATAATGCAATCTACTTGCAAAAAACTTTAAAGTTTAACTTGTATTTGCTGTGGCTGTCTGGAAAAAATGAAATCAACATAAAAGTAGAGTTCTTAAGGTTATCAACTCTTGTTTACTGTTAATAAATCAGTTTTTTAAAAAGGAATATAGATAAAATATAATCTGTAGTGACATTGAACTCTGTGTACCACCTTTCCTTCTATGGAGTCACCCCTCTCCCTCACACATGCATTTTCCGAGAGTTCTAAACTCACTGCAGCTGGGGAATGGTGACAGCCTTTGCTAGAGGATTGGGCAGAAACCATTAGGCAATCAGGAGATATTAGAGAAGTATCTATCAGAAATATTAATAAATATTCAGAGTGATTAGCACATTTGCTACATTTTAGACTTCTCCAGGACCTCACTAATATGGGAATATGAAAACTCAAAGCTTTCCATTTGAAGCGGGACACATAGAAAGCTGGGGCAGAGAGAAAACTTCATCAGGACTTCATTGAGGAGAGTCCAGGGGCTCACAGCAAATCACATTTTCTGGGCCCTTTATAATATTATGACTCTATGTTACTGTATGAGTGAATGTGTGCGTAACAGTAATGCTCAGAGTTGGTTTCACGGATCACAAATTCATCCAGGTGATCCATGAAACGGGGATTCCATAAACAAGTATGTTTGGAAAACTTGGCACTATATCCCGTTCTTGAAGAGTCATAATACCCATTAGCATATTAAATGTTCTACATACTTTACTACAGAACATTTTTTCATTGAATACAAACTAATATTAGCAACATCCTCAGACCACAGTAGTGTAATATTGTAATATGCATCTATATGAAATACTGGCACTTGTTTTTCCCAGAGCAATGGTTATCACCTATGTCCAAATAAATGAAGTCTCCCATCTCACCAGCTTTGTTGGTGGAAAAGTTCACAAGCCCCAGCATGGACGTGGTCTTACCCTCATAACCTGTTGAAAGCAATCATAGAAGAGCAATGAGGCTTTCATACTCCGATTGTTGCTAGCTGCTTGCATTGGTCTATACTTGGTATTCTGTGTAGCACATGTGCTAGAGTTTGCAACTTTAAAAAAGATGGGGGCAATGTGTCCTGGAATTGGGGAGGAAAAGGTGAGTCATTGAAAACTTAATGGAAATATTATGAGTCCTAGAAAAAAACATTTTAAGTACTAACCAAATACAAAGTAATAGTAATTCCTTTCTCATTGCTCTTTGAAATGAATAAACAAAAGCTAGGCCCACAGATAAGTACAGGTGTGTGAGTGTGTGTTTTTTCATGGGTGTTCTCCAGCTGTATCTGGGGAGAGAGACTAGAAGCAATGATACCTCAGTAATGGTGAACACACTGGCACCCAGATCTTGGTTTCTAAGTGCCATTCCTCACCTACATGAATTAGGGCTCTATGACAAAATGTCTGATTCCCGGGCTATGGTAGGATATGTATAAGATACGCCTAGAATATCCATAAGTATAAGATGCACCTAGAATATCTTGCTGTACCAGAGAGTAAGGAAATATTTGAAGGCTGATGGGGACATGTCAGAAGGACACAGAATCTAACTTCAAAGGACTCCCAACTTCTTAAATCTGGGTCAATTTGAGCATCAAAATAAATAATCATAGTAATAAATTACAACCCATAGAATAAAATAAGATTCTGTGAACCTGTACAGGAAGAAAGGAAGGAAGGAGGGAAGGAAGGAAGGAAGGAAGGAAGGAAGGAAGGAAGGAAGGAAGGAAGGAAGGAAGGAAGGAAGGAAGGAAGAAAGGAAGGAAGGAAAGTTTTTCTGAAAGTAAAATGCCATTATTCCTTCTGAAATTCAAAATCACCATTTGACATCATCATATTAATAATTGTTTCAGATAAGAATCATTAATGAATGTTAAAATTAGTGCGTATAGCTTGATGAGAAAAAGATATTTGCATAATTTCAAAGTATCTCTTCACAAAATACTTACTAATTACCAGAGGTAATTTTTCAGTGGAGAAATCTGGCAGATACCTAGTGGACCGAGTGATCAAAGTTACTACTACCACTAACGAGATATATTGATATCATGTACCTCCTGATGGGATGCACTGAGAGGAACACAACCACAATATCACTTCTGCAGTTTCCCTGCAAAAGATGTATTCTGAATCTAATCATGAGGAAATATTAAACAAGCTCAAACTGAGGGACTTTCTAAAAAATGACTAATCTGTGCTCTTCAAAAATGTCAAGGTTATGATAGACAAAGAAAAACTAAAGAACTGTCCCAGATTTTAAAAGATTAAAAAGACATGCCAACTAAATGCAAAGAGTAATCCTGGACTGAATCTTGAACCAGATTTTTTTTTCCTTTTGCCATAAAGGACATTAATAAGATAATTGGAAAAATTCAAATCAGGTTGGTAGATTAGATATTAACACTGTATCCATGTTAATTTCCTGATTTTGATAATTATACTATAATTATGTAAGATTGTTTCATTATTTTTAGGAAATATACACTGAAATATTAATATATAGGAGTAAAGTTGCAAGTCTGAGTCTTAGACTCAAATGATTCAGAAAATATTTTATATATATATATATATATATATCAGGAGAGAGAGAATGATACAGCATATAGTATATGGTAAAAAATGCTAACATTTGGGGAATCTAGATGAAGGATATGTAAGAATGTACTATGCTTTGCAATTTTTTTTATAAATTTGACATTATTTTAAAAGTAAAAATAAAAACAGAAAAGAAAAAGCTGTGGTCCTGGAGAGGAAGTACACTGGAGAAGAAGCCCTGAAATGTAGATACTTGGCTGGTTATATAGAAGCCTTTCCAGTTAGATTCTCCAGGGGTCTGTTACCTCCTGTTTACTTGAAGGTAGCTCTAGGTGCCTGGCTGCTAAAGGTATATTCCTCTCTTCCCTCCCACCTACTCTCCTGCAAAAGCTCAGGACTGAGTGACCGCCCACAGGACCTGGAACCCTAGAAATAAATAACTCTACACCTTCTTCAAAGAATACTCACTTATAGGTATGTACACCACATGATGCCAAGGTCACATGACAAACCCCAGTTGCTGCTTCTGGGAGAACATGAATGGGGTGATATAAAACTGCAAGTAACCATAGAGCAAGGGTCTTAGAGTCATGGCTAGAGGGAATAAGGAGGAAAGCTTTTGAATCTTTTGGTTTTCAAGACCAAAAATTACTCTTTCTCTTTCAAAAACCCACTGTGCTTTATAAAGTGCCAGAGCTACAGCAGGTGGGGTGGGGGAGCTGCCACAAATAAGACGAGATGGCAGCTGCATGGAGTAGCTAAGAAAATGTGCACCAAAAAAAAAGGTGGAAATGTTTTGCCATTGGGATCCTAGAATGTTCAGTGAAACAAGCTAACAATATCACATAATTAATGATGAAGACATCTGCTAAGAACAAATTATGGCAGATAGCACAGACTTCTGGGATTGAACAATCTTCAGCTTCTTCCCCTTCCCACTTCTGCCTTCAGCGACTGAGTTCATTAAAAAAAACTCATTGACAATAAAGTGTTTTGAGGCATTAAGCCTTGATATGTACTCTCCTTATTTAAGGTGTATTATGTATTTTTCCTGCCAATGAAATCTCTTTCAGTAACTGAGAATGGTTACAAGGTAAGAGGCAGGATGTTCCTTATTAAGAAAAGCAGATATCCCCAGAATTGTAAGGAGGGAGTAATGGTGTAATCTCTAGGACTTGTGCAACAACCTCAAGGAAAATGCAACTGAAATTGGAATACTATTGCTACGTTAAGAGATTTAAGAGTGAATCAGAATCAAACTGGATTTAATCAGGGAAAATTGGGAGCAATAGAGCACTATTCTAGAAGAGGAAAGTATTTCCTAAAGAATGGTTTCTCGTTCTGTTTTGCTGCTAAGCCATTTTAAGGCTTTGAACAAGTCATCTGAACACTCTGGGCTACAACTTCTCCAGTTGCTGAGTAGAGAACTGCATACAGAAAAGAGTAAGTTAGGAGTCTATTGCTGTAACCCAGGCCAGGACAAACAGTAGCTTGGGTCAGGATGGTGACCATGTAGGTGTCAAGCGAGGGAGTTAAACCAAAGAGTCCACTCCTACTAAGAGCCTAGGAACTTATTTGTAGGACTTTCTTCCCAACTGAGGGGGAAAATCAAGGCTATGCCTTTCGCTCTCTAGGCTAACTATCAATCTGACTCATTCACCCAATAATCGGCAATAATATTTATTAAATACATATTAGGTGCTAAGACCCGTGCTAGGTGCTAGGACCCGTACAGTGGTGAAAAAGATAGACACCATCTCTGGACCCAGGAGCTTATAGCCCAGTTGAATACAGAGATGAGCAAATCAGCCCTTACAGTGCAGTGGAAGAAGAGCTAAGATGGGGGAGTTCAGGAGCTAAAGGATCACAAATGAGATCCAAGATACCCAATTATGGGAGAATCAAAGAAGACTTTTGGAAAAGATGACATCTAGGCTGAGATCTAGAGAACAAAAATGAATTACTCAGTTAAAGAAAAGTGGGCAGGGTGAGGAAGGGATGATTTCTGGGCGGAGAGATTAGCAGGTATGAAGGCACAGTGATGACAGATGGTAAACTGGAGTGCTGAAGGTAGTCTACTAGTACGGAGCAGAGCATTTAAGAGATGGGCGAGTAGGCAGGGGACTTAAAACCCATGTTGAAAAGTTTGTTCTGTATCCTGAAGGCAATGTAGAGGGTTTGAAACGTTTTAGCAGGAGAGTAACAGTTATTCATTCATTTAACAAATAATTACTGGGCATCTACTATGTGCCAAAGATGGTTCTAAATGCTTGGGAAATAGCAGCTAAACATCATCAGATGTATGTATTAGAACATTAAGTCTGACTACTTAGTGGAGAACTGTGTATAGAAGGGCAAGAAGAGACAGGAAGACCAGTTAGGAGTTCATTGCTATAATCCAGGCAGGGACTAATAATAGCTTGGTCCGGAGTGGTGTCTGTATAGGTGGAGAAAACTTAAAAGACTTAAAGACTTCAAGAGGCATTGGCTCCCTTAGCCAAGAGTTTCATTGCCGTGTCTAACAATAGTAAAAGAAAGTTTGGTGATGAATAGCATTTCACATGCTACACACTTCATCTTTGAGAAGAGCAGGCTCTTGAAGCCTCCCTAGTGAAACGTTAAATTATTGCTTTGACATCAAGCTTTTCATCAAGTACTTTACTACATCTGTCCATACTTACCCAGACCATTATTAAACCATTATTAAAAGTATGTGAATCAAAAACAAATGGATCTAAGAAGTAGTTAAAAACCTTCCAACAAAGAAAAGTGCAGGATCAGATGGCTTCATGGCTGAATTCTACCGAACATTCAAAGGAGAATTATTACCAATACTTCTTAAGCTCTTCCAAAACACAGAGCTATAGGGAACACTTTCAAACACAAGGCCAGCATCACCTTGATACCTGAGACAAAGACATCACAAGAAAAGAAAACTACAGGCCAATATCTCTGATAAACATTGATGCAAAAATCTTCAATACAATATTAGCAAACTGAATTCAACAGCACATCAAAAAGATTATACATCATGACCAAGTGGGATTTATCCCTGGTATGCAAGACTGGTTCAAAATACACAAATCACTCAGTATGATACATCACATTAACAGAATGAAAGGTAAAAGCCACATGATCATTTGACAAAAATGCTTTGTCAAAAGCATTTGACAAAGTTCAGCATCCTTTCTTAATAAAAACTCTTATATCAGTTTACGTATAGAGGGAAAGTTCCTCCACATAATAAAGGCCATTCATGAAAAACTCGTGGCTTAAATCATAATCAATGAAGAACTGCTGAAAGCTTTTCCACTAAGATCCAGTATAAAGTAGGGATTCCTACTCTCACAACTTATATTCAACATAGTACTGAAAGTACTAGCAAGAGTAATCAGATAAGAAAAAGAAATAAAGACATCCAAATCAAAGAGGAAGAAGTAAAAATAGCTCTATTAGCAGATGACATGATCCTGTATTCAGAAAACCCCAAAAATTCCACACAAAAAAACTTGTTATAACTAATAAATTAATTCAGTAAAGTTGCAAAATACAAAATCAACGTGCAAAAATCAGTAGCATTTCCATATACACCTGTAAGGATGGCTGTCTCCAAAACGATAACAGATAATAAATGTTGGCAAGCGTGTGGAGAAAAGGGAATCATAGTACACTGTTGGTGGGAATGTAGGTTGGTACAGCCATTATGGAAAACAATTTCCTAAAGGAATTAAAAGTAGAACTGCCATATGACCCAGTAATCCCTCTTCTGAGTATATACCCAAAGGAGATGAAATCACCACTTTGTAAAGCTATCTGCACTCCCATGTTCCTTGCAGCATTATTCACAATAGCCAAGCTAAGAAAACATTCTAGATGTCCATCGATAGACAAATGGATTTTTTAAGATGTGGTATATATACAGAATGGAATACTATTCAGCCTTTAAAAAGAAAATCCTGTCATTTGCCACAACATGGATAAACCTGGAGGATATTATGCTAAGTGAGATAAGCCACACACAGAAAGAAAAATATTGTATGATCTCACTTATAGGTGTAATATTAAATATAAATTTCATGGACTGGAGAGGGGGGAGGAAATGGGGAGATGTAGGTCAGAGGATACAAAATAGATATATAAGATGAACAAGTTTACAGATCTAATCCACAACATGAAGACTAAAGTTAATAAAATTGTATTGTATTAGGGATTTTTGTTAAATAAGTAGATTTTAGCTGCTCTTGTCACTAAAATAAAGTAACTATGTGAGATGATAGATATGCTAATCTGCTTCACTATAGTAACTATTTTACTATTTATGTATCCCAAAACATCATGTTGTTAACTTCAGATATACACAATGAAATTTGTTTTTTAAAAAGTAGACAAAATCAGAAGGAAAATCATTCTCCCAGCATACCTGGTCTCCATCCATATACAAAAGTAAATACGACTCAGAAAATCTGTCTGCTAAACAAAGCCTTTTTCTAAGTCACAGAAATATTTTTGGCAGCTGCTGGTGACAACTTATTTCATTATATTCTAATGTTGTAAACTGCTCCCTCAGGATGATTTAGCTCACTGCAGACAAAATGCTTATTGCTTCTTTACTCATGTAGAACACAAATGATTGCTAAGAAACTCAAACCCAATATTCAAGATTTTAAGCAAACCTAACAGACCAGCACCATTCTATGGAGAATAAAGACGGTTTAACAGTAATACATTTTACAGCCTGAATTACTGCCATTTGACATTCTATATGTGCAGCCTATTAATCCAGGGTTCATTTTGAAGCCTAGAATTTGGGAAGCCGAGGGAATTTCTTGGCATGGTTCCAAACCTTCCCCAGCCAGAACTGGGTAATCAACATATTCTTTAGCTAGAGTCCATGGGTAACCCATGGGAGTCAATGCTTGCATAAAGACCAAATACTGCCTCCAGCTCATGGGTGGCTTTAAGGTAGTGGTTTCTAAGTATCTGCCAGACCACCAGGTGTTTCAGAATTGTCTGGGGTGATGTTAGAAGCATGGATTTGCTGGACCTACCTGAGACCTACTGAATAAGCACCTCTGGGAGTATGGCCTGGGAATCTGTACATTTAACAAGCTCCCAGGGGGATATGATGTGCAGCCAGGTTTTTCAGTTTCTATAAAGGATGAACTGAGTGACATCCAGTACATAATGCTGGTCAGTACAACCCACAAAAACAAAAGCATCTTGCTGGTGGATATCACCAGAGCACCATGTTCAAACACTCATTTTACCTCTGGTTCCAACTCTGACCCTGCACTCCTCATGTGCTCTCCTTTTGGTTCCATCTATGAAACTTTGGGCAAGTCACTCAGCCTTCCTGAGCCTTAGTTTCCTCAACTACAAAATAGGGATAATATTATGATTGACTATGTTGTTACAAATAATTTAATAAGTTAATGTACATAAGAACCTGACACATACTAAGCAATGAGCAACTACTAAGCTATCTAAAATTTCTTCTGGCTTTATTCAGGTTTCACTGTCTCCCTTCTTACTGGACAGCCCTACCTTTGCTTTCCCCTCTAAGCACAACATATCTTCCTCCAACCCTCCCCCAAATTTGCATCTCCAGATATTCTCACCTGGAACTTGCCTACAGGCTCCAATCCCACCCAGTTGGGCCTCCTTAGAGCCACACCGCACTATCTGATGCCTGTAAGGCTGGATTCTTCCCCTGGGTGTCATCGTGCATGAGAGACCCTGAGTGTCTGGAACTCAAGACCAGTCTTCACAAGTTAACCAACAATAGGAACTGCCAAGGTGACATCCTTTCCTTGCCCAGGAAACAGGAACCCCTGAGTCTGTCATGTTGCCTGCATAGCAGTGTACTGACTGATAACACAAGAGTGATGATGATGATGATGATAACAGTTACCACTGATTAATCACCAAATCTGTGTCAAGCCCTATGTTAAGGGCTTCATTCGAAAGCCCCTGTGAAATAGGTACTACTATTCCCATTTTCCTTTCGAGAAAACTGAGACTTAGAGAAGTTATGAAACTTGCCCAAGCTCACAAGAGAACCCATCCCGGTTTCTAACATATATGTACGACATACACACACACACACACACACACACATATACACCCTGATTTCAGAATTCCTTGTTTTTTACCATTACACTAAGAATCTCCCAGAGAACTTGGAATCATGTAGAACCAATATAATTAAAATCAGAAAATATTTAACACTCCACATGGAGATCTTGTATCCTCAAGCCAGAGTTAGCCCAAGTTAAATCTCCACACCTTTGAAAGACAATGTGATGTGAGATAAATATCCAAAAGTGAGAGTCCCACTCTGCCCCTTACAGGCAGATGGTCTTGGATAAAGTCACTTAAATTTTCTGAGCCCCATTTTTCTTCATCAATAAAATAGAAAAAATAATACCTACCTCTCATGGTTGTACATGAAGATTAAATGAGATAATATGTGTATAAATGCCCTAAAGTGGTATATAAATAATGTAAATTATAGTTATTCATTCATTCTACCAATATTTATTCAATATTCCGTATGTTCTAGGCACTGGAGATGTAACTACGAAGTGGACTCAGTCCCTGCCTATCAACATAGAGTTCAGAGTCTAGTAAAAAGGCAATTACAAAATAAAATGATAAATGCCAAAACAGAGGATGTATGTAATACAATGATGGCATATAGGAAAAACTAACCCTTACTTGTGGGGGCTAAAAGGCTTCCTGGAGAAAAAGAAATTTAAGTCAAGACCTGGAATTAACCAAAGAAAGAAAGTGGGAGGAGATAATAAAAGATAAAGGAGAGTCAAAGATCTCTACTAAGATTTTGGTTGAATAATGGTGCCTTTCCTGGTATAAAAAACACTGATAGCACGTTTGGAAGAAACAATAATAAATTGTTTTGAATGTGGTGAGCTTAAGGTAGCTGTGGATAGCCAGGGAGAGCTGTCCAATAGGCAGCTGGATAAAAGGATCTGTAGCTCAAGAGATTGATTTTGCATGAAGCTATAAATTTGGAAGTAATTATCATATAAGATAATACTTGAAAGCATGAACAAGTTAGATAGAGTAAAAAGAAAAAAAGTCTAGTACAGGTAGAAAAAGAGGAGGGTACAAAAGACTTTGGATTCTATTCTTTCCTGCTTTCACGTGGACCTTATTCCATAAAATATCCTGCACTCTTTTACTCGTATTTTTTAACCTCTACCTTTCTATTTATTGGGCATTTAAATATACTAAGTTGCTATCATCAAAAAGATAAATGGCTTTTGTCTACTGCATAATTCCCTCCCATTACAGTCCTGTCCACCCCCTCTCCTTCAGAGCTGAACTTCTTAAAATAGAAGTCAACAGGTGAAATCTCCATTTCCTCACTTGCCATTCACTTTTCAACCCACTCCAGTCTAGCTGCTGTCCCTGCCCCTCCACTGAAGCATTCTTATCAAGCGCTCATCAAGGTCCTCAATAGCCTATTAGTCGCTTAATCTAAAAGCTGTACCTTGGTTTTTATCTTACCTTACTTCTCCAAGGTTTTGGAGACTGGAAATGACGATTCTCCCTCTCCCTTGAAATGCACTCTTCCTTTGGTCCCCTTAACATCACACTTTCTAGCTTTACCTCCTCCATCTCTGAATGTTCCTCCTCAGTCCCTTTGGGGGTCTCTTCTTTGTCTGTCTCTCTCTCTCTTTAATATCACTACTCTTCAGGATTCTTTCTTAGGCCCTTTTCTTATTGCACAGACATATTCTCTCTCCTTCCCTCAACCTGGTATTTAATCCATAACCAAGACAATAGCCTAGAATAGACAGAAGCCCAGTTCTTTCATTTTAACAGAATAGAAGGAGAAAAGGATGGCTGTAGCCATCAGTAATTTTTTAGGTTTGATTACAGGAAGTTAAAGAAGTACCAATCTGATGGTTCATATTTTCTCTAGAAAGTAACAGGTAGGGTCATCTGCTAAATATGTGGTAGAAGGTGGTAGGATCTGAGAATATTAGGAAGGAAGAGAATATTAAAATAGTCATCATGGAGGACTGGAAACAGCATTAATCAGGGAAACATCAAAAGGTTACTGAGAAATGTTGAGGTTCTAATTCAAGTTGGAAATGATGGTTTTTAAAAAATGTCCCCAATCTGCCTGTGATTTGCTCTAGCAGTCTAAACATAAGCATGGAGAAGGCCACAAGTGGTTTGATCCAAGGTGAGATTTTCAAAGTGAATCCACAAAGGAAAATAAAACAGTAAAGGAATTAAGGATAACAGCAAGAGAATGGCCAAAGTGTTGATCCATGTACATCTATGATTGGACAAGAGAAAAGTCTAAATAGGAGGGGTCTTGAGAGTCTTAATAAGTATGAAGGAACTTCATAGCTGGCCATAACTGAATAAGTAACCTGGGAAGACCAGTAGGTTTGGTCAGAGAGTGGGACCATGGATTTTATTTCATCAGAGTTGGTACAGTCTAGACAATGACAAAGCCTAGAATGTGGCCATAGTGGTGGCTGAAGATCAATACAGGTGATGGTCATTGGAAAGGTGAGTTTATATCAGTGGAGGGGGCCAGTAAAAAAGTCTTTCCTGTGAATTCATCATCCCCCAACTCAGACGTAATATAGCCTTTTTCAATATTGTTTCTCAAAAGCACTTCTATTACTGCCTGTATGCCACTGTATGCTAATTAGCTTTGTCTCCGTTTATCTCTACTTGACTAGGAGCTCTTCAGGGAGAGGTGTCAGATCTTATTCTTCCCAGCCAGCACACACAAGATCAGTTAGCATACAACATTGAATATATGGATTGATGCATAGTAATAATTGTTTAAGGTGACTTCATATCACAGGCCTTTTTCTCCAGTTCCTGGAATATTTCACTGTTGCTTTTTACCCATAAATAGAAGCATGCATTTTATTTCTTGTCTATACATAATTCTCTTTCAATGACAATACATTTTCTTTTTTCTAAAGAAATTATTTTCTCAAGTTTAGATTTGGAAACATGATCATTATCTTTCCCCTCAAATAATATTTCCACATCACTTTACCTCACATCAAAACCATGCCAAGGGTTTGGCTACTGTGGAATTTAAATCTTCAGATAAGTCCTTCCTTGATATAGAGTCATTATTTCATGCGTGAATGATTTATTAGTTGCCTTCCATATGTCAGGCAGTCCTATAACAAGGCTCTGGGGATAGAATGATGAACAAGACAATTGTTTTCTTCAGTTAGACCTGTAGACAGATAAGGAGGCAAGACAATGGCCCAGCAATGACTGTATCAGTCAAGATATGTTGCAATAACCAACAACTCCTAAAATCTCAGTGGCTATAAGGCAACAAAGGCATGTGTCTCACCCATGCAGGGTCTGATGCATCTTTTGGTAACTCTCCACGGCAGCTGCCCTCCATATGATGATTCACCATCACAACTCCACATCAACACGTCATTTCAGAATTGCCACGGCAGAGAAAGAGAGAGGGAATTGAGCGCAGAATTAGCATACATCAATTCTGCTCACAACTCATCAGCCAAATCAAACAACATGGCCACACCTAAATTCAAGAAGGTAAGAAGATGCAATCCTCTCGTGTGCTCAGAAGAAACAGATACTAGTAAACAAGGAAAATGCCTACCACAATGACCAGGCAGAAGGATGGATACTATGGTAGGGTAATATAAGAGCACATAAGAGGAGCTTCTCAAGTCTTGAGGAGTCAAGGAAGGCTTGCTGGAGGATGTAATATTTAAGCCGAGACCCAAAAGAGGAGGAAAATTTAATAAATTAAATAGAAGTTTAAGGGTGAGAGTCCTAGTCAGAAAGAGCAGTTTTTATAAAGAAAGCCATGGAATGTTTATCCCCTTGCCTAGACCTGCTGGTGCTACAGAAGTTGCAGCCAACAACATGGATGTCAATGGTGGGGTAAAGAATCAGGGCTGTAGGAATCAGTAATAAGCCTATATACACACACACATATGTATATGTGTGCATGTACATACATACTATATAAATATATATAATTATATGTAAAAATGAAGGGGTTAAGGTGTGTGTCACTGGCGTTTTGATGGTAGTGCCTGCCCCCACTACCGCTCTAAGGACAGGAATCCCTGATGTGTAGAGGAATTCCAAGGTTCCAGGACCAAGCATCTTGGAGTCCACTGACAGGGACAAAGTAATTTCCCAAGCAACTGGGTCCAAGACAGAAGAGTAACAAGTTAGTTATGTATCCCAACCTATTTCTCCTAGTATCTTCCACCTGCAGAGCTTTCTCTCTACTTTGCACCTACATTATACAATTACTGCGAGGATCAAGTAGCATGAGGCTCTTAGATGGTTGCTTAGCACATAGTTATACCTCAATTGTCATCTATTACTCTTCGGCCTACATTGAATTAACCACACTTCTTAATCTACATACTTTCAAACCTCCCCAATTAGTAAGAACTGTCATCCCCATTTGACAGATGAGAAAACTGTGAATAATAGTATTAATAAAATATCCCCAAGGATACACAGCTAGTAGTGGTGGGAGCAGAGATTTAAACATAGGGTTATCTTGATTTAAACCCTGCTTACACGGTGCTTAAAATACTACCGACAGAAGTAGAACTGCCAACCTCATTTAGAATGAGGATGATACTATATTTGATTGGAACATTCTTCATACATATTAAGCAAGTGCAAACCATGAGCCAATCATAAAGCCTAATCAACACTGTCTGTAGTGATGATAACCCACTGGCATAGCCCTCAAAGAAATATAGTTAAAGTCTTCCAATTTAATTTTAAAGTTTCTTTCTCATACTTTTATGACCCCTCCAAATTTTTTAGTTGGCTAGAAGCAACTCAACTCTCAGAATCACATATCTTTTCCACTCATCTTGAACACACTTGTTAGTGCAGATTAGAACTTGTTAAAGATTAATTCTTAAAGCATCCTCAAGCTTTCTTTTCCAACAAAGGAAACATCAATTATAGGCTCACACATAAACTTTGCCCCTTTCTTGAATACTTGCTGCCCTTTATAAATCTTAGATTTCTTCCCCTTGAGTATTCGTTCAAAGGAGAGATTTTATTGCCTCCAGGGGTTGTTAAACTGATTGCAATACTGCCTATTTAGAGCAGTTCAGTGGGAATTAAGCTGGTTCAATGCTGTCAGACCTAGAATATAGCTGTCAAATAGCATTACAAGTAAAACACCCTTGATAAGAAATAATGACCAAATGTCAATCTGTTTTTCACTACCCTTACTACAGACTTCTCCTGCCACACAAAAAAAAGCAATGTTTTACACTTTATAGTAATAAGACATTTCTGATATTTCTGTTAAAATTCTAGCAGTATTTTCAATGATAAAAATATAGTTCTAAATGCAATCTGGGCTCGAACATTGATGGAAGCTTTCTTTTTCCTTTTAATAAAGTATTTGGCAATCTATTTAAAAATGAACAAATTTTATTAATGCAAGTAATTGTGGGGTTATTTTAAAGCCATTTTTAAGTTTCATCATTCAACTAATATATGTTGAATCTCTTTGAGTGATGGTATTGTGCTAGACATTAGGGTACAAACATATGGTTCCTTGCAAACCATTTTAAAGAGGCTAGATTTAATTCTGCAGGCAATCAGGAGTAAATGAAAGATTTTAAGCATAATCAGATTTGATCTTTAGAAAGATTAATATGGCTACAGTGTGTTCACCTCATCCATCATTCTCTCTCATAGCCTCTGTTTTTTCTTCCTAGTGCTGATTACAATTCACATCATATAAGTTTGTACCCATCTGCCCGCTAAATTACAAATCCATGAAAGCAGGGTCTTATCTACTTTGTTCATTATTGTATACCCAGAACCCAATACAGTGCCTGGTATAGAAACTATTTGGTAATTTTGTACATGATTAAATGAATGAATTAATAAATATTGAAGTAGTTTGAGACTGTATTTTAAAAGATCAATTAGAAGATTCGTGCAGTTTATAGATAATTCATGGTAACCTAAAATAAGGCACTGATATTGTGGCAAAATAGGACTTGATTACATATTTAATGTGGATGATATAGAAAATTATTTAGAATAACTTAGAAGTTTTTAATTTGACTAAGTGAATGTTGATGCCCTCAAATAAAAAAAAAATAGAGGGTAAAAGACCACTCAGCTACTTACTGACTAAATATTACTTCTAAATTTTAGGCATTATAGAAGATGTACCAAGATACAAATAAGGTATAATATGTAACCCCTTTAAAAGGTATTGTACATCATTTTTAAAGAATTTTTTTAAGTATAAATTACTGAATGATTTAATCAGTGATTTACTCTATTTAATCAATTAATGATCCATATCACACTGATTAGCAACAATTAATCTTTCCCCTTTTCCCCTCTCTCACTTCCAACCTCTCCATCCAGGGAAATTATTTATAATATAAAAATATAAAATATAAGTTTATTAATAAGTCATATCAGATCATTTCCTTTTCCTGAAAAGATTATTATGTCAGTATAATAGAAGAAAATCATAATGTCCTAGATCTCAGAAAGACATTTGATTTGGTTTCCCAAACATTATTCACTTTCTCTACATTCATTTTTACTGTACTTGTCATTCCAGTGCCCCAAAACTATTACTTGCATTCAAAATTACCTTCAAAGTCATTAGCTTCGCAATGTAAGCCCCTGTTATTTGAATTCTACCTGCCTTTCAAATTCGTCTCACATACATAACCAACATCACCCTCAGAGCCAGTTTTGTGTTTTTCCCAACATGAGAAAAGTAATCTCATTACACTGTAGCCATGCTTCCTGTCTTCGACCAAGAATAGCTTGGTTGCTGTTTCAACAGACTTGTTTCTGAAGGACTTCTGCTATTTTTAAAAACCAAACTCATTCCCACATAGGGGAGAATTTTCCATTATTAAAAACATTCCAACAACAACAAAAAGTAAGACAAGATCTGGAGGAAATTCTAAAAGAGATGCTCTATAAATAATGTAAGTTAAGATAACATCATTACAACAGGTGTCTACCTTTGCAAGGTGACCATACTGATGGGACTCACTCTCATCTGATGTGATGTTTTGTCTTATAGCTGCTAAAAAATTGGTTTCTCTCTTTAGTTTCCAGTTGGGTTTTTAAAGTCTTCACTTTCCTTTGTACCAAAGCTTATGTCAAATACATGGTCGGCTCCAGTTTGATGCATTCTTTTTTCCATGTCAATTAATTTTTACATTGTTTAGGGTGCTTTTTAAATAGAAAAACATAAATAATAAAATCAATATATTAAGCAAAATATTTTAATGTGTTCTGTTTATTATGTGAGAAATAAATTAGCATGGAACAAAATTTTATTAATACTTACAGAATTTTTTCATCAGTATATTAACAAGTAAATTGTTTTTAACTCACTGGTGTCATTGCTGAATTTATTCTCCAAAGTTAAAACTCTAAAATAATTAAGTATTTCTAAGATTTTTGTGTTTTGCTAGTTTTAACCCAAAGACAAATAAGAGCATTTCCAAATAAGAAAAAAATATTTTTAGTTGCTAAATAAGGCATAAAGTTAGGAGATTTTGCTATATGTTAATGATAATGCTATTCTTTTGTAATAAATAAATAAATAAATAAATAAATAAGGTACACCAAGCTTCAGTCACCTTTCCTAGGCTCTCTTGAACATTCTATTACACATAGCTGAGAACTAAAACAACAAATACAAAACTTAAACAAGAAGGGCATCAGGCATAAAAATTGTAAAGATTTCTTAAAAGCTTTTAAACATCGTACAGGGAAAATGCTACCATTGATCAAGCAAATTACTTTCATCTTCACAGGAAATGAAGTGCAGTGCTTTAAAAAATAATTTTTTTTACAGACTCTAGGTCAGTCTCTTTTTAATTGCATACCTGAGTTCAACTCAGGGTTGCTCTTAGCTGTTTGCCTCTTTTCTCACTTGGGGTATGTTGGCTTCATAACAACTAAGTGGTTTCTGAACACCAGATCCTGGAGACCTGCTCTGCAATCCTTTCTAATCTCTAAATCAACAACCTTACCATTCTCTATACCAGCTCTTAAATACCTTTACACATTTAAGCCTGTAAATGATCCCTGCCCCCAGTATTCCTGGAAGATGGGAAGAAAAGCCAGCAGGCATTGAAAGCCCTTGTTGTCCTTTTCCTTTCTCCCCTGATTCATCTCGGTTTGAATCTGTCCTCCCAATCAACCATGTCTGAGCCTAAACCTTCCGTGTTCTCCATTTCCTTCCATCCAACATTATCTGAGACCGCAGGGCCTCAGTCATCCTCTCCTCTCCTCTCCGCCCTGCCCTTTCCACCAGATCCTCCACATCTGCTTTAAAATAAACTCCTTTTTTCTTAATTTTCTTCTTGATCCTGTTACTCCCTTTTATCTAGTACTCCTTTCTCATTATTCCAAAGAAATAGTCCACTTCCCTATTTTCATGCCCTCAATTGGATTTATTTTTCAGTTCACTATAATCCAGCTTCTGCCTCCACCTTCACCCCTAAAATAGGGACCCTCTTGAGATGACTACCGCATGGCAGCCAAATCTGACGTCCCGTTGGCGGCCCTCACCTCGCCTGGCCTTTCCTTAGCGTCTGGCCATAGGTGATTCCTTCTTTCTCAGAATTTATAACACTTACCTTTGTTCCTTGGATCCCTTTGACAGTCTGATGAAGCCTACAGCCTACTTGAAGTATTGTCCTTAAATACGTAAAATAAAATACTTGGAATTACAAAGACAGCCAATTTATTAAAATACCATTATCAAAATATTTTTTATTTGTGATATGGTAATATGTGTACTACTTCGTGAAAGCATCAAATGAATAGATAAGTCAGTAGGTCTAATACTATAATCTCAAGTGGTGATATCTGCAACTTAACATGAAAATATCTATAATTTCTATTCATAAAAATCAGGTGCTATAAATCTGCTATGGTTTATTACCAATAGTCATAATAAATTCTATTGGATTTATTGTTCCACATTTCACATTCAGGACTTTAATCCGTCTTAGGTTCAACTTTGTACATGATGCGAATGAGAGATCCAACTATATTAGAGATACAGGTGGTGAAAGAGTGAGCCAGTGTTATAATGTTCCAAACACACA
Source organism: Lemur catta (assembly GCF_020740605.2). Taxonomy (NCBI): domain Eukaryota; kingdom Metazoa; phylum Chordata; class Mammalia; order Primates; family Lemuridae; genus Lemur; species Lemur catta. The sequence continues at coordinate 55,523,604 of NC_059130.1, forward strand.
GTAGCAAACAGCCTATCATTTCACATCCAATTTAAGATGCTACCGTATATCTATGGATCTGTCTGCACTGTTAATTTTGTTTCTTTTTTCCATTTGTTCTCACGTGTGTACCACATGGTTTATTATAAAATAGCTTTGTACATGTTTCTTCTCTTTGTTTTTCTTTCTCAAGGAATGATAACTCTTCATGGATATTTGTTCCATGTAAGTTTTTTAAAAAGCTTGTTGAGTTCTGAAAAAAATCCTATTAGCACTTTTATTGGAATTGTGTAAAATGTATAGACAAATAGAGGAAGAATTTGGTATTTTTATAATAAGGAATCTGATCCATGAACTCCGTTTATTCTGATCCCATCATCACTCCACTTATTCCAATTTTTTTGTGTCCCTTTAAAAAAACTTTTCTTTTTATACGTCCTATGTAGAAGGGGACCCAAGATGGCCAACTGGAGACATCGCTTTTTGGATCATCCCAGCTGGAAGGTAGAATATTGAACTGAGCAAAGCAGAGAGCAGTCGCAGCTCAGGTGTGGATCACAAGGAGAGACAACAGAGACGTCTGGAGACCCAACGGAGAAAAATTGCAAAGCTGAGAGAGAAGATAGAGAAGAGAAGACAGGTACGGTCCAAATCCAGAGAGGCTCAGAGCCCAGTGAAACGGTAAGCGGGGCTTCCCCTCCCCACATAGGTCCAGTCAGTGAGCACCCAGACGTAAAGCATTTTGGAGGCCCTTCCGCCCTCCAAGGAAACCAGGCATTCCCAGCTAAACAGGAATAGCGGGGGGAACCAGCGATCCTCAGGAGTTCGGGTGCTCAAAAGGGACACTTTCAGAAGAATGCCACGAGAGATTGCAGTGCTGGCCATCTTACACCTAGACACTTCCTCCTCTGCACCCCCTCCAATCTCGGCATTGGAGAGAGTAATTTTAGCTGTCTGGCAGGCTGGTAGCCGTGGTCCCTCCCCTCCACTGTGACCACAAGAATGCTCTGAACTGAGTAGCTCACAATTGGCTGCGTCTCCATGGTGGGTGCGTGTTTCCGGTCGAGCCCACCACTGAGAGCAGGACTGCACAATTTGCAAGCTTCCTGCCTGCAGGGATTTTACCGGATCACATGCTGGTGGCTTAGACAGGTGGGCGGGAACTAGTGCCCGCCCCGCCCAGACGGGAGGCGGTGCAGGAGACAACAGGGGAGAGATCTCAGTCCTGGACATGGGTGGGGAGGAAGCCCTCGTGGACATAGTCAACAGGAGAGTGTGGAGGGGCGCTGAGGAAGGGGGATCTCTGAGCACGCCCATCCCCAACCGTGGCTGGAGGACCACCATATTGGATAGGGTGTGGCGCTCTGGTTCCCGTAACAACCAAAGGCCTCAGGCATGCCGGCTGAATGGGAGCATCCATCCCCTTCCCCCACCCGTTACAATAGGGAGTACAGCCTGAGCCAAGAAACTCATGAGCGCTGCTTCTCCAAGACAGGAGCGTGCCCCTGGCAGAGGCCCCTGCAGACAGACAGGCCTTCCTCTCTCCCCTTGGGGTCTTGTGGTGGAAAAGGCGTGTACACTTGGGGATCCCCCAACCTGCCAGCATCCCATGGAGATGCATGCTAATGGATCCTACACACAGACGGAGGGGTAGTTTGAGAGCCAGTCTCGGGTGGTGACGGAACTCACATGAATTGATCTGATGGGAGAGTGCTGTGGAGTTACAGGGAGCGAATAGGGAGGGTGCCCAGCCACCCACCCTGCAGAGACATTGCACTTGTGGACAAGTGAGTAAAAAGCCTGACCCAGAGCCTTAGCTTCAAGCAATTAGGCCCCTGTTTCAGGAACAGCATTCCTAGCTTGGAGAGATTGCCCTGAACTTCATACCAGTGACTCCTCCTACTGGCCGGATAAGCAACCTCTGAGACCCGCCAAGGCCTTGCAAAGCCTCTCCGGCTCTCACAATCCAGCCACGATTTGTCTGGTTCCTCTCCCAAATCAAGGGGAGTAGAGATCAAGCTAACCCCTGGGAGCTACAGGGTCCCTTCTAAAGCTTGGGGCATTTGTGTGCCCCACCTGGGGGACCAGAGTTTACCACAGGCAAAAAAGACCGTATCTGCAGCTGGGTCTTCCACACAATCAATGACAGGGAGAACAACCCTGTGGCTAAACATTGTGCCTTTCAACTCAAGCAAACAGGGAGTGGCTGATTTGTACTCACAATTGCAACCCACCATCATGCAGATTAAGCTGGGTAACATAACTCACCACACACTATTGGGAAGATGTGAAGACAGAGGCCAGAGGTAACCCAACAGGTACACCTAACCTGCTAGAACTCCTCATAGGCAACTCAGGACCAGCACTCCTTTCCCTGGCACACACAAAGATTGATCTTCAGGGACCTGGAAACAGGCCCTTTACCCAGGCCTACCACCCCCAGATCTCAACCGAGAGACCAGATGAGAAGGAATCAGTGAAAGAACTCTGGAAACATGAACAATCAGAGTGAAAGGACACCCCCAAAAGAAAACGATAACTCCTTATCAATAGATACCAACCAAAATGAAAAGACTGAAATTACAGATAAAGAATTTCAAATACGGATTGTAAGGAAGTTGAATCAAATACAAGAGAAAATAGAAACCAAACACAAAGAAACCACAAAAAAATGCAGGAAATGAATGAAAAATTTACTAAGGAAATCAAATTATTGAAAAAAATCAAACAAAACTTCTAGAAATGAAAAATTCATTCAAGGAAATATAAAACACAGTGGAAAGCCTTAAGAAGAGGCTAGATCAGGCAGAATAAAGAATCTCAGCACTTGAAGACAACACCTTTGAGTTAAATAAGTCAGTCAAAGGGAAAGAAATGAGAAATAAGAGGAAAAAACAAAACCTACAAGAAATATGGGATTATGTAAAGAGGCCAAACATAAAAATCATAGGCATCCCTGAGGGCAAAGAAGAAAATACACAAGGGTTAGAAAACTTATTTGAGGGACTAATAGAGAAAAATTTCCCTGGCCTAGAAATCTAAATATCCAGGTACAAGAAGCTCAAAGGACCCCTGGGAAATTCATGGCAAAAAGGCATTGCCATGACACATAGTCATTAGAATGGCCAAAGTAAACATGAAAGAGGCACTCCTATGAGCATAAGATGAAAGCAGCCGGTAACTTACAAAGGGAAACCCATCAGACTAACTATAGACTTCTCAACTGAGACCTTATAAGCCAGAAGGGATTGGAGCCTCATTCTCAGTCTTCTCAAACAGAATAATGCCCAGCCTAGAATTTTGTAACCTGCAAAACTAAGTTTTTAATATGAGGGAGAAATTAAGACTTTCTCAGAAAAGCAACACTGAGGGAATTTATCAAGACCAGACCTGCCCTGAAGGAAGTACTAAGAACTACATTATACATGGATCAGAACAATAGAGACCCACCAGTGCAAAATCATCCAAAAACTAAAGGTCAGAGCCTAGATGCCACAATGGCTCAATAGGTAAAACAAGGCAATAAAGTTCTACTCAACAGAATGATCAAAAATCCACCCGACCTATCAATTCTTTCAATAAATGTGAATGGTTTGAACTCCCCACTCAAAAGACATAGGCTGGCTGAATGGATAAAAAAACATGAGGCAAGTATCTGCTCTCTCCAAGAAACACATGTAACCCACAAGGACTCATTCAGACTCAAGGTGAAGGGGTGGAAAACAATATCCCTTGCAAATGGAAACCAAAAGAAAGCTGGTGTAGCCATTCTCATATCAGATAACTTTGACTTCAAATCAGCAAAAATAAAGAAAGACAAAGATGGTCATTAATAATGGTGAAGGGAACAATTCAACAAGAAGTCATAGCAATCCTAAATATCTATGCACCTAACACAGATGCACCCAGATTCATAAAGCAAATCCTGCTTGATCTAAACAAAATGATAGACAGCAGCATCATAATAGCCAGGGACATCAACATCCCACTGACAGAACAGAACAGATCCTCCAAGCAGAAAATAAAAAAAAGAAACAATGGACTTAAGGCTCTAGAACAAATGAGCCTAACAGATATTTACAGAACATTCTACCCCAAACCCACCAAATATACATTCCTCTCATCAGCTCCTGGAACATTCTCTAACATTGCTCATATCCTAGGCCACAAAACATGTGTCAATAAATTTTAAAAAATAAAAATTATACCATGTATTTTCTCAGACCACAGTGGAATAAAATTAGAAATCAGTTCCAACAGAAACACCCAACTCTATACAAAGTCATGGAAACCAAACAACCTACTGCTGAATAGTTACTGGGTCAAGGAGGAAATTAAGATGGAAATCAAAAGATTCTTCAAACTAAATGACAAAGGGGACACAAATTATCAAAATCTGTGGGATTCAGCAAAAGTAGTCATAAAATGAAAATTTATAGCCTTATATGCCTACATCCAAAAGACAGAAAGATCACAAATCAACAATCAAATGAATTGTCTCAAGGAATGGAAAAGCAAGAGCAAACCAATCCCAAAACCAGCAGAAGAAAAGAAATAACTAAGGTCAGAACAGAACTAAAGTAAATTAATAACAAAAAATTATACAGAAGATTAATGAAACAAAAAGTTGGTTCTTTGAAAAGATAAACAAAATCCACAGGCCTCTCACTAGATTAACTAGAAACATAAAAGAAAGGACCCTAGGCCAGGCATAGTGGGAGGCCGAGGTGGGTGGATTGCTTGAGCTCAGGAGTTCAAGACCAGCCTAAGCAAGAGTGAGACTCTATCTCTACTAAAAATTAAAAAAAGTAGCCAGGCAACTAAAAATAGAAACAAAAAATTAGCCGAGTGTGGTGGCTCATGCCTGTAGTCCCAGCTACTTGGGCGGCTGAGGCAGGAGGATCGCTTGAGCTCAGGAATTTGAGGTTGCTGTGAGCTAGGCTGACACCACCACACTCTAGCCTGGGTGACAGAGTTAGACTCTGTCTCAAAAACAAAAGAAAGAACCCTAATAAGTTTAATCAGAAATAAAAAAGGAGATGTTACAACTGATACCACAGAAATACAAAATATCATCTCTCAGTACTATAAAAATCTCTATAAACTTGAAAATGTTGAGAAAATTGACAAATTCTTGGAAACACACAACCTCCTTAGGCTCAATCAGGGAGAAACAGAACTCCTGAACAGATGAATATCAAGTAACAAAATGGAAGCAACAATAAAAAAAATCTCCCAACAAAAAAAAAGTCCTAGACCAGAGCCAAATTTTACAAGACCTACAAAGAAGAACTGGTACCTACACTGCAGAAATTATTTCATAACATAGAGATAGAAGGAATCCACCCCAACTCATTCTACAAAGCCAACATCACCTTGATACCAAAACCAGGAAAGGACACAACAAAAAAAGGAAACTCCAAACCAATATCCCTTATAAATATAGATGCAAAAATTCTCAATGAAATCCTAGCAAACCAAATTCAACAGCACATCACAAAAATGACCAAGTGGGCTTCATCCCAGGAATGCAAAAATGGTTCAACATACACAAATCTATAAACGTGATTCACCACATAAATAGAAGCAAAAACAAAGACTATATTATCCTCTCAATAGACATAGAAAAATCATTTGACAAAATTCAACATCCTTTTATGATAAGAACTCTTAGCAAAATAGGCATAGATGGAACATACCTCAATATTATAAAAGCCATATATGACAAACCTATAGCCAACATCATACTGAACAGGGAAAAATTGAAAGCGTTCCCACTTAGAACTGGAACAAAGTTGCCCACTGTCACCACTTCTATTCAACATAGTTTGGGAAATCCTAGCCAGAGCAATCAGGCAAGAGAAGGAAATCAAGTGTATCCACATGGGGAAAGAGTATTGTGAGTATCTCTGTACCTGGGGTTTGACCACAAAAGAATGAAAGTTTGGGCTGGAGAAGTTGTACCATAGGTTCTGCTTCCAAATTTAGCTATAATATGTACTGCTCCACTCTCAGAGAAATAAGACCAATGCCAGTTACACAATTAGTATACATTTTCTCTGGCCAGAAGCAAGAATGAGCATGTAGACACAATGTACAATTATAACAGAAACAGCACCATACTTCAAAGTATGTAGAGTTAGGGATCAAGGAGGATTTATGACATGTTTTTGTATAGGATGAATCTGTCACCCTGCCCAACTTCCACCCTTCCCTTCTTCCTTTAGCTAGAACATTAAATCCACATTAAAATGCAGTTGACCCTGAGAATGACAGCAGCCATTTATGCCTTAGAATGAATGAGTTTGGTCAGTTCTTTTCTCTAGTGAAAGGGAAGAAAGCATGAGGACAGAGTGCCCACATTAGAGAGAAAAGGGAAGACAAGGAGATAACTGTAAAAGTCCTATAATCTCTTGGAACTCATACTTCATTTAAACAATATTTAATTAAATTATACAACTACAAATAAGCAGATTTAGTAACAAGCACAGGGACCCACTATAAACACACACTTTACAAGGGGGGCCAATGCCCATGGAACAATGGGCAGCAGCCAATTTACAGGAGCATCCAGCCAGTGTGGGCACAGCTGGCCTGTGGATTGTTCAAGAGCCTCAAATCCACTTCACAATTTTGCTTAGGGTTGGGTCTAACTGTTACTATTACCAAACTCTACCTCTGCTAATTCAGAAATACAAAATAACACAAAACCCAAATAAATAAATGTCATCACAGTTTTGAACCACATACTATGGCAAGTACCTTTACTGTATGCTAAATGCTAAGCACTTGTGGGTGCTTTATTTTTATTACCTTATTTGGTCCTCACCATAACGCTATGGTATCAGTGTTATTTTTCCATTTTACAAATGAGGAAACTGGGGCACAGACAGGTTAAGCAATTTTCCTAAAGAGAGAACATCTAGGAAGAGGATGAACCAGGATTCAAACCCATGTCCACCAACTCCAAAGCCTAAACTCCTTGTTACTGTATTTTGCTGAATTTGATATGAGTTACTGTGAAATATTATCAACAACATATAGGAACCATTCATTGATTAAAACTTGTCAAGCACCAAATGCCAGGCCCTGTGCTGTGCACGGGGAATATGAACATGAATAAGGCTCTACTTCTGAGGAAATTGGAATCTAGTAAAGAATAAGGCATAGTAAGACCCCCTGGGTTCAAATGCTAACTCTGCTTCTAACTGGTGTGTAAACCTCAGGGAAGTTATTTAATGTCTTTCAACTTCAGTTTTCCTAAGTCCAAAAGGGGATGGTAAGAGTTCCAACCACATAGGGTTGTTGGATGGAATCATGAGGCAAATATATTAATATTTAGCATAGCACTTGAAAAACAGTAGACTCACAATAAACATTAGCCAGCATGATTATTTATTGTCACTGAACCGTGAATGCTCATGGGAGGTAGTCACAAAGCATGACTATCTTTGACTCCCACTGTCACTGTAAAATTTATGCAGTGGGGGAAGTACTTCCCCGACCCTGGACAAAATCTCAGCATCATCACCACCTTTCTGATAACTCCTAGGCAATAAAAAAAAAAAAAGTGTTCAGGTCACTTTAGGCCATAAAGCTGTCTTAATTCAGAAGTCAGGAAGTGTAGTCCCACGTAAGAAGTATATAACTTCTAACCTGATTTGATGCTAAATCGTCTCCTGGGAGGGTTTTGCTGAAGGCTGGTCTCATGCTTTCCCGATCCCCACACTGCCTCTCCAGCCCTCAGCAGTTCTTCTCTCTCCCAGCTTGTTGATCTGGTTTCTGACCCTGCCAGAGGCAAAGAAAGTGGGATGGAGGAGAGGTAAAGGGGAACAGAAAGTTCTTACTGTGACTGATCCTCTTCGGGACCAGCTTCTTGCTTTGGGGGCCTGACAGTGTTTAAAGATGACTCTTTCTAACAATTCCCTGGGTTCTTCAGAGCCCTCCCCAACTCCAAAAAAATTAGGAATATTTGACTGCCTCTCATCTGACAGAAGTAATACATCTCACCCTGGCTGCCCACCTGTTTTCTCTGCATCCCCTGGCAGCAATCTTGGGAAGGATTTTAAGTGACTCCAGACTGGCTCAGTCATGCACATGGCTCACATTTGCTCCAAGGGAAGCTGTCCCCCAACTAACCCTGGGAGTGTCTCCTAGCTCCTGCCAGTAGAGCAGCTGGCCAGCCCCTCTTTGCCTTTTACCGTTTCCAAGGAAGATTCAGAAAGCTGCTTGTCTCCCTAACTGCAGAGACAAACATCTTCGTGTGGTCGCTTTGGAACCCCTCTGGACTTGATTTGAAGTGCCCTGGGGGAGCGGGGCACTCAGCCCAGCATTCTCAAAAGAAATTTTCAAACATAGTCATGCATATACCTGTAAATCTTTTGATCAGTTTCTTAATAGTCTGCCAGGTGGTTATTTGTTGCAAGCTTCAAGGAAACATTCCAGCGGCATATGAAGGACAGCTCTGTGTGCTCTGAGTCACAGGATATTGCCCCCATATCAATAAACTCTCTTTTATCCACCAATAAAATAAAGAGAAAAAGAAATCCTCATTAAACCTCTCGTCCTCTCCACTCTCTTGATCCTTCACTATCTGCAATGTAGGTAAGTATTTTTAAGAGTCAAGAAACTCATGAAAATTTGCATCTTTTGGTGGCACCTCACTTTGGAATTTCATACTCACTGCAACTTGGTGCCTCAGTCAAAACTTCCAATGTAATATTTGGTTACATTATTTTTATTATAATTTTTGTTGAAATATGAAGCAAATTTCATCCAATGGACTAAGTGCTGTAATGCAAAAATAAACAAAGTGCTATGGTAATATAGAAGAAGAATCAACAAATGTTATCCAGGATTGAGAATCGAAATTGGACATGGAAGGCGTCACTGAGGCAATGACATTTGAGTGGAGCCTTCAAGGATCCACTCGTTCATTTAACAAATACTTATTGCATGTTCTAAGCAATATTCTAGGTGCTCAAGATAGATCAGTGAACAAAACAAAGATCCCTGCTCTCGTGGAGTTTACATTCTAAGAGGATGGGAGAACAAACAATAAACATAATAGATTATATAACTTGTTAGAAAGTGACAAATGCTATAGGAGAAAAGAGAAGTAGGGCAGGAAAGAAAAGTTCATGAAACAAACAAGAGGAAGGAGATTAACAGGGGGAAAACAGTATGAACAGAGGCCTAAATGTTTAAGGGGAATGGCATAATCAAACAGCTGAAGATAACATGGTGTGACCGGAGTATAGAGCAATATTAAAGACGTGGACACAGCCCCTGCCTCAGGCCTCATCCCCACTCAATAATTTGCACTGTGCACCCAATTATCTACACATTGCCCCCACCATTTTCCTAAAACCCACGAGGGTTTGCCTTCTGTTTTTATCCCTATGGACACATGTCTGACACCTAGTAAGAAAAACTACAAGAACTGAAAAAAAACTGTTTTTTTAAATTTTACTTGAAATTCCATAAGACATTGAGCTGAAAAAGCTTTGTCTATTAAACAACAGTCAATAAATAATTATTAAACACCTATCACATAGTAGGCAATCAGATATGAAAATGTATGGGGGGGGTAGATATGTCCATCTGAAACAGTATAACAGAAAAGGGAGAAGCAAGCCCCTCGCCTCTGCATGGGCCAGCATGACTCTGGCACACTGAAAGGCAGCAGTAGGACCCACTGCTCAGGGCGCAGCGGTGCCATCCCCTGGTGGAAGACATCACAGCCAAGCACTAGAAGCAGAAATAAGCCTCGAGCCACTTGTTTCATAAGCAAAGACAGCAGATGAAGACTGAGAAGTAAAATGACAGAGATTGGAACAAGCTAGAGGTGCTACAATGGTGAATTAGGTCAAAAACCAAATAAATATAAGCTACTGCGAATGTGGCTTCATTTCCCACCCTTATCCCAGGTCAACCTGACTTGAGGAAACCCAGCCAACAGCAACAACAAGAACTGCGGACTGTATTCACCACGACTGTAACTATAATAGCAAATGTATCTTAAAGTGCTCATGAGATGGATCTAATCTTTTTGTTCTTTAAATACAAATCAGAGTCTTCGGGATGGAATTAGCTCCAGGGTAAAAATTTTCCATTGAAATTCTAATCCCAGCCCTTTTTTGAAATAGCGTCAGACTCTCACCAATAAATAAGTTCTTAACTCCTTTCTTTAAAAGAGGTTGCATAATCAGCTTGAAGACATGTTTCCCCCAAGTTAAGCTTCAGACCCATATGCTGTGCCCAAAGACAGAAACTTAGAAAAGAAATTATTTTCTCCAACTTTAAAAAGGGGATTTTTCTCTTTTTTTATTAACAAAAAAGATACAGCGGAAAAAAATCTGAGTTTAGAGCTTGAATTCCCTTCGAAAGGTGGGACTCTGCTGCCCCCTGCTTTCCACTATAAAAATTGCTTCGGGCAGAACTAGCAATCACTAAATTATTGAAGAACAAATTAAATTCTCTCTGTCTCTCCCCGTTCCCACACACATGCACACACATGCACACACCCAAAACCAAAAATCACTACTGACATTACTCTAGTTTAGGGGCTCCAAAAACCCTCTGTTTCTAAACCCCATAATTATCTAAACGCTGGTTACCTGGATGCGGTGATAAGCACCATGGCGCCAGCATGGCTTCAGCACACTGAAGGCTCCATGGATCTGACTCAGAATCCGCCCCGTCTGTGCGCTTCCTGGAATACTCTTTGGACTGTAGCCTTCTCTTCCGTGCTGACAGAGAATCTCCAACCCTCAGCACCCAAGCTTTACTCAGAGCCCGATATCCAACAAGGCCTTCAAACTCGAAATGACCCAAACCAAGCTTAGCATTTTCCCTCACAAACCAGCCAATACACAGATTTCCTTCAGTGAGCCTGATTGCTCTTAATGGTGCTACTATTCTCCATTCCCTCAAGTTCAATAATCTTACACCATCTTTGGTGGTTTTTTTCTTCTCTCTCTCTCTCTCTTTCTCTCTCACTGTCCTCCTGCATCAAATGAATTGTGAGTACTGCCTTATTCTATTAACATCTTTTTAAAAAAAAATTATGAGACAGTAATGTCTCACTCTGTTGCCCAGGCTGGTCTGGAACTCCTGGGCTCAAGCGATCCTCGCGCCTCAGCCTCAACATCTTCCAAGCCTCTCACCTCCTCTCCATTGGTACCCAGGTTTAGGCCTGCAGTGGGCCCTCGCCATTTCTGTCTGGAGTGTTACACCAGCCTTCTAACTGCAGTCTCCACCTCACACCAGCTTGTCTTCACCCCAGTACATCTTAGCATTGCTGGCAGATTTATCTTCCTGAAGTAATGTTCTGCTCATGTCACTCCACTGTCTCCCTCTTGCCACAGTATATAATCCAAATCCTTTAGTCTGGCATGCAACGTCCTCCGTGATCTGCCACCAACTGATTCTACCACTGTACTCAAGCGACCTATACTCTCATGAGCCACATGAAGCACATGCTGTTCCCTAGAGACAATGCTTGATTTTCTTCTGTGCCTTGGTCCTGCGGACACTTCTTCCTTGAATGCTTTTCCTCTAGCACTCCCTTTACCCCAGTTCTTTATGTTCAACTCATGTCTCTTTCAAATCCGTGGTCAAATACCACTTCTTTCACAAAAGCTTCCCTAATTTCTTCAACTGGAATAAATTGTTCTCCCTCTGAAACCTAACCGATCTATCTGTTCCTTTCTTTAGTTCAAATGAGCAAATATATATTGAGTTTCTATCATGTACAGGAATATGCTCTGTCTGGGCACATTGGGGCAAACAAAAACAGACGTGATCCCTGTCCCTTTTTTTTTTTTTTTTTTTTGAGAACAGGGTCTCACTCTGTTGCCTGGGATGGCCTCCCAAATAGCTGGGACTATAGGCACATGACAGTGTGCCCAGCTAATTTTTGTATTTTTTATAGAAATGGGGTCTTGCTCTTTCTTGGATGGGTCTCAAAATCCTGATCACAGGTGTTCCTCCCGCCTTGGCCTCCCAAAGTGCTAGGATTACAGGAATAAGCCACCACACCCAGCCCCTATCCTTGTGTATCTAACAGTTTAATATTTTTCACTTTCCAATTTGTATTCTTTTTCTGTTCAAGTCTTACTTTTCCTTCCAGACTGAAAATTTCATAAAGGCAGCATGAAATTTTACATTTATGTATATTTCATTCATTTTTTATGCCCCTCTCATACATAATTATCTAGCAGAGTGCATTGCATGTGCTTGTTAATAAATATTTGAATAAATTAATGTAACTATTAAATGTTACTAGATAGCTGAATTTCAGGGTCATTACTTACTTTCCAAGCTCAAGTAACTGATTAATTGAAAGTCTAACAAATTCTGTGGATTTGCTGATTGAAAAAATTCTTTATCACTTAAACTGTACTAATAACAAAGTTACGGGCATAAGCTTTGGAATCAGGCAGAACCAAGCATGATTTCCAGTGCTGCTGCTTCCCAATTGTGTGAACTGGAGTATAAGAGAACTGGGAAAATTACTCAACCACTCTGAGCTTCAGTTTCTTTATCTTATTTTGGGAGAGTATTAAATAACATAATAAATGCAAGGCAGCTAATGCGATTGCGGTACATCAAGGTTCAACAAGGTGAAGCTATTACTATTGTTATTTATTTTTATTGTTTTTCTTTGAATCATAGAATATCAATACTATTTCCCATAGCTTGTCGCCATTTCAGTGGTATGCTTGCTACCTTAGCTTCTGTGACAGATTCTGTTGGAAAACTGACTCAACAGTCATTCCAAACTCTCTTCTTCCCTCCCGTCTTCTACAATAGGCAGCTAGGGATAGTTAGGGATGGCCACGCAACCCGCTTCTGACTAAAGAGACATAAGCAGACGTCTGCTAGAGAATTCCAAGGAAAATATTTGCTTTCCCAACAACAGAGACAGATATGTGTGGGACCACCTTGCCCGCTCTCCCTTCTCCCTGCCCTGAATGTAGGCACATTACTTGGAGCTGCAACAGCATCTCAAGATGATGAGGGAAACGCAAAAGAACTGAGATGCGGACTCAGACAACACTGAGCAGCTGAACCAATACGGGCAGTCATCTATCTCCAGGCCTCTTGTTATATGAAAAAAGTAAACCCTATTTCTTTAACCCAACATACATCAGTTTTTGTGGCTTACAGCCAAATACAATCAAAACTGATTCTCAGCCTTCTAAAGTAATTTAGGGTATATGTAAGAGAACATTATAAAAAGAAAAACTAATAATAGCTCTGTCCTTTAAATACTCTTCAATGCATAAAAGTCAAATATGTTATAAAAACTTCATATAGAAGGGGTTCTACAAATCTAAGAGGGATTCAGACTAAACTAAGAATCATCCTGAAACCCATCGTGAGGGAAGAAGCTACGAGGACCCATTAAGAGAACCTCAGTTGTCTTTGAGTGTCTGCCAACCATTCTAGGTGCTGAGGATCCAATGCTAAATTAAAAGACAAAAACCCCCTTCTCATGGGACTTACATTCTAGTGAAGGAGGCAGGTGATAAGCAAATGAAATAATTTTAGATAGTGATGAATAAAAACAGGGTAATAGGATAGGGAATGACCACTTGAGAAGTCCTCTCTGAGAAAGCTGAAGTTTAACCTAGCTGAATGATGAAAGAGAACCAGTCGTGCAAAGGTTTCGGAGAAGGGCATTCTGGGTCAAGAAAACAATAACCACAATGGCTGTGAGACAGAAACAAGTGTGATGTATCACAGGAGCAGAAAGAAGGTCAGTGTACCTGTGGCATAATGAGTCAGGGGAAGAGTGGCAAGAGATGAGATCAGAAAGACAGGGGCAGGATCACATATGGTATTGCTGGCATGGTACCAAATTTAGAATCACAGGCAGTTTTTAGAGATGTCATGCAGCCAGAGACATCAGTGTTTGGCAGTGACCACATGCACTGTGAGCAAATATTCATGAGCATATGTGGGATACGCGCTGGTATGTGTGGAAAGCTGGTGTAGGGGAGTGGGGACTTTTCAGGAAAACTAAACAGAGTAACCTGGCAGGTAGAGGTAAGAACAAGACAATTTGACCTATTTCTGTTACTGTACTCCATCTGTACTCCATGACAGCTGACTGGTCCTAACGAAACTTACAGATACAACTGTAACTAGAGAAGAAAGAAAGCTATTCACCACTGTTTTTTTCCTCACTCAAAATCTTCTGCTTGACAGAATGGACAAGATGGCTGGCCAGAGACACCAGGTGCCAGATCATCTCAGAAAGAAGGAAAAGTTTTAGATGAAAAAGAAAAAACAAACAAACATAGATAGAGTGTAATTCCGGAGAAAAAGTGCCAGAACCTACCAGAGATTCTGTGGGAAGAAGTTGTGGAACAGAACGAGGAAGATACTGGCAGAGATCAACCCCTGAGAGGCTTGGAGTCCAGCGAAAAGGGTAGGTGGTGTGGTTTGTTTCTCCTTCCTTCACATCTCTGAAGTCAGCAAGCTCCTGCGCTGCTGGGGAGCCTTTCCACCCTCACAAGCCCAAAAGCAGCTACCACCAGCGAACTGGGAGCTTCTTGATGACAAAGCACCAGGCTGCCAGTGCCCTAGGGGCCACTTCCCATCACCACAAACCCAAGCTGAGACGGCAGGTGCCATATTGCTTCTCCACCCACCATGCACCTTTGTCCTCCCTGGGACACTTCAACCCCTCAGTTTTCGTCTTGCTCATTCCCACACAAACATTTCCCAACTCTGGCCCAGACTGCGGGAGCCACAGGGGGCCGGTGGGTCCTGGGGGATCTGTGTGGCCCCAGAGCCGAGACATTCTGAATGGACAAACACCACATGTACTCGCTATTAAACTGGAACTAACTGATGAGCACACATGTGCACAGAGGGGAGAAAAACTCAGTGGAAATCAAGTAGGGAGGAGGGAGAGGAGGGGAGGGGTGAAAACCTACCTAACGGGTACAATGAACACTATCTGGGTGATGGGCACACTTATAACCCCTGACTAAAGCATCACAAAAGTGATCCATGTAACCAAAAACATTTGTGCCTTCATGATATTTTGAAATTAAAAAAAAAAAAAATTCTGCTTTCTTGGAAGGTTGCCTTTCTTGGCTCCTTGTTGGGAGGAGACCAATTGAAGAACAGAGTACTACCTCCATTCTACAGTACGTCCTCACTTAATGTCATCAATAGGTTCTTGGAAACTTTGACTTTAAGCAAAAAGATGTATAACAAAACCAATTTGATCATATGCTAACTGATATAAACAAGAGTTAAGTTCCTACAGCATATTTCTGGTCATAAAAACATCACCAAACTTCTAAATAAAGACCCGAAACACTTCTAATATTAAACATTAAAATAAATGTGAGCTATATATGCATTTTGCAAAGATTAATAAAAACAGGTGAGATAATTATTTACCCAATTTTTGGTGAATTAGTGAGGGACAACAGTCATAGTGGCAGTGGGTTAAATGAAGAGATAAATGTTTGCAAGGCAAAAATTATAAGGAGCACCTTCTACCACCATACAGTAGAAAAACAAACAATAACAATGCTTGCTAAGTGCTTCTATGTTACATTGTTTATTGCTGTGCACTTGTATGATTTTTGTCTACTTTACAAACATTTTACAATAATTTGTATTCATTCATTCATTCATTCATTCATTTTCCAACTCACTTAAGCCAGTTCTGGGTTTCAGGTGGCTGGAGCCTATCCCGGCGGCTCGAGGCCAAGGCAGGTACCAACCCAGGCAGGACATCACTCCATTGCAGGGCGCACTCCCACACACATCAAGGCTCACTCAGACTGGGACCACTTAGACACGCCAAGTCACCTACGTGCACATCTTTGGGATGTGGGAGGAAACCAGAGTACCCGGGGAAAACCCACCCAGACATGGGGAGAGCGTGCAAGCTCCACATAGTGGTGCAGCCAAGAATCGATTTTTTTTTCCTTATTAACACTCATCAATGTTGTAATGAAACAATTTTATTCAAAAACCTGGTGTACTTCCTAATACACCACCATTGACTCCAAATTTCCTCCAGTGGGATTCTGAGCATAGGAAAACCTAGAAGAAATAATTTGGGATCTCTCTAGCAGGAGGGAAACCCGTGAAGTCTACAGAGCATGTTTCTTATGTGCTGTCTATCTAGAGGCAGTTTCTAGGCCTTACATAATTTTGGTTTGTTTGGAAATCAGTGTTGTCAGACAGACATGGGTAAGTAGGTCATTCCTAAATAGCAATTGCCTTTTAATTGTCTTTAAGATTCCTAAGGACAAGAATTATGCCTATTTTGTTCATAACTGTATATTTAGCTCCTAGCATCAGTGTCTGGCACAGAGTAAGCACACAATATGTGTTAGGTGAATAAGTAATGCTTTAAGAAAAAGTCATCCAAGCTTATAAAAATTAAAGAGATACCACACAGGAAAATAAAATAGCTACACACATTGATTTTTTTTTAAGTTTTTATAGATACATACACCTAAGAGAAAAAATAGCTGTAACATTCATTTATCCAACAAATTTATTTTGGGGGTATCTTTTATGTGGCATGCACTGTGCTAGAAGTGGGAGACGGGAAAAAAGAGTGAGACACAGACTATTCTGGGAAGCAGAGGCCTGTAGTGTAGAGCAGAGAAAGAAACATCTACAGATTTTTGTGCACTCTCTGATAAAGTAAGCGGAGGTAGGGAGCAGGGGTGGGGGGGGGGTCAGGAGTTACTGGTGAAAAGAGGGGAAAGAGGTCAAGAAAACCCAGGAATCCTTCCTAGAACGGCTGAATCTAAGCCACTTTTTTGTTTGTTTCATTTTATTTTGCTTTAGGCAAATCCTAATACCTTTAAGCACCACATTTAGAGTTCAAATTCCATACCTAACTTCTTTTAATACATCTAGACCAGTGGTCCTCAACTAGGAGTGATTTTCCCTCTCAGGAAACAGTTGACAATGTCTAGAAACATTTCTGATTGTCACGACTGGCTGTATGCTACTGCAATCTATTAGGTAGAGGCCAAGGATGTTGCTGAACATTCTACAAGGCAAAAAACAGCCTCCCACAACAAAGAATTATCTGGTGTAAAATGTCGATAATGCCAAGACTAAGAGCCCCTGATCTAGAATGAGAAAAGAATTAGGAAGTACCATGCAAATAAAAACACAAATAGATCATTTAGTCAAGGTTTCTCATATGCAAATAACGTGATCACAGAAATCATTTCACACATTAACTGCCATGTGAGTTATATTTAACTCACGCTAGTTTTGAGCCCAGGGCCTCGTGAAGCATATGTAACTCTCACATCTCTTTACCTTGGGAGCCGTGTGAACTATTTTTCAGGTTGCATATAACTCACACACAGAAAACAATAAATATAACAAATTTTTCATTAAATTAGAAAGGATCATTTTATTTTTGAAATTTTTATTCTATTTTCATAATAAAACACTGTGGCCCCAAGGAAAATTTTTTTCTAGTGTGGTAGTCAATGTGTTAATTAGCTGCCTTGAATGTAAATCAATAAAGTACAAAGAATAACACAATCAATTAAATTTTTGTGATGACTGAATAAAGTACTTAAGTCTCAGGATATGTACAACTTAAATATTTATATTAATCAATCATATTTATAACATTACATATCAAACCCAGGGTCTCATGAAAACATTACTCGATTAGAATTCCAAACTGAAGAATGTCTTTCTTAAATAAGAAATTGTGAGGGTTATTTTTATAGCTTTCTGCTTCTAGAATGGAAAAGACTTAGCCCATTCATTTTGAGTTTAAAATTATATTACATAGTCATATGTTCAGCATCCTTTAGCTGGATACATTTGCTCCCTATAGGAAGTTTATAACTTGTAAAAGGAGTTTTATGCAGAATACAAATTGGGAGTATTACATGACTACCTCTTGAGGACACTAAGCTGTGCAAACAACATCACTTTATCCGACGTAGTGGCTTTGGATTGGTCTATCTGTTCACCCTAGGGCTGTCTAGAATTATAGATCAGGGACATCACTGTCATACCCCAGCTGCTGCAGAAAGCTAGTAGAAGAAAAGGAGATTTATGAGTATTTTGGTTATACTGAACCAAGGATACAGAAGCTATACAACAAGGAGCCTGGCGGCTCTAAATTGTAGGCATTATGCAAAAATAAAATGCAGAGTTGGGTGTCAAGGGAGTCCTCCAGGAGCAATAGGACATCTTTGTAAAATCTCTAAAGAATAAATTTAACAGTTATTAAAGAACACCACCCTGTTGTTGCAGGTACTGAACTTCATATCACCAGAAAGGATACAAGGGATTTCCAGGAAAACATCTGTCATTTAACAGTGATAGTGACCTCAGCACTGACAAGCAATTCAAATCCCAGTGGAGTAGAGCGCTTTACTCCAAGTTTAGAGCTCTAATATTAGCAGATTATTAATATCCCTGTCAGTTGAGGACTATTGATGCCAAAGGAAATAAAATTATTGAGAATAACTATTACTGTTATATGAGAAATTCATAAATTATTTCCCCTCATTTATGTCAAATTATTAGGTCATGGTTTTGTTAATTTTGACCAAAGTTCTGTGCAAACCTTAAAGAGAAATGAGTACATGTAATATAATCTTCAAAACATGTTAGGAAAGGTTAAAACTAGGTCAAAATGAATTTGAAAAAAAAGCTTACATTTCTGTATTAGCTTTATATAAGGATTTACCAAGCCAATAATTCTTTTTCTCTTTTATCTCTAATTAAAAATAAATAAGTAAGCTCTGATTTTTAGGTAACAGTAGGAAAACTAAAATGTTGAAAGGACAACTAAGCACCCCAGACAGAGCTGGGGGCATTCATTTAATCTATGTATCAATCTTGCAAGTAAGGTACCATTATCTTCTTTTTTGTTATTATTATTATTATTTTATCAGACAGAGTTTCAGTCTGTCACCCCAGCTAGAGTGCAGTGGCATTATCGTGGCTCACTTCAACCTCAAACTCCTGGGCTCAAGTGATCCTCCTGCCTCAGCCTCCCGAGTAGCTGGGACTACAGGCATGCGCCATCAAGCCTGGCTAGTTTTTTCTATTTTTAGTAGAGATGCGGTCTCACTCTTGCTCAGGCTGGTCTCAAATTCCTGGCCTCAAGCAATCCTCCCACTTCGACCTCCCAGAGTGCTAGGATTACAGGTGTGCGCTACTGCACCCAGCCCATTATCTTCATTTTGTAAATGAGAAAACTGAGGCTTTTTTCTCAATTTAAATGTTTTTCCCAATACAGACAGAACTAGAAAATGGTATAGTTGGGGTAGGCCATGGGGAGCAGCAGATAAGGAAGATCTGTTGAATCCCAGGGCTAATAAGCGGTGTTACAACATGTTGTCGCAGAAATTACATTTTATTTGTGTCAGTCACATGAATATTAAAAGTCATTACTTGAAAGAGAAAGCATTAGTACTATAAGTTGATCGTGAGCTCCCGTAAGCACCATACCCATATATCCAGTTGCTTACTTGGTAACACCATTTCCGTATCCCACAGGCAATGCCAATTTAACATGAGCCAAAATTGATTTATCATCTTCCTCACCTAAACCTGTTCTTCTTCCTGTTTCTCTTACCTCAAGGAATAGTATCAACATTTACCTTGTTGCAAAAAAAAAAAAAAAAAAAGGATCATAAGGAAGTATAAAAAACTGTTAGTGCTATTATCTGGGTGGTTGGATTCGAGGTATTTTTTATTCTTTATACTTCTCTGTATTTTACAGATTTAACATTTACATCGTAACACATCATTATACCCTTGTTTTAAAAATAAAAAACAGAAATCGATAGAGTAAAAAAGAAGTCCCCACTTTTTTTTCTAAGTGAAACTCTAATATATACTGTATATTATTAATATACTGTAACTTGTTTTTTTCCTTCTTAATACATCTTAGAGATTTTTCTAAGTCAAAACATATAGATCTCCCTCATTCTTTCTAATGGCTTAGAATATTTAATTGTGATGCCTGTACCATAATTTAATTGTTCTCTTTATTGCTGAATATGTAGATTGTTTCCAATTTCTCATTACAAATAATGCTGCAAAGACCATTCTTACAGATACACCTATTTCAGCAATTCTTAAGACAAATTTTTTCCCCCACATTTTACCATTTCTGGTTCTTGGATGCATTTTACAACTGATGGCATGTTACCACCACTGTCAGCCAGGTGGTATTTGTTGTGTAAAAATCTTTTTTTTTTTTTTTTGACATTTTCCTGTAAGAGTAAAAAAGCATTAGCCTCAATACATTTTAGATTAGATGAAATAGGTATCTTTTCATTTATGTGCATTTCAGGCATTTGATTTTAGGTAAATACATAGCTATTTATAGGTGAGATTGCTGGGTTAAAAGGTATGTGCATTTTAAATTTTGCTGGATGCTTCCAAATTGCTCTCTAGATTTGGTGAAGCAATTTATGCAGTCATTGACCATCTTGGAAAGGGCTTGTTTTCCTCACCAACAGTGGCAATTATAAATCTTTGAAGATTTAGCCATGTGATAGTCAATAAATTGGAGCTCTCTGTTGACTTAATTTACTCTTCTGTCTCTTAGACACATCGCAAATATTCTCCCCTTCTATTACTCTTCTTTCAATTTTGTTTATGGTGCCTTTCACCCATAGCTTTTTTCTTTCATTTACCAAATTTGTCAAACTTTTTTCCTTATGATTTCTGAGGTTTTTTTCCTTGCTTAGAAAGACCTCAAAATTCTAAATCATTTTCTTACATTTTGTTTTAGTACTTATGTAGTTTTTTAACCTGTATCTCTTTAATCCACTTGAAATTTGTGTTTGTATATAGTGTGATATAGGCATGTCTCCCAATTCTGTCTCTAAATCATTCATAGGCTACTTTATCTTTTATCCATGATTTTAATATACATTATATATTTACATATTACATGAGCCTGTTTCTTTGTTTCATTTATCTTTGATTTACTTATTGTAGTTTTGTTTTTTGGATTTTTTAAAATATGGAACACAAATTTATGTGTCATCCATGCACAAGGACCATGCTAATTTTCTCTGTATCGTTCCAATTTTAGCATTATGTGCTGCCGAAGCAAGCACTTATTGTAGTTCTGTTGTTTCTAGTTAGAAATGTAAGCCGAACTTTCCTCATTTTTCATTTTTCTTGGTTACTTACTTTGCATATGAATTTCTGAATCAGCTTAAGTGGTATATACTGCTAGTAGTACCCTAATACCCATTCTCCCCTTTGTGTATAATAGAACCCCTGCTTTTTCAGGTAGGAACATGGCTATATAGAACAAACACAATTCCTAGCCTTCCTGGCATGTATTTGTTCATGTGCCTCTTTTAAGTAATGAGATTAATGTAGAAAAGTAGGTACAATTTCTGACAACAGTTCTTAAAGTGGAGGTGTGTGACTTCCTCTTCTCCCTCTCCACTGGCTAGAATATAGACAGGATTAGAATATAGACAGGATTAGAGATCTGAGGTTTTGAAGATGGCAGAGCAACAAGATAGTCTCTGATACCTTGAAGGGTGCCACTACCTCTGAATCGTCTACCTGAACTTATATATAAGAGAAAGACACTTCAATCTTCCTTATGCCATTGGTTTTTTTTTTTAACTTTTCCTCATAGCCAATACTAATTCTAAATAACAATTGGAATGGTAATTAATTCATAAATTCATCTTAAGATAATTGACATACAGACAATATTTTTTGCAGATAGGAACAGAGAATGTTTCTCCATTTATTCAAGCATTTTATTTCCTTTATTAAAATGTATAATTTTCCTTGTATGTATCCTGTAGTTTTCCCACTATTTAGTCCTAATTAGTATCTAATCCAGATTTGTGTTGCAAATGAGATTTTAAAATTATATTTCCAATTGGCCAATGCTAGTCTATACAAACCTAAAGAATTTCATATGTTGAACTATTAAACAAAATTATTTATTTCTCATAGTTTTTCAGTTCTCTCCACAATATTTCTATTTCTTAGGGTTAAATGATTTTTGTAGCCAACAGACATCTTTGTCTCGATCCTGAATTGAATGTGGATGTTTGCTAAAGCTTTCTGTTAGACCTCCTTAGCTATGTTAAAAAAGTTTTCTTCTATTCCTAGCCTGACATAATTTAAATCTGAAGTGTTAAATTTTAGGAAATGTTTTCCCAGCATATATCAAAATTGTCATGTAATTTTTCCCATTTAATCTGTTTTTTGTCTTTTAATTGACAGTAATAGATTTCCTAATGCATTGAGTTACGTTAATAGATTATGTTGCATTCTTTGGATAAACCCTACTTTGCCATGACATATTATTCTTTTGGATTTAATTGGTAATGGTTTTTCAATGATTACATTAGTTCATAAGTGAGATTGGTCTGTAATTATCTTTGATGCACAATTTTCTGGAATAAAGGTTATGGTAGCCTCAGAGACCAAACTGAGGTGTTTCAACATTTTGTATAGTGCAGAATTGGTTATATAAAATAGGAATTCTTTCTTAAAATTTCCTGTTTTTATTTTCTTTTAAATGCAAGCATTACAAGAAGTGTTTTCTTTTATATCTGATTAATTTATTAATTGGTTTATTGTTATCCACTTGTTGATTTCTGGTTTTATTGTATTGTGATGACAAATGTCCCTTGTATGATTTCTACTTAACAAAACTTACTTTTTGTGGCCTGTTTCATGGTCATCTTTTCATGGCATTTGAAAACCAATACGCTATTAAAATCTGTAAACTGTATGATTCAAAATCTCTTTCCTCAATTTTGAACTCAACAATTTCTGTTCAGCACATGAGCCTTCTTATAAGACTTTTTCATCAGAAGTTTCTTTTCCCCTATTCTTTCTCATTTTTTCTGTTTTTACCTATTAGAACTCCTACATATTTATATATATATATACACACACACACTCATGCATACATATGTATTCAAAAATATTTATTGAGTACTTACTATTTGCCTGGCACTGTGATATATGCAAGGTATTCAATGGTGAATTCTTTTACATATGTTTCCTAGCCTCATTTTGTTTAATCTTAAATGGACGGTGTCTTCTTGGATCTTCTATGTCGTTAAGAGATATATGCCTACATGTCTTTTCTTATAATTTCTTTTGACCTTTTCTTGTAAGATTCTGGAGTATCCCTCAGCTCAAAATTCTAGCTCAGTAATTTGATTCTCAGCCATGTTTATTCAACTCATCAGTCTAAAATAGACATTTTAACAACCATTTTTTATTTCCAAGACACTTCTTTTTCATAGCAACTTGCATTTTTTAAATTAGTGCAATAACCTCTAAAATCTCTTTGAAAATTATAATGACGTATAATACTGAAGATTATATATAAAACTATTATAATTAGTACTAATTATTATTCTAGTCTATGTAAAACTAATTATACTTAAAGTTACTTTTTCCCCCTGCATTGTTTCCCCAGGAATTCTTTCTACTTGTTAAGTTTGCTGCCTTTCATGTAGCTCTTTTCCTTAAATGTTTGTTGTTTCTTGATTGTTTCTCTGTCTGTAAAGGAGAGTCTAGGAGTCAGCAACTTTTTATGCAAAGGTTAAGCTTTGAGGTCCACATATGGTATCTGGCATATATTGTGTCTTGGTTTTCTACAATCCTTTAAAAATATAAAATCCACACAAAAAACAGGTAGTGGAAGGCCTGCAGATGTTGGTTTTCCAACCAATAAATTTTTCAGTATCATTACCTGGAGATTATTTTCTCGGATTGAGTGAAAAATTCCCGGGCAGATTGTGATTACAGAGAAACTAGCACTTTAATTACATGAGAAGGAGGGAAGAACAATCAGTTAAAAACAAACAAACAGGGAAAGGATAGCCAGCAGACTTTTCTTTGTTTGCTTGTCTTCTAAATATGAGGAATAAAACTCCTTGTGGTAACCACAAAACACCTGGGGCACTGCCACACTTCAATGGCCTCTCTATATATGCTCTGCTTATGTGCTCTGTGAGCCTTACTTTATTTGGCAAACAGCTACTTAGAATAATTCTGTGGACCAGCAGCTCTGAGCCAGAGACTCGAATAAGACTATTCAGTTCTTTAAAAATCTGGCTTATCATACAACAGACACCTATCTCACAGCTGCCTCTAAACCGGAAGTAATTCCTTAATTACCCTCTGTATGTAGCTGTCAGTTACTTCGTTCTTTTCATTTCACCAGGATCTAATTCCTTATTTTTTATCTTTTAGAAATACCTCACAGCACCCTGTTGTCTTTCTAGTGTGGTATAAATTAATCTTTATTACTGCAATTTTTTATCCTTATATTTCTTCTGTAATTTTAATAGAACTTTAAAAAATAACAACTTGAATCTGGTATGACATTTTGATCTGTAACTCTCCCAAATTCCTACTTTATACTCACCTAATAACCAAGCTACTCAGAGTTGCCTTCCACACTCCATGCTGTTTCATACCTCCCTGTCATCAAGGAGGCCATCTGTCACCATTGACATCACCTCACCCCTACTCCTAATACTTGAAAAAAATTTTTTTTAACAAAACTCAGGAAAATCAAGGCAAAAGGAAGGGAAAAGTAAGATGAGACTAGACTTTTATGGCTGTTTCCAAGGAGGCCTCAAACAGTGGCAGGGCCTACTGAATTTACCATTGCCAAGAATCTGTCCTCTAGCCTTGTAGACTCCCTGGTTTCATTTGCATACCAAATAGGAACCCAGCTGTCAGGGGAGGCACTATAACTATCAAAGTCAAATTGTTAACATATAATATTAACTGTAACTGTCACATTGACTAGAACATCTCTGCCTATATGACTACTCCATTTTCTGTCCATCAACAGATGTCAAACTGTAATCAAAAGTTTGCTTATATTTAATGCCACTGAACTGTACACTCAAAAATGGTTAGAATGGTAAATTTTATGCTATGTATAGTTTACAATAAAAACTTTACTTATATTCAAAATAAGCACAATTTGGTAGACAAATCAAATGTTAAATGTCTAAAATAATCAGACAGTCTCTACTTCTACAACAAGAACAATCTTGCTAACAAAAACAGAATTCTTAAATACATTTCAACATGCACTCCTAACATTTGCCTTTTTAAGTTCTTTTTTCTGTGTCTATGTATATAAGACAGAGCTTTTTGTATAGGAAAACTACTATTCCTACTGACTTCACAATATAATTTTAAATATTAAATTTAAAAAGAACAAGGCCCAGGTTTCTGATTCCTAGAGGTCTGTTACAGATTCCAATGCTTTCATAAATTATGGAGAATCCCTCAAACCTATCTCTACTTACAAAAGTAGGGAAACTCCTGCTTTGATATGGGAGAATTATAAGCACCAGAAATTTGTTTGAGGGTCCTATCAATGTTCTAAGTGCAATCACTGACTATCACCTTCAAAATCACCTGGAATACTTGTTAAAAATACAACATCTCCAAGCTGGGCATGGTGGAGCACACCTGTGGTCCCAGCTATTTGGGATGCTGAGGCGGGAGGTTCACTTGAGCTCAAGAGTTCAAGTCCAGCCTGGGCAACATAGCAAGATACCTTAAATTAAGATCTCTAAAAATTAAAAAAAAAATTGAAAATTAAAAATAAAAAAAAAACACCACCTCCAAAGAATATGCCCTAGTAAACCTGGGGTGGTGCCCCAAAATCTTCACTTTTACAAAAATTTAAGAACTACTGCCCTTTTCTAACACTTAACATAACCTGAAGAATGAAGTCAGCCAAGGAAAGCTGACAGGTATAGACTACAGCAAATGCAAAGAGCTTTGTAGGAAAGAGCTTCATCAAAAAAAAAGTAACAGAAGGCTATTATGGCTGGTGAGAAGAATGGAATGATAAAAAGTTGAAAAGCTAGGCCAGTCTGATTGCCATGGTAAGGAGTTTGGATTGTACAGGTATACAAGAAAGCACAACTCAGGAGCACCCAGTTACATAAAGCAAACATTGTCTGATCTAAATAGCATGATAAGCAGTAATACCATAGTAGCAAGGGACTTCAACACCCCACTGAATGAACTGGACAGATCTTCCAAACAGAAAATAAGCAAAGAAATAATGGACTTAAACAGAGCTCTAGAACAAAAGGGTCTGACAGACCTCTACGGAACATTCCACCCAAATAAAGCCGAATATACATTCTTATCATCAGCCCACGGAACTTTCTCCAAAATTGATCACATACTAGGCCACAAATCAGACCTCAACAAATTCAAAAAAACAGAAATTATACCGTGTATCTTCTCTGATCATAGTGGTATAAAATTAAGAGTTCAATTTCAACAGAAATACTCACCACCTCACAAAGTCATGGAAATTAAACAATCTATTATTGTTGAATGACTATTGGGTCAGGGAGGAAATACAGAGAGAAATCAAGAGTTTCTTCGAACTAAATGATAACGGAGTCATTAGTTATCAAAACCTGTGGGATACAGCAAAAGCATACCTGAGAGGAAAACTAATAGCATTAAACGCTCACATCCAAAAAACAGAAAGCTCAAAAATCGACAATTTAATAAGCAGTCTCAAGGAATTGGAAAAGGAAGAGCAAATCAATTCCAAACCTAGCAGAAGACAAGAAATAACTAAGATCAAAGCAGAACTAAATGAAATTGAGAACTATATGGAAGATCAACAAAACCAAAAGCTGGTTTTTCGAAAAGATAAACAAAACTGACACCCCTCTTGTGAGACTGACAAGAATTTGAAGGGAAAGGACTCTAATAAACTCAATTAGAAATGACAACGGAGAGGTCACAACAGACACCACAGAAATACAAAACATTACTTTCGATTACTATAAAAACGTCTATGCCCAAAAACTACATGAGGAGGAAATGGACAAATTCCTGGAAACATACAATCTCCCTAAGTTCACCCAAGAGGTAACAGAATTTCTGAATAGACCAATCTCAAGCTCAGAAATTGGAGCAGTAATTAAAAACCTCTCAAAACGGAAAAGTCCCAGACCAGATGGCTACACTTTAGAGTTTTACCAAATATACAAAGAAGAATTCACACCTATACCACAGAAATTATTCCACAACATTGAGAAAGATGGTATCCTTCCTAACTCATTCTACGAAGCCAATATCACCTTGATACCTAAGCCAGGAAAGGACACAACAAAAACAGAAAACTACAGACCAACATCCCTCATGAATATAGATGCAAAAATCCTCAACAAAATTTTAGCAAATCGAATTCAGCAGCATATCAAAAAAATAATTCACCACGACCAGGTGGGCTTTATTCCAGGGATGCAATGCTGGTTCAACATATGCAAATCTATAAATGCAATTCGCCTCATAAATAAAAGCAAGAACAAAGACCATATGATTCTCTCAATAGATGCAGAGAAAGTATTTGACAAAGTCCAGCACACCTTTATAATAAAAAAAACTCTTAACAAAATAGGCACAGACAGGTCATACCTTAAAATTAACAAGTCCATTTATGATAAACCCATGGCCAATATCATACTGAATGGGAAAAAATTGAAAACATTCCCACTTAGAACAGGAAATACAAGGTTGCCCACTATCTCCACTTCTATTCAACATAGCACTGGAAGTCCTTGCTAGAGCAATTAGACAAGAGAGGGGTATTAAGGGCATCCAAACTGGGGCAGATGAGATCAAACTCTCTCGCTCTTTGCCGATGATATAATATTATATCTAGAAAACCTCAAGGATTCAACCAAGAGACTCCTAGAATTAATAAATGAATTCAGTAACGTCTCAGGATACAAAATCAGTACACACAAATCAGAGGCATTCATATACACCAAAAACAGTCAAGCCGAAATTCAAATCAAAAACTTAATATCTTTTACAATAGCCTCAAAGAAAATTAAATATCTAGGAATATATTCAAACAAAGATGTGAGAGACATTATACAAGGAGAACTACAAAACACTAAGAAAAGAAATTGTAGAAGATGTAAACAGATGGAAAAATCTACCTTGCTCATGGATTGGTAGAATCAGTATCATTAAAATGTCCATACTACCTAAAGTGACCTACAGAATTAATGCACTTCCTTTCAAAGCACCATCATCACTCTTTACGGATCTAGAGAAAATAATTCTACGCTTTGTATGGAACCAGAGAAGACCTCATATAGCCAAAGCAATCTTAAGTAAAAAGAACAAACTGGGAGGTATCAGTCTACCAGACTTCAAAGCTGTACTACAAGGCTACAGTAATTAAAACAGCATGGTACTGGCACAACAACAGAGACATAGACCTTTGGAACAGGACTGAGAATCCAGAGATGAAACCATCCACATACAGTAATCTAATCTTTGACAAAAAGACAAAAATATACACTGGGGAAAAGAATCTCTTTTCAATAACTGGTGCTGGGAAAACTGGATAGCTACATGCAGAAGATTGAAACTGGATCCCCACCTCTCATCTCTCACAAAAATCAATTCAAGATGGATAACAGACTTAAACTTAAGGCATGAAACCTTAAGAATTCTAGAAGATGTTGGGAAGACCCTTTCAGACATCGGCCTAAGCAAATAATTTTTGAAGAAGACTCCCAAAGCAATCACAGCAGCAACAAAAATAAATAAATGGGATCTGATCAAATTAAAAAGCTTTTGCACAGCCAAGGAAACTATCATTAGAGCGAATAGACAGCCTACAGAATGGGAGAAAATATTTGCTCTCTATACATCCTATAAAGGGCTGATAACAAGAATCTATCTAGAACTTAAAAAAATCAACAAGAAAAAATCAAACAACTCCATCAACAAATGGGCAAAGGAAATGAACAGAAACTTTTCAAAAGACAGAATAATGGCCAGCAAACAATATAAAAACATGCTCAACATCTCTAATCACTAGAGAAATGCAAAATCAAAACTACAGTGAGATATCACCCCAGTGAGATTGGCCTCTATCAAAAAATCCCAAAACAAATGTTGGCGAGGAGGTGGAGAGAAGGGAGCACTCTTATGCTGGTGGGACTGCAAATCAGTGCAACCTCTGTGGAAAAGAATCTGGTGATACCTCAAAGAGCTAAAAATAGAAATACCGTTGGATCCAGCAATAGCACTCTTAGGCATCTACCCAAAAGAGCAAAAGACATTCTATAATAAAGACATCTGCACCTGAATGTTTATGGCAGCACAATTCACTATTTCAAGGATGTGGAAACAACCCAAGTGCCCGTCGATTATGAGTGGATTATTAAAATTTGGTATATGTATACAATGGAATATTACTCAATTATAAGAAATGATAGTGATCTAGCACCTCTCATATTTTCCTGGATAGAGCGTGAGCCCATTATCCGAAGTGAGGTATCACAGGAACAGAAGAATAGGCTCCACATGTACTCACCATTAAATTGGCACTGACTGATCAACACTATGATGCTCACACAGTAGTAATATTCTCCAGGGATTAGGGGGCTAAGCGCAGATAAACTCAAAACTAATGGACGTGGTGAGCATTGTAGAGGGGAAGGGTATGCCTCTAATCCTCGCTTGGGTGAGGCAAAGACATAAAATGTAACCAAAATGTTTGTACCCTCACAATATCCTGAAATAAAAATTAAAAAAGCAAGCATGAGATTAACATTATCTGAATTACGTTTTTAAAACCTTACCTTTCTTCGTAAAAACCTGAGTCTAGCAGGGTAAGGGTAGAAGCAAGATTAGTTGGCTATTTCAATAGTCCAGGGAAGAGAAGACCAAGACTTGAACAAGGCTAGTAACACTGGAGGTGGAAAAGTAGGCTAATAAATTTTGGAAGTAGGACAGACTTTCTGATAAATTGAAGGTAGGATGTGATAAAAGGGGATGAATATAAAATAATCCCTAGGCATCTGGCTTAAACAATTGTACAGGTTGTAAATAAATGTCTTTGGTTATTTAAAACTCTACATCTCACTTTTTAATATCTTACTTTTTAATAAAGAAAACAATACTTGGAAAATAGAAGTTGAAAGGTTATTAAAGGTTTTATATAAATCCTTATTATATAAAAGCAATGAAAATATAAACACTACAGATCACAAAAATTAATCTGCCTATAAACTAACCCATCTACAAATTACGCAATAGGAAATAAATAAATTTGAATTTTTGAATTAAGCATAACAAAACACATTTTGTTGATACCTTGCAAATAAGCTAATCTGACAAGTTCCACAAAAATACTACTTAGATGCTCTTTCCTATCTCTCATTCTAAAACATTTACCAAGTTGTTACACAGGATTCTTGTTATATAGGATTCTTTTTTTTTTTTTGGAGACAGAGTCTTGCTGGGTGCTAGAGTGCAATGGGGACATCATAGCTCACTGCAACCTCAAACTCCTGGGCTCAAGCCATTCTCCTGCCTCAGCCTCCTTAGTAGCTGGGAACTACAGGTGTGCACCACTATGCTCAGCTAATTTTTTTTCTATTTTTAGTAGAGATGAGGTCTTGCTCAGGCTGGTCTTTTATTTTATTTTTTTTTTTTTGAGACAAGAGTCTCGCTCTGTTGTCTGGGCTAGAGTGCGGTGGCATCAGCCTAGCTCACAGCAACCTCAAATTCCTGGGCTCAAGCAATCCTTCTGCCTCAGCCTCCCAAGTAGCTGGGATTACAGGCATGCACCACCATGCCCAGCTAATTTTTTCTGTGTATATTTTTAGTTGTCCATATAATTTCCTTCTATTTTTAGTAGAGACGGGGTCTTGCTCTTGCTCAGGCTGGTCTCGAACTCCTGACCTGGAGCAATCCTCCTGCCTCGGCCTCCCAGAGTGCTAGGATTACAGGCGTGAGCCACCCAAACCCAGCCAGCATTCTTTCTAAAAGTTTCCTATCTCAGTTATTTTTTAAATCACCCTACTTAATATCAAAAGAACCAAATACTAACTACAACCCAGGACACTGTGTTATTCTTTTACTTTAGCCCTTACAAGTATTTGAAAATAAAGGAGAAACAAGAGGGTTAATCAAGTCCTATTATCCTTGAAATTTGAAATCATAAGCAAAAAGGCTTTCAGAAGCCTACAAATAAATACAGACTCCTACACAGGATCCAAATTTCTCTAGTCTTCAATTAACTTTCTCTTGTTTGGCTCCAAATCCCTACAATTAGATATAAGTGTCTACTAGATATTCCCAGCTTAAAGGTAAGCAAACCTAGCTCACCTCAAAAAAAAAAAAAAAACCATACTGGTTCAGAAAATCTAATTTTAAAAGCCTTTTTGTGTAAAAAGAGAAATTACCTGCGGAATTCTACACATGCACATGTACTCATCTGCTTAATGTCTTGCTATTTAATACACGCATACATTCATCCATTCAATGCCTCAAAACTTTAAGAAGTTAATTTCATTAAAATAAAGCCCCTCTTTCAAAAGAGGCCAAAGTAAAGATTCAAAGAAATAGAGCACTACTTTTCAGTGACATAGATAGAAGGTCATTTAAAAATAAATTACTTATGAGATCCTTAAGTATACAAGCCATAAAAAGTAAAAAAGAAAAATAGGGAGAGAAATATTTTAAAAAGAAATAATTATTTTGAAAAAAGATTGTTTGGTTCTTCAGCCAAAAACAGACATGACAAAAGAACTAACACAACTACAGAAGACTTATTTGTATTCAAATGTATTTTCAGGAAGATTTCAAGATCTGACACAGGCACAGAGAAAAGGAACAAACTGAAACAAGTATAAACAAGGTCAGTTACAAACTGACCTCTATTTGAAATGTGTTAAAAAAAATATTTTAGTCATACATTAAAAATATGATGATTGAGAAAAAAATTTTCTTTAATTCAAGTCTTCTCAATCATCTTGAAATACTGTGACCTGAACTCATACATTAAGGCAAATCTTGATTTTAAATACTCATTTAATTGATGAACTATTTCATTTAAATTGCTAATCCAGGGAGAAAGATTTTATAAAAAACATTTTATTGCTACAAAGGGAAACATGGTCACAAAAAGCCTTTAAGCGTATCTTAACGCAAATTACTATTCAATGTCCAATGCTGTAAAAAAATACACAGTCAGAGCACAAAATACTTGCCCAATTTATCTCTTCTAGGGTAAGTATTCAAAAACTTAATGCACACTTGAATATTTACTCCCAAGAGCAGCATTTAAGTTCAAATGATTAGAATAGATATACTACTAATACATGTTTGTTATCCTTAACACCAATAAAGTAATAAAAATCAAGCTTAAAAATTATACAAACAATTTATCAGATCTAGTTTGGTAGCTATAAAAACTAAACTAAAATAATCTTACCATCATTTTATTAAACAAATGTCAAACATTTAGAAATTATATAAAACACAATTTTAATGTGTGGAATGCATGCAACATGGGTGTTAACTCATATTTTAAGCTATTAGGTTATTAAGTATGAAATGTCCAATTTCCTTAAGTACTAAGTTGACATCTCTGACTTCACTTTCACACTTCTAGTTTTATTTCTGTTGTGAAGGTACATCCTCAGTATTTCAAACACACGGTTTGGCTTGTGACTATCTTTCAAATTTTTTTTAGCGCAACTTTTGTGAAACTGGGGATAAGTCAAAAATTTGCGTTATTTTCGAATATGAGTTCCGCTGTGAAATCAATGCAGTGCAGACAGCTCAAAATATCAATGAAGTGTTTGGGAAGGATGTGCCTGATGAACGCACAGTACATCGATGGTTTGAGAAGTTCTGTTCTGGTGATTTTAGTCTTGAAAATGAGCCACATGGGCAACCTAAAACCAAGGTGGATAATGATGAGCTGAGAGCTACAATGGAAGCGAATCCATCTCAACCTACACATGAATTAGCAGCAAGGTTTGATGTTACTATTCCAACAATATTGGACCATTAGAAACAAATCGGCAAGGTAAGGAAGCTGGTAGGAAGCTGGAGAGATGGGTACTGCATGAATTAAAACAGGCAACAGAAGAAAAATCATCTTGAAGTTTGCCTTTCTTTGCTGTCATGATATAAAGGCAAACCATTTCTACACCACATTGTTATATGTGATGAAAAACGGATTATTTTTCACAATCGCAAGCGTTAAGCACAATGGGTAGATAAAGAGGAAGTGCCAAAACATAGTTCAAAACCGAATATTCATCAAAAAAAGCTAATGGTGCCTGTTTGGTGGTCCAGCGCTGGTATTATCCACTGTAGCTTTGTGAAATTTAGCCAATCGATTACAGAGGATGTCTACCGCAACCAGTTGGACAAATGATGAGGATGCTTGCAATTAAGCAGCCGAGTCTGGTCAACAGAGACAGGCCAATTCTCTTGTAAGACAATGCTCGACCACATGTCACACAAACAATACTGCTCAAATTACAGAGGCTGAACTTGGAAACTCTCTGTCATCCACCGTATTCACCAGACCCTACATCAACTGACTACCACTTCTTCCAGGCTTTGGACCACTTCTTCCAAGGAAAAATATTCAACCCTCAACAAGCTGTGGAAAACGCCTTTCACAATTTCATCACCATTCACTCTCCAGGCTTCTTTGCTGCTGGCATAAACAGGCTACTGTTAAGATGGCAAAACTGCCGATAGTTTAGGTGCACACTTTTGACTAATTGTACTGTTTCTTGTTTGAGATACAATAAACTACACTTTTGATTCGAAACTGGACATTTCATATTAAATGACCTAATAAAATTCTTACCCTTTTCCACATTAGGACAGAAATTTAAAGCTCCTTTTAAATCTAATACCTTATATCTAATTTTCTTCAGGTTGTTCAGGAGGGATGTCAACAGACTCTTCCTTTGCTTCTTCTTCCTCTACTCCCCCTACTCCCTCTACTTCCCCCACTGCCCCTACTTCCCCACCTCC
Organism: Lemur catta; assembly: GCF_020740605.2. Lineage (NCBI taxonomy): Eukaryota > Metazoa > Chordata > Mammalia > Primates > Lemuridae > Lemur > Lemur catta. The sequence goes on from NC_059130.1 coordinate 55,557,453, forward strand.
CTCTGTGTCCCTCGCATCCTCTACTCCTCCAGTTTCTCCCACATCCTCCGCTTCCTCCACTTCTTCCACTTCCTCTGCCTCTCCTACTCCCTCTACTTCTTCCTCCTCCTCTTCGTCATCCTCTTCTTCAATAGGCTCATCAATCTTTTCTTCATCCTCTTCATCTCCTTCTATTTGCTGATCCTGAGAATGATCTTGAATTTCAAAAGGATTCTCACCCTAAAAACATGAGACAAGGCTTTTAAAACCAGCACATTCATTTTTACATCAGGACATTTGTATTTGCTATATCATGAAGAAGAAATATTATTTGAAACTTTTTATTTTAACTTATGACAAAGCCATTAAATATTTGTTGAGTACCTACTTCTTACCAATGTGGGTATATAATTTACTGAAGCCATTTCTTCATATTCCATAAGCTGGAGTACTTTTAAAGGTCCTATTTTCTTCTTAACTGAATTTCTAAAATCATATATATATGATAAAGGCAAATATGTGATTTGTGGTAGAAACCAAACAGATGATGCAAAAATTTACATTTTACTTAATTATACCAGTATTCAATGTACTACTGTTACAGGATCTCTTTAAAACTCAAATGAAAATCAGGTACCTTATTTTTTCTACTAGATATCATGCCTCATTTCTACTTTAAGAAAGCAGACAAATCTTTAATTCAGTAAAGATTCACAGATATAATTTTATTTTGATATTTTATTTAAATACTTGAATTATTTATCTGGGTCAAATCTCAAATAAATTGGACTATCTAAGAAAACTATAATAATGTGGTAAGAAATGAAGTGCCAGTAAAGGTTTTTAAAAAGGCAAGTATTAAGACTGATGCTACCCTTTAAGATTAAGCAGGTAGGAATGTGCAGGATGAAGTGGAGTAGCAAGAGAAGAGATACTAGGGGCTACTCTAATAGCCTGGAACAGGGAAATGTAAAAGATGTGGTGACAGCATTAACAGAATAGGTAATCAGAATCCCCATTCTAATGGAAAAGAAAAGGGAAAGGAGGAGGTAGGTGTATGCTATGCACAATTAGAATTTCAGATGTCTAAAAGTTTAACAGGCAGCTATAAATTTGCAACTTAAAAGAGGAGTTCAAAGTAGATATTTACATTTGTGAATTGCTTGCATACAGTGCACTGTAAAGGAGACAGCCCTGGGGTGGGACCAGAGGAGTTAAATGTTAAAAAGGCCTGGAATAAAACCCTATGAAAATACCTATACTATACACAGGGGCAGAAGTTAGAAGAGAAGGAATACTTGGTGCAGGAGGAAACCCAAGAAAGTAAAATATTATCTGGTAAAATATTTTCAAGACTAAGTGAAAGATGAACACTGCCAAATTATACAAATAGATAAAAGTACAAAAGGACTGAAAAAAGTCACTAGAGTTGATCATCTTTATAGCTGAATAAGGTTCTTTAGGATTTGTTATACTATCCCCCTTACTTTTTATGTTTAAAATGATAATAATGTTAACATTTTTTAAAGACCATTAAATTTGATAATTACATCACTGGTAATCAGGAAGAACAGTTGTAAAAGTATGATATAAGTAAGAGTTAGGAGTTGTATGAAAATATATCTTCATAATTTCCTGTGAAGTTCTCAAAATACGCAGGCCCTGGTTCCACACTCTGGGATTTTAATTTAGTCAAGTCCTAGAACTCTAGCTAAAAACACAAATTCCTGAATCAATCCCAGATCTCCTGAATCAAAATTCCCAAGGTGGAAGACTGGTAACCTGCATGTTGAAGAAGCACTTCAGGAGATATTTATCAAGAAGTTTGGAAAACACTAATTCAGAAGGTCTGAAAAAAGGCCTAGGTAGCTTTTTGGTTGCTCTTTACCTCACAGGTGATTCTCACTACGTTCCTCCAGTTGATAACTACTAGTTTAAAAAGTGAATAACAGGAAGTAAAAAGCACATACAAGGTAAACTATCTTTTCAAGCATGGTGGGAAGAGAAGAGATAATAATATGGAGAGGGCCTAAGTCTAGGAAAAGTTAAGTCATTTTTAGTTTAGGGAACACATAAGCAAGTCTGTTTGGGGAAGACCAGAAAAAAACAAGAAAAACATCAGTTGCAAGTAAGGGAAAAGATAATGATAAAACAAGAACACAGATGAAAGGCAAAGAAGAATATCTTCCCTCACAGATAATAATAAATAAAGATTAGGGAAAGATACACATACATATGGCAGAGAGGAGAACATTTACTGAGCTTACATCTAATGGTCTGAATCTCCGTAATGCAAGAGAAGAAATAAGCATATGGGAAGTGAGGAGAATAAGTATAAAATCTGGAATGCGGGACGTGAAAAAGGTTTAAAACAGTCACTATAGGAAACACATTACATTGACAGTAAGTAAAATTACTGTGAACTGAGTGAAAACCTTGCAAACATGGTACTAGCACATTTCCATAGTATTTTTTTAGCGAGACAGAATTAATAAAGCTAACCACAGATGGCATAGTGTTGGGAACTCTTAAATGGTAAAAGAACAGCAGCATTTCTTGTTGAAAGGGGTGATCACAAGTGCGCAGAGCAGAGAGTGAAGACAGAACAAGATGATACGGCTGGAGAATTAAGAGATTGATGAACTTATCAATTTATTTGATGGGGAAAAGGATTTAAAGAGGTATTTTCTCAGATAGAGCACTTGCCAGTGAAAGATTTTTAAGCCATGACCAAAGCTGACCATGAGCAGAGAATGAATGTTCTGGGGAATGACAATAGGGAACAGAGCAGAAAGACATGTTGAACAAAGAGAAATCATTGACTCATGTGACTCCAGTGCTTCTTGAATTTTAACATGCATATGAATCAACTGGGATCTTATTAAAATGAAGATTTTTATTCAGTAGGCCTGGGTATGACCTAAAATTCTGCATTTCTAATAGAGCTCCCAGGTGATGCTAATACTGCTGGTCCACAGATCACAATCTGAGTAACAAGGTTCCAGAAGAGTTCTCCTAAATTCAGGTGCTTTCTCTACAATATACACATGAGCAAGACACTCCCACCCATGTTGTCTCCCATTACATGAGTGACTTAATTGTGTAGTTAGAAAACACTACAGAAATTCTAATTTTATATTCCTCCCTCATTAAAAAACACTCTCCTACATCCATAAACTACTAACTTCTCAAAAGTTGTGACAAAGCAAGGATAAAAATCTAATTTTTCCTAATATAGCCGCGATGCTCTCGTCCTTTTGATAAGGGCATCATAGCTAAATTGAGCACTATACTTCCCATAAAATTTCAATTCAGAACTGTATTCATTTTTTTAAAGCATTGTCAAGAATGCTGTGATGATATGATTAACAAATTAGAAAACAGGCCCCTAAGAAGCAAGCCAAAAGAAGTGAGATTATGCAACTTGGAAGTCACTGGTTGAGGGATAATTTAATGGTCATTAAACACACATCAGGTTTCTTCACAGAGAAGCTGGTACTCACCATAATAGCCAAAATATATAACACTTATTTAAGCTACAAAATATTTACTAATATAAATAATTGTTATAAATCTTCAACATAACAGTTCTCTTCAGTGTAGAATGATTTTAAGGTAGGTATTATTTTATAAAGACTCAAAACTAAATTCTAAAATTTATTTGTTAATTTCCTGAATAACAGCAAGTTCTTATTTGTACAGTAAGTGTTTAAAATAAATTTTACATCAAGGTGGATTCAAGCAATAATATATGTCAAAAACCCTGAGGAGTAAAGTGAGCCAGGTATACCAATCATTCACATCTGAGTTTCCTAACATTAGGAGCAAACCTCTTTTCTCCTGCCCTGCTGAAGCAACACGTCTGACCTCCTGCTTCCTCTCCAATTTTTATCCAAGGAAGAGGAATGATTTACCTAATTAGTATGTCTGGAAGAAGAAACTGAGTATACGTAACTCATTCCCTTCTGGGTCCCCTCTTTTGGGTCTTCCTAGCAATGGAAAGGGTATATTCTAGTCTGCTTTATGTGGTGTGGTAGACTAGGGGAAGCCTAGTGATGTCCATCTGGGCCAGTAACAGAAGTTGGGGGGATGTAAGTTTAAGTTAGGAGTGAAATATTAAAGTCCACAGTAACTACACATCTAAGACATATTCTCCAAGTCAATCTTATTTTTAAATCAAGAATAAAGCTAACATTTTGATCTTCTATCCAATTCTTGTATATCTCTCAGTTGACTCAGAGCTAGAAAGGGGATAAGAGAGGAATCACTTACTATTCCCCTCCTGGCCAATCACAATAATTAGGAAAAAGATGTTTTACCTATATGCAAGATATTAAGTAAAACTATTCCTAATATGTTGTGCTATATTTAAATATCACAAAGAATTACTACGTCACCATTTAATTATCACAGTACAACAATACTACCCAAAAAGCTTTTGCCCTGAAATCTTACCTTAACAAAACGTTCATATCGTGCCTTCACTATTGGATTATTTAAAATGCTTGTAGCAGTCAAGACACTCTCTCGTTTTATTTGTTCCTTATAAGCCTATAAAAAAAAACAGAACACACTCAGGGTACTTGAAAACCATGCCATGAAAACTAGTTCCATAATTAAAACAGCATTTATGTTCAAATTCTTAGATTTAAATGATTTACTTTCTGGCAAACTCAGCTATAGAGCAACAAATACTACTGTGACCAAAGTCATCTATAAATTAAAATAATAAAGATTCAAGTCCATCAGCTTCAATAAAAAACACTTAGTCCCCAAATACTGCAAGTCTAGATCTACTAGATAGTTGCTTTCTTTTATTTCCACTCTATATCTATCTCCCCAGCTCCCAACTACTAATTTTCATGCTGTCAAAAAAGAATAATTTTTCACGCTACAAGAGTAATTAGTCTTCCTCTAGGCTGTAGTTATTGTAAGACTGTATTATACAGAACAAGAAAGGTAATAATACAAAATGTCTAGTTGCCAAAAAGCTATCAAGAGAATACCAAGGAACAGAAAGTGAAAAGAGTAATAAAAGACTACATGTGCTCAAACTGCCTAAAGAAGTCTGAGTTAAAGGTTCACTTCAACACAAAATATAAATTTAAGACTCAGGTATGCTCTACTCAAAACTTAAGTCTTTAATATGTGAATCTTTAAATTTGCTTTCTTAACAAACTAATTTCCCACAATATAAACATTTGTATTGTTTGAAGTAAATTTGACTAATAAAGCCAACAAATACTTAAGCAGAAATATGCTAATCAAAAAAAAAAAACAGTAAATTTTTCAGGAGTATTCTACTCAAAAAATGTAACAATAGATGGTAACTAGTAATCCTACGTTTTAATTTTTTTCCCAACCATTAGAAAAATGTTATCGGTAATAATTAAATCTTTCCTTTTTGTTCTAAAACACACACCTACATACACTCACAAAATCATTTTGTAACAACTTAAAAAAAGTGTTAAAACAACAGTTCAACACAACAGCTATAATTTCCTGATTGCCTACCATTATCAGGCACTATTTTAATTGCCTTATCTGTTTTAATTAATCTAATCCTTAAAACAATCACATAAAAGAATGGATTATCTATCATTTTACAGATAAGGAAACTTGGACAAAAAAAGTTTAACTTACTTGCTTAACACATGTTATATACTGAACCAGGATTCAAAACCCAGGAAGTCTTGCTCCAGAGGCTACAATCAATCAATCTATCTATCTATTTATCTAACTAGGATACAGGATTTCACTCTGTTGCCTGGGCTAGAGTGCAGTGATATCATCATAGGCCACTGCAACCTCAAAGTCCTGGGCTCAAGCAATCCTCCTCCCTCAGCCTCCCCAGTAGCTATGACTACAGGTGCATGCCACCACACCAAGCAAATATTTTTATTTTTTGCGGAGACAAGGTCTTGCTAAGTTACCCAGCTTGGTTTCAAACTCCTGGCTGCAAGCGATCCTCCTGCTTCGGCCTCCCAAAGTGCTAGGATTATAGGCATGAGCCACTGCACCTGGCCCCAAGCCCACAATCTTAACCACTACATTCTAATGCCTCTCTTGAGTATACTTAGTTATTCACATATGAGAGCAATAGGATTGTATGCAGGTTAAGTAGGTGAGAAACAATGGCCTAAGGACAATAAAGGACTGATGGATAATTCAACGACTTTATTAAGACAGATCAAAATTTACCTGTTTCCCTTTGATGTGATCAGGCGATTTTAAGTGCTGCTGAACTGAACTGTGTAAAGCAGGGATATACACACTGCAAGCACTGCAGTGAACAGTCTCTACTTTCATCATGTGATCATCTGCAGTAACACCTACAAAAGAAATCCAATTATTAAAAAATGATTCTTATATTTCTGACCAGTCTTCACTACTTAGTTTTTCCATAATTATTTATACCCCTTCTTCCACAAAAAGGATCAGAGTATGTATTCATAGGTTTAAGTTTTTCTACCACATTTCATAAATCTACATATATACATTTGAAAATACAGAGATTAAAATTGTAAGGTATAATTACATTGTATTTCCTAATCATGTTAAACAATCATGTTCTGAGGCCTATAAATCCATCCCCCCAAAAAATATAAAGGAAAACAAATGTTGATTTTGTAGTAAAATAAGAATTTCCACAATTATAAATGTGAAAGGGTATGGCAAAGGGAACAGATGGCAAAATTGGATTCATGAGGAACAAATATATTCTGGATCTTGAAAATAGTGATTGGGGTTAATTACAGGTAAAGGTGTAAACATATGCAAGGGAAAGGTGAAGTATGAGAGAAAGTGACACTTTCTGGGAATTGCAAGTAATTCAATATGGCTGGGGCAGAGTACAAAGTAAAGACAAAAGATGAGAATAGAAGAAAGAGAAGGGCCTAGATTATAAAGAGCTTTGTGTGCCACGTCTAGGAATTTGAACTTTATCCTGTTCAAGATGGGGAGCCACTGAAAGTTTCTGAAGTAATAAGATCATGTAATAGAATTAGAGATATAAAAGACTGAAAGAAAGCAAACTAGTTAGAAAAATACTATAACTGGCAAGAGAACGGATAAGAATTTGAACAAATGTAGTATTTAAAACAGACTTTGCAAATATTTAAAAGATATAATGAATAGGACACAGTGCTACAGATAAAGTATTTAGGATAACTCTATACTTCTGGCTTTGTAGATGGTGGGGCCCCTTTTCAATATAAATGAAGGTGATAACTGTAAGTTTTTGTTTTGTTTTCTTTGTGCAGTAGGGTATGCTCAAGGAGATGAAAATTTTTTGGATATATTGATTTTGTGTGACTGTTGTAGACAGATACCAACAGACAGTTGGATGTATGAGACCAGAGTTTAGAAGAGACTGTGCTAGAGATATAATGCATAATTAATAAACATCTAGATTTTAATTTGAGCCCCATAAGTAAATGAATTAATCAGGAAGGAATATAAAGGGAGAGGCTAATGGAGATCATAACAGAGTACTAAGAAATACCAAATTCTAAAAAATTGATAGAGAAAGAAAAGCACAGAGACTGAAAAAATGATAAGGGGATAAAGAGAACATTAGGCCAGTGAGGTGCCACAGAAACTAAGAAAGGAAAATAATTCACAAAGAATGTAATTACCAAAAAATGTTATAGCAGATAATGATTCAAAAGAACCTATAGAAGTCAGTGTTGGTAACTTCTGTCAGAGCAGTTTCAGTAGACTAATGGTAGTAGAAAGTTGTTTACTGTGCTTAAAGTCATACATGGGAAGTGAAGAAGCAGAGACCAGTGTGGGTTATCCTTAAAGAACTATTGGTTATTTAAAGAGAAAAAGAAAAGGCAGGGTTTAGAATAACTGCTGTCTGGCTTTTCTTTCCTTTTCTTTTGTTCCTTTTGTTGATTGGTTGTTTTTGTTTTGATGTAAGAGCTTATTTATAGGCTCCAGATACGGAATCAAAAGAGAAGGAAAGACTGAAAAACATAAGAGTTCATAATTTGAACTTCAGACGATGGGAAGGTACAAGAGGGGCAGAGGATAGAAGTATCTTTCATCTAGATGAAAAGGTGACTTTTTCTCTGAAAGTGAAGTGAAAGAAATAATGGTAGATAGTGGTAAATTTGTAAACATAAGAACAGGAAGTCAAAAAAGTTCATTTCTGGTAACTCAGGGCTATAGCATATATGACTGTGTACTATATCACTCTAGCTGCTATCATTTGCATTGAAACAGGTTATGATATATAAAATACACATGTAAATTTAATAAAACAATTTGTTTAACTACTTACCTTCCATAACATCTTTTTCAATTATTTTGACTGCTTCGGTTTGATTATTTGTCTGTTGCTTACGAATAGATGTTTTCTTGAATTTGTTCACCATACATTCCTAGAAAACAAAATAGGAAGAATCCAAATAGTTTTCAACGAGCACTCAGTCAGTATATGCTTAGCACCATGCTTATCCCATAGAAGATACAATATCTGCTATGTAAGAACTAATATCCGTTCTCAATTTCTGCATTCTTGGCATTGCCACTTAACTATATCATCTGTGTATCTGTGAATGTGTTCAATTTCCAATTACTAGTTCACTGAAGATAGTGTCTGTATCTTCAATGCCTGACATAGCATCTTTCATATGTAAGAAAAACTATTAAATTAATTACTACATACTGATAAAACAAAGGACACTAAACAGACACCAGGCTCTCTGGCTCTGAATTCAGACTCTGCCACCTACTGACAAAGTCACCTAACTGTTTTATGATCTTTCATGGTAATGAGTTGTTATGAGGCCCAACTGAAATAATCAAAGTATCCAACATAACCCCAGGTACACCATAGATTCTCAATGAATGACAGCTGAATCTACATCAATAAACAGTTGTTACAGGAATTCTTTTTGTGACACTTCTCCAGAAACTACTGTAACAAATGTAAAGTTATTTCTCAAATAATAAATTCAAATTCTATCATACCAGAATTTATATCTAATTCCGGGTAAATTTTAAAACAACTCTTTCTTTAAATAAATAGTAAATTAAGTTTTTAGAAACATAAAATGGGATATATGGGAAACTGAAAAATGAAATTATAAGAAATTCATATCAAGCCGGGCGTGGTGGCTCATGCCTGTAATCCTAGCACTCTGGGAGGCCGAGGTGGGAGGATCCTTTGCGCTCAGGAGTTTGAGACCAGCCTGAGCAAGAGCGAGACCCCGTCTCTACTAAAGAAATAGAAAGAAATTAGCTGGACAACTAAAAATATACAGAAAAGATTAGCTGGGCATGATGGCACATGCCTGTAGTACCAGTTACTTGGGAGGCTGAGGCAGAAGGATTGCTCGAGTCCAGGAGTTTGAAGTTGCTGTGAGCTAGCTGACACCACAGCACTCTAGCCAGGGTGACAGAGCGGGACTCTGCCTCAAAAAAGAAAAAAAAAAAAAAGAAAAAAGAAATTCACATCAGATAAATGTTTCTCACTTCAAAAACAGATACTTACATGCAAAAACTCCATAACTACTTTATCAAATTTGGTTTGTTTCTGAATATGATCTAATGTCTCTTGGTGTGAAGAACTTTCCAGATGCAGTTCAATATCTTTTTCTTCAAACGTTCGAAATTTACAAAATGAACACGTAAATGCCATTCTAAAAAGAAAAAAGTTTTTCTTTAAATATTACTTTATTCACTTAGAAAAGAGTTCATAAGAATATACCATTGAAACTAATTTTACCAGCATAAATTATTTCTTTTTTTTCCTTCCATTTTATGACTGACTTAAATTTAGCTTAAGCCAGAAAAAAAGAGTATTTCTTTAAATGCCTATTTAGACAGCACAGCCATTATACCAGTCTGCATAGTTCACCCTGGAATGTCTGAGTAAGAAAAGAGGAATCACTGGCTCTATAAACTATTCATTTCAAGATGAGACCAATTACTAACAAAAAGCCCAAAGCAAACCTCAAGAAGTACCAAGTTCCAAAGTTCCATAACTTTTGTATGCTGTTCCATCCTCAAGCTTCTAAACCACTAAGGTAGTATCAACAAAGTCAGGTGGCACAACAGACAACCATAATTCATTTACACGGCGCTCTTGGGTGATCAAAAGTATTGCCCCTAAAGACCACCTCAGAGTAACTAATAGTCCTAGACTGGACAAATCCACACATTTAGAAGCTCAAGAGCCACTCCAGAATGAATTCCCTCATTTAATTGTTTCTGCCTTATGTATGTTGTTATTTCCTTTTCCTTGTATTATGACTCCTAAATGGTTTCTCTCTCTAGTCTCCATTTCCAATTAACTCTTTGCAATGTTATTAAATTTATTTTCCTCATTGAGAAACCAGGCTCTGGAGCCAACTCCTGGGTTTCCATCCTAGCTCCCTTTTGTGACTTTGGGCAAGTTACTTAAGGCCTTGGTTTTCTTATGTTAATGATTTGAGACCCTTCACAGATCTCAAGAGAATTTAAAAAAATTAATACATATAAAGCTCTTAGAACACTTCCTGACACATAGTAATTATTCAATTAATATTGTTACTTCCTAAAGGATTACTTCAAAAGGATTCATTGGCTCCATAAAGGTTCAAAAAGCAAAGTCAAAATGCTTTCAGTTGCCATCTACCAAATTTCCTAATCTCTCCTATCTTTTTGGCTTTACCCACCAATACCTTGAACAGTATCTCACATATAACAGGTCTTCATTAAATAATTAAATCAGATCATACATTTCACCTCAGTAATCACTTCATTCCACACAGCTTTCCATTTTCTGAATATCAATAAAATATTTCTATTTCTTCACTTTTACATCAAGCCATGCCCTCTACCTGGGCTGCCTCTCTCAACTCCTCCCACAACCCTAACATTTCTAGATCAGTTCAAATACCATTTCCATCATGCAGCCTTCCTGATTTTCCTGCACCCCTATTTAGAAGTTACCTCTCATAAGACTACTCTGCACTTCTCTTTTGGCCGTCTTCACCAATACTGTTGTTTGTGTACACCTTTCACACATCCATCCCTTTCCCCCTGTGTTCCCTTAAGTTTAGGTATACATAGACACCTTTTCATCCTCTTTATTATGCTGAAAGCATTCAAATATCCTAAGGAACATATCACAAGAACAGTCATTTACTCAATCTCTAATTCTCCTAACTCAAAGTAAAACTGCTTTGGTAAATTAAAATAATTTTAGACTATTTTAAAGAATTCTTATCCTAAAATGATAATTTAGTTGACTGACATTCTTTTAGTTATATAATCAGGTTTATAATTAGTTATGGAGAAAACAGCTAAATGAAAGCTCAGTTCTTTCATTTCCTCTAAATCACAACACTTATGTTAACATGAACATACCATACCCAAATCTACAATTTTTAATGGGAAAAGTATTCACAGGGTAATTCAATAAAAAAATGAATCTGATAATTCAAAATCATTTTTTGGCTCCTACACATTTGACAATTTCAATTCGTTTCCACACCAAAGTAAGCCTCTGCCAAAAGAAGGAATTATGAGCTGAAGAGTGGGAAAGATACTTGCAAGGACCAAAAATAGCAGTACTCTTAGAACTAAAGCTTCTTTTTATGATTAATTCTTAATAAGTTCAATCCTATTGTTTCTCAAGTCCCAATAAATTAGTAATTACAAACCAGAAAAGGATAGAGATTATTAAAGCTAGACACTAATATTACACAAGTATATCTAACAGGTTAAAATCAAAGACAGACCAAACAAACAAAACACATCTGGTACTTAAGATGCAACTGAATTTTCTTTTACTACATTTTACGTAAACAATACTAATGTATATAAGACCAACTAATAACAAAGAGTACCCTGTTTAATATGGAAGCTAGTACCTACTAATTTACTCTTCTTTTTCATAATTTTCTTTGGAATATGGATTGGAAAGAAGTTATATATTTGTATAATAATACTTAGTTTTCTTATCCAAGAATATCACTATTATTTCATCATATACTCAAATTTTTTTTTTTTTTTTTTTTTGAGACAGAGTCTCGCTGTGTTGCCCAGGCTAGAGTGAGTGCCGTGGCATCAGCCTAGCTCACAGCAACCTCAAACTCCTGGGCTTAAGCGATCCTCCTGCCTCAGCCTCCCGAGTAGCTGGGACTACAGGCATTCGCCACCATGCCCGGCTAATTTTTTCTATATATATTTTTAGTTGGCCAGATAATTTATTTCTATTTTTAGTAGAGACGGGGTCTCGCTCTTGCTCAGGCTGATCTTGAACTCCTGACCTCGAGCGATCCACCCGCCTCGGCCTCCCAGAGTGCTAGGATTACAGGCGTGAGCCACCGCACCCGGCCCCATATACTCAAATTTTAAGGAGTCTTTGTGGTTTTCTTCAAGTTGTGGTACGTATTTCTTTTTAAGAATACTGCTGTTTCTGGACACTTTATGTTTTTCAGATTACCATTAAGAACAGAATCTCTTTTTTCTTATGTTTTCTAAGTGGTGACTACACATAAATATCAAAAATCAAAAGCATCCCTATATACTTTTGATCACGTTTTCATTTGAATCTTAGGAATTTTTTCACATTACAATCAATGTAATTGCCTATTTTAGGAAATCAATTTTCTGAATCTACTAAGCACAAACCTGTATCCATCTCCATATTTCTCACTGTTTTTTTCTCTTCTGCGTCTTTGTTTCTCTCGCCGAGCCTCAATTCGTCGCTTTTCTTCTTCTTCATTTTTAGGATCGGTTTTTGCTAGGATATCAGACAAAAGTAAAAACTAAAATCAGTATTTCCACTCTCCCTTTCTAATCACCAGTCCATAAAGTACATACTTACGGGTTTACTTAGTGATGGTAATCTAAATTGAACTCACCAGAAAAATCAGAGCTTGAGACTACCCAGTATTTCTGAAACTTCATTGAATAAACTTCATTCATTTGAATACCATCATCATGAATTCTGCCGTATTTGCTTCTCTCATCTTTGTGATTATTTGCTACATATTTTTCTTTAAATCTGTTCATTTTTTTCTTATTATCCTAAGCAATAATATCCTTATCACCTAAAATCATCTTAAACACCAACCTTTGGGAAGCACTGTAGTAACCTGACCTCGAATGCAAAGGGAAGCCCGACAAACACTGGAGAGCCCTGGATGCTAGAATTCATATTCATATTTTAGGAGCTCTCCCAAAATTTTTCTTTTTTTTTTTTTTTTTTGGAGACAGGGTCTCAGTCACCCATGCTGGGATGCAATGGTACAATCACTGGTCACTGCAACCTCCCAACTCCTGGGCTCAGCCTCCTGAGTAGCAAGGACTATAGGTGCATGCCACCATGCCCAGCTACTTTTCTTATTTTTTGTAAAGACGGGGTCTGACTATGTTGCCAGGCTGGTCTCAAACTCTTGGCCTCAAGTGATCCTCCACCTCAGCCTTCCAAAGTGCTGGGAAAGGTATGAGCCATTGTGCCCAGCCCCAAAATTTCTTAAAATGTATGAATTCTAAAATAAAAGGTTTCTTTTTTTATATTTTTTATTGTGATAAAATACACAAAATATAAAATACACTGCTTTAACCGTTTTAAAGTGTAAATTCAATGGCATTAAGTACATTAACAATGTTGTGCAGAACTTTTTCATCATTCCATTAAATAGTCACTTCCCGTTTCAACTCTAACCTAAGGTCTTGGTATCCACTGATCTTATTTCTGTCTCTGGATTTGCCTATTCTGAATATTTCATATAAATGGAATCATACAGTCTGTTGCCTTTTTTGTCTGGCTTCTTTTATTTAGCATGTTTTCAAAGTTCATCCACGTCTTGGTACTTCCTTTTTACGGCTTAATAGTATTTCAATGTATGAATACACATTTTTTTTAACCATTCATCTGCTGATGAACATTTGGACTGTTTCCACCTATTGTATATTGTGAATAATGCTGCTTTAAACATTCACACACAAGTTTTTGTTCGAATACCTCTCTTCAATTCTTTGGAGTACACAGCCAGTGGAATTGCTTAGTCATATGGACAGTCTATGTTTAATTGTCTGAGGAATTACCAAACTGTTTCTCACAACTTAACCTTCCCATTAGTAATGTGTGAGCATTCCAATTTTTCCATATCCTTCTCAGTACTTGCTCTTCTTCATCTTTTTAATTATGACCATCCTAGTGGGTATGCAATGCTATCTCATTTTGAGCAGCTTCTTTCTTATAATATGTTTAACTTTACACTTTAAAAAAAAAAACTTATCTATTTTCCCTTAAACTTTTCCTTTTACGCATTGTTTACCCTTTTGGATTGTCTTTGGAAAAATACCTACCATAAAATCATGAACACTTGGAAACTCATAAACTTGACTTTAAACAAATATTTATTAAGTATTTGCTATGTATAGAATGAGATCAGTTTCAAAATTATACAAAATCAATACCTTAAATTTTAATATCTAGCATCTAGATTCTTTTTCATCATTTTACAAGAGCTTAAATATACATTCTTATTTTATCAAACATTTTCAATATGCTCATTCACGTTTCCCTCAAACCCTCACACTACAAAAAATCTGCTTACATATTACTTCAAACAAGTAATTTCATCTCCCTTTCATTTGCTAAAACTGTATGATACGTTGTACCTCCCTCTATCCAAGTGACAGAAAATGGTTCCTTACCTACTAATTTTCTACAAGTAATATAGTCTACACTACAATGTAGCAAGACCTCATATCCTGGAAAATTCAGCACATATCTTTAAAAATACCCATTTTTAAAGAGGAGGCCTGATTCAACTAATGAATTTTAGCTTCACTCTTAGTTAAACCATACTATTCTCAAATTTTGTTAAAGGGGGTGGGCAGGGACATATACATCTACTTTAATGGCAAATCAGTTTCTGTACCAAACTGTGCAATACATATTTAACTATATCTGTAAAATATATCTTTGAAATCTGTCCTAAGAGGATCAAATGAATTGATTATAGTAATATCTAGTAAAATTTCAAATTTCATACATCAATCTATCAATTAACATACTGTAAAAGGCATCCCCACAACAAATACTCTTAGTATCAAGTTTCTAGAATTCCAGAATATTGTTACTTATTATTAAACAATACAGATATCAATTACAAACCATGACAGTAAAGTTTCTTGCATTTTATATTATAGTTCATATTTTAAGAATATAAAATTGTATTTTCAATTTTTTTCAAATATGATACATTAAAATGTCTATAATCTTATAATTTTTAAAAAAGCTGTTTTAAAATAAAAGGGAAAAAATAATACAAAGTATTTGTTACAATTATATGGAGGTTTAAAAGCAGAGTTTCTAGAGCAAGACTTGAGCATCTTTTCATGTACTTATTGGCTACTTGTATATCTTTTTTGGAGGAATGTCTGTTCAGATTCTTCGCCCACTTTATAATGATTATTTGTCTTTTTATTATTGAGTAAGAGTTCTTTATATATTTTGGATACAAGCCCCTTATCAGATACGATTTGCAAATGTTTTCTCCCACTGTGTGGATTGTTTTTCACTTTCTTGATGGTATCCTTTGAAGCACTAAAGTTTTTACTTTTGATGAAGTCTGATTTATCTATTTTTTATTTGTTGCTCTTGCTTTTGATGTCATATCTAAGAATTCTTTGACAAATTCAGAGTCATGAAGATTTACCCCCATATTTTCTTCTAAGAGTTTTATAGTTCCAGCTCTTGCATTTTAGCCTTTGCATGTGGCTATCCAGTTGCCACACCACCTTTTGTTGAAAAGACTATTCTCTTCCCATTGAATAGTCTTGACACACTTATTAAAAACCATTTGACCATAGATGTACATGTTTATTTCTGGACTCTCAATTCTATTTCACTGCTCTATATGTCTGTCCTTGTACCAGTAGCACACTATTTTGATTACCACTGCTTTGCAGTAAGTTTTCAAATCACAAAGTGTGAGTCCTTCTACTTTGTTCTTCTCTTTAAGGATGATTTTGACTATTTTAGGTCCCTTACAATTCCCTATGAATTTCAGAATCAGCCTGACAATCTTTATAAAGTCAACTATTAATAGAATTCTAATAGGATTTGTGCTGAATCGGTAGATCAGTTTGGGGAATACTACCATCTTAACAATGTTAGTCTTCCAATCTACAAACATTTATTTAGTTTTTCCACTTATTTAGATCTTCTTTAATTTCTTTCAACAATGTTTTGTAGTATCAGAGTACAAGTTTTGTACTTCTTTTGTTAAAGTTATTCCCAAGTATTTGATTCTTGATGCTATCATGAATGAAACTATTTGTCTTTTTAATTTTATTTTCAGATTGGCTTTACATTTTGTAACGATGGAAAAATAGAAATATGATTATCTCTAAGAGTCATCATGCCCAGAAGAGTAAAAGCAAATTAATTTTTTAGAAGAAATACAGCTTTTCCTAGTACCAAGGACCATGAAAAACATCTTTCCTTTGTCCTCATAAAGGAGAGTCTATGTTATATGACATACCACTTCCTCCACAGTACCTCCAATAATAAAATATTACACCCAATAAAGAACTTTGGATCAAAATAATATGCAAGGCCTTTTTAAAAATATAGATGTTCTCTGGCTCCACCACATAGAATTCAGGAAAAAGGGATGAACCAAGGTATGTAAATTAAAAAGTATCTTGAGTACATGATTAATAACTGCACTAGGGAATTCACAGATCTAATTGCTGCAATCATAATTATGTTTTTACATAATTGTTTTTCTATGTAACATGGAAAAATTTTATAAAAGCACTGAATTTTAAAAAATAAACAGTATTCTGAACCATAACAATTACATTTTCTTACTTACTAGGTGATTTGCTGAGGCTCATCTTCTCCATAGGTTTTGCTAGCTTGGGTTTCTTGATAAAGGTTCCACCAGGTTTGTTAAATGGCTGCATCATTTTTCTCTTTATTCCTCTTGCAGCAGCAACTGTCACATTGGTAGGTTTGTTTTGATAGTCAACAACAATTCCGGGTCTATGAATGCTTCCAAAATCACCCATATGCTGTAAATTTGTGAAATCAAGAAACATTAGCATGTTGTCCAAAGATAAAATATGAATTCATATAAAATTTTCATGTTATCTATCTACTAATTTTCACCTGAAAATTCCCTGGAATATAACTAAATTTTACATGTCCACTCTGAAAAACCACATTGAAAAACTCTGTATTATTGCATGTACTTAAATCCATCAAATTAGTAATTTTATTTCCAGTAGAATAATGGGTATTTGCTACCTATTTTTATTTTTACAATTCAAAATTACTTGAGATCATAAACAACATATGTGCCTGTCAGAATGTTACCACTTGTACAACTCTCTGACAACTCCTCTTCAGAGTTCCTAATTGATGTTTTCCCATGAAAAGACCTTAAAAGAAATCTTTATTTTCCTAAAACTTGGCTTAAAACTAAGATACACAAAGAAGACCATATTTGTAGTTTGAAGTAAAAAAGATCCAGAAATCATTTAGTATTTCTCCCTGTTGAAAAAGGGAATGAGAAGGCGAGATGGAACATTAGTATGAAATAGGAGAGTTAAAGCATAACCATGCATCAACTTCCAAGACACACTTCAGATAAAGAATTGCATCTGACGTTCCATTCACATTCTTACCTAGAGAAACATATTCTGATCCAGAAACCCAAGAAGCAAAAGTTTACAGACGAAGAGTCATGCAACCAAACGACTCTTTATGTCCCTTCCTCTTCTCCTGTCATTAACAAAATCCACTACACCAAGAGACAACATGTCCATAGAAATTTATCCTGCTAATCTTACTTTTAGAAAATAAAGATTGAGGAGTAATCTGAAGAGAAGGACCCAATGGGAATTGTACAAGTGAAGATTAAAAACGAAGGTCCTATTGATTCATCTACTTCATTAACAAGAAAGAAAGAAAAGTCCATTCAGACTAGAATGGTAAATACAAAGTATAGGACTACTTGTTTTACTATCATGAAAACAAAACTGATATTTGAAGTCTCATTAAGAAAAAATTCCTTTGCCTAAAATATGCAGCGTGGAAAATGTTAGGTGTTTTCCAAATTTTCAAACTGGAAATGATTTTCAGTTTCAAAACCCAAAGCCTATTACATCAACTATTTTCAATTAACCTACAATAATTAAGTACAGTGGAACAGCAACATCAGTTGCTTACATTTGTATATCATGCTTAGGAATACCTATCTAACCTAGCAGTGTTTCCAGGTAACTTATATAGTCACATCAGAAAAATCTTCATTAATTATCCATTAAAGGTGCAATGCATTTTTACATAAGCAAAGAATAACTGTTAAAAATGCAAAATTTCTACACCAAGTATGACAGGCTATACTGATATACCAAAGGTTAATAAACAGTCAATAATGTGAACCCTACTACATTTTTTAGCCTAAGTACTTTCCTCTGCAAAGAGAATATTAATTAAAAGCAACTGACTTAAAAAAAATGTTACAATATTCTTTAAATGATCAAACTACATAATAACCCCACAATCTACATACACTTCCTAGGTAAAATTCCATGTCAATCAAGTTACCTACAAACATAGACCATAATCTTTACACTATATACCCTAAAATTAAACACTGGAGAGCTAGTAAATTTATTCATTTAAGCAATAATTTACAAAATATTACTTCCTAAAGAAGGAGCCATAAACATGTCTGTACAGGTAGGAAATTATTTCTCAATAGTAAAGCTAGTGACACAAGGGAAAATAAAACAACCAGCAATAGGACATATTGTAAGAGAGTAAGTTAGCAAAATTATACTGACCACAAATCATTCTACAATCTATTATACACATCAACTTCTTCAACATGGCTAAGCTACCCTGACCTATCACCAACTTTTAGTCTCTTTGTTTAATGTGAAACATGGAGCTTTGAAGAAATTCTACTTGCTAGAGTTTAGCAACAAAGTATAAACATTTTATCATACATTGCACCTTTAACCTACTCAAAAATTCAAAAAGACTTCAGTGACCTTTCACAAAAATCTAAGAACTGTTCCACCAGCAAAACTGCTAGTGTTTACAAGGAAAAATGCAACTCCTTTTAACCCCTTTTAGACCAAACCTAATATCCTCACCTTTATAATAAAGGGAGATTTGGCACAACTTTCTGATTATCTCAAACTGCCACTTATTTTCTCAGGTGCTGGAAAAACTTTTACCGTCAACCTAAAAAATATGTTTATGACTCAGCTTTTGCTTCAAAATACACTGGGATGAACAGTGTTTATTCTAGTTGAAAACGATGGTCTTGAAAGGGTTTAAAAGAGTGACTAGTGAAAAGAATCTGAAAAGATTCTGTTGTACTTACTCCTCGGCCTCGGCCTCTGCCTGTTGATGGTCCTCCAAAAGCATCATAGTTTCTGCTTCCAAACGTACTTTCAGGATAAGCAGGCGTTCCTCTCCCCCGAGAGCCTACAGGTGCAGGCTTCATATGGGGTGAAGAAAAACTGCTGTAGGAAGAGTAATTCTCTCTTCCTCTGTCCTCCATAAACCCAGGCCTCAATTTTGAACGGGAGTAAGGTGCTTCCCAGCTAGACCCGCCCTGGTTTCTACCTCCGAAAGAGTCAAGGCTATTCCGGTAGGAGCTCTCAAATCGACCACCATAACTACCTCCGAAGCGGCTTTGTTCGGGTTCATTAAAACCATAGCCAGATCTGTACAGATCTCGCCCACCCAGAGAAGACCTGGAGTCGTAAGACTCATAAGGTCCAAACCTGGAAAAGTTGCACAGTGAGGGAAAAAACAAAAGTAAGCTTACTAATGTTAGACAATTCAAAAGACAAATTATCAGATGACATTTATCAACTAAAATTCATTTATACCATACTGGTTTGCACAGTTCTACTTTTGTTCACGCTTGATTAGGGCTGGGCAGTTCAACATGAGACCAGATAGAAAGCTATCTGAGTCAACTTCTAAATAGGAATTGAGTTTAGTAAACCTTAGCTTAAAAATCTGCTTTTCAGCAGCTTTTCTATTTAATTAAGAAGAAGAGATTTGTCTGTCATTATTTAAGCCCAGCCCTAGTCTTAGAAAAGGTCATTTGCTCAAGTTCACAAGCTATTCAAACTTTCTTTGAATCTATCCCTAAAATTAAAAATTACAAAACATTTACAATATTTTGGCTTTCAAAAGGGACACAAATTGAAGACCACATAGATGTAGGCTCTTTGTGACACAGAGAGATCCTTTTGCACCTCAATAATCTATATTACAAAACTGCTTCATTTTGTCTGTAATAGTCAAAATTTGGGGAATTATCTCTGGTTATAAAAATTTGACAATCTGCCAAACTTCAGCCAAGGTTAATAATCAATCAATCCTCAATTACTTTTTACTTGTAGACTAGAAAATCTAACAAATCGAGAAAGATGAACACATAAAATAAAATACAAAAGTAAAAGATCACCAACATATACACCCTCTGCATATAAATTTTCAAGGCAGATGAGAAAGAATACATTTTATAATGTCTTCAATTATTTGAAAAATTATTTCCTGTCAGGAAATTATCACATAAAACTACTCTAAAAAAGGGAGCACACAGTCTCCTCAAGGTTTTAAGAGTCAACAAAAGAAAACAAATCATCTTACTTCTCACAAACCCAAAGCATGGATTATAAAAGTTACTTCATGTCTTACAACACAGTTTTATAAAGGCCCACAATTACACGAGATAAAACAATAACATCTACAGAAATAGTTTATGCACATTTACAATGTAATATGGCAATAAATGATATATTAAAACATTTAAATTCGTTACATTACTTCAGTTATTGACAGATCACTAAATAGAAGGTAGCATTTACTTTTGAATCCTTATAACCATATAAAAAATTATTTCTTTTCAACTACATTTTTCAAAACATCTCTCACATAAACAAAATTGTAGTAATCGTTCATTTTCTTGATTTTTCTTTACTATAAACCATAGTGGCACACTGGAAGCAGAAAGAAGGAAAGTAAGCATCATTCAGTCCATCATTAAGGAATCTGGATCCTTCAATTTATGAAGAAGGATGATGGTTTCAAATGTCTCCTAACTAGTCTTATTTATATTATCAGGAATCTTTTGCCTCATAAAGTAGACCCTCTTTTCCTGAAATACGGTCAACCCTAAAGCCTATAGTTGTTTAAGTAGGTTTAAGCTTTACACAGTATCAACAGTGAAATATAAATACAACCTAGGTACAGTGTTCATGGCATTAATACAATGCTCCTAGCCTAGAGCACAAGTGTTTTTGGTGTAAATAGTATCTGCCAATGAATAACCTGGACAGGATTTAAAGAACATTTTTATTATTACAATATGCTCTTATTAAAATTAAAATTAATAGAATACCTATCTTAACTGTTTCTTAGAAAACGAATGTCACTAGACTGATTCAATTAAATCCATTCTAGTCAGAGTGGTTTGCTGCTTTACATACAGCCCACATTAGGAAAGATTTTTTTTTTTGTTATTAAGAAAAAGCTTCACAAATAAGATTTTCAATAACATTTTTATATCATTTGTTCAGGACATTTTGATTGACAAGGAGTTAAAAGTAAAAGAAGTTAAAAAGTTCACTGCTAAAAACAGTATCTTACTGTATTATACTGAAATAATAGCTATTTGGGGTTTTCCTAAAATAATGTTTGCCAGTGATCCTGAGATAAATTCTTATACCTATTAACACCCTTAAACATTTAAGGTGGTTATTCAATACCAAACAGCAAAGTTCAAGTATCATAACACGCCTAAGAAATACTTAAAAGAATATATCCATAATCTTATAGTTGTCTATTATTTGGCTAAGTGATTAAGCAATTTACCTGCTACCCCCACCACCACCACTGTGATTGTCCATGCCATATGACTGGTTTAGGTAGGAATCCATGGATCTTTGACCCCCATAGGATCCATGGCCATAGTCACGATCCATCCCTATAAGAGTTTAAAAAGAAAAAAATTAAACAATGCTCACCTTTACTGGCACTCAAAAGAAGAATTTTTAGATAAATATCCTTGAATGTCAGACCTCCATAAGATCCAGGACCATAATCACGATCTATTCCTGAAAGAGAGTTAAGAAATTGTCAGTAAAATATACCATTATCTTAAGGAATCTCTGCATAAAACACAAGATGTTCACATCAATCACCTGAGATGATAATTCATCATTAATATTTAAACTAAACTCACACTAGATGTAAAAGGAAAAAAACACAAAAAGGATAATTTACTGAAAAATCAGATTTGCTAACAAAGCCTGATATTTCAAAGAAAATATATTACCAACTGAAAAGTTCTATATTAGAATTATTTTCAATTTAACCAATATTATTTGCTAGGGAACTATCATAAGGCCTTCTTTAGATACTGTAATATATATAATTAATGATACATAATTCTTATTCTCAAGAGAAGTCAGTATTTAATAATGTCAAAAGGGAAAATTTTTGTCATAAGTATACTATGACATAAGTATACCTATTTTCTGCATCTAATTGCCTTCAAAATGTCTGAAAACTCAGAAACCACATTTTCAATTAGCCATGTTCACAATAACTGAAATAGATATTTTTAAAAAGCAAAATCACAGACTGGGACTGTGCCTATAAATAATAAGGACTCAACAAATATTTAAACCCTCAAATTCCCCTGAATAAAGAAAATGAATGTAAATTCTAGCAATGTGAACACTAAAAAAAATTCTAATACAATAAGGGTACTAAGTATATTTTATGACACTGCAATTCTACCTATGTCCCAACCTCTGACATGAAAAATAAATAATAAAAGAGATAACAAAATTAATTTACGATGACTATAAAAACGAAAAATTAAAACATTTAGAATGTTTCCTATAAGCAGTTTAAAATCCCTCATTACTATCCCCCAATTTTATGTGTAAATACAATAGTATGCACAGAGCAAATACCTTAGTTTACATTTTTAAAAACACTAAATTTTATTTACAATCACTTAAATATTTCTAGTCCTAACAATAACGACAACTTTACAAAAATACTCATTAGACTCTTGTAACTTGAAACCAAAATGATCAAATTCAATCTTCTCATTTTATAGATTTGGGAACCAAAGTCCTAAGAGATGAAATGATTTTCCTGAAGTCCCATAGTTATCCTCCTGTTGAGCAGCATGCTTCTGCTTCTACATGAGACATTTCCCTCAGCTACCTCAAGTATCTTCTGACTGAAACTTTCTAACCTTTTAAAGCCCATTTAATAAATAACGAATTCAAGAAAACTTTTATTGATATTCTCTCAGCTAAGCATCATCTTTCTTCTGAATATTTACAAAAGCCTGTAACTCTTATGTGATACTCTACCTTATAGTCTAATTTTGTGGCTTCATTTTAAATTTACACTAGTCTTGTGGTAAGGGTCTGATTGTTACTAATTTTTCTATGTATCTTAGAGCAGTAGCTCTCAAGGATGGTCTGCTGATCACTGAGAGGTGCTGAGACCCTTTCAGGGATTCACAAGGTCAAACCTATTTTCATAAATAATATTAGAACATTATTTTCCTTTTTCATGGTGTTGACATTGCACTGAAGATGTAAAAGCACTGGTGGTAAAACTGTTGGCACTTTCGTACAAATTGAGGCACTACCAACAGACTGTACTAGTAATCATTATATTTTTTAATATCACGCACTCACAGTAAAA
Source organism: Lemur catta (assembly GCF_020740605.2). Taxonomy (NCBI): domain Eukaryota; kingdom Metazoa; phylum Chordata; class Mammalia; order Primates; family Lemuridae; genus Lemur; species Lemur catta. The sequence goes on from NC_059130.1 coordinate 55,581,166, forward strand.
AATAATAAAATAAAAATGCCATCTTCACTTAAGAATGTTCTTGATGGGGCCAGGCGTGGTGGCTCACGCCTGTAATCCTAGCACTCTGGGAGGCTGAGGTGGGCGGATCATTTGAGCTCAGGAGTTTGAGACCAGTCTGAGCAAGAGCGAGACCCCATCTCTACTAAAAAAATAGAAAGAAATTAGCCAGACAACTAAAAAATATATAGAAAAAATTAGCCGGGCATGGTGGCGCATGCCTGTAGTCCCAGCTACTTGGGAGGCTGAGGCAGAAGGATGGCTTGAGCCCAGGAGTTTGAGGTTGCTGTGAGCTAGACTGATGCCACAGCACTCTAGCCCAGGCAACAGAGCAAGACTCTGTCTCAAAAAAGAATGCTCTTGATGAAGCAGTAAGAATTATTAATTTTATTAAATCATGATCTTTGAGTACACATCTTTTTTATGTTCTGTGCAGTGAAACAGAAGTACAGATAAAGCAATTTTGCTGCATACCAAAGTATCATAGTTCTCTCCAGGAAAAGCCATTGTGCAAGTGTTTGGTTTGTGAATTAAATTAGCCACTTTTTACAAGGGCACTTTTATACTAGAAAGACAAACTGATAGACAAATGCTATGGTTTTCAGATTTGGGCATTTGGCAGACATTTTCTCAAAAATGAACTAAGTGAAACTATCATTTCAAGGAAAACAAATGACAGTTTTGTTGTCAATGATAAAATACATGCTTTCTAGTGAAAATTATAATTTTATAAAACTTCTATCTACCATCTTGAGTTTGATAGCTTCCCAGTACTTAAAGGCTTTTCTGATAAAGTTGGTGGTGGTATCAATGAATATTATTTTTTATATTGTATAATAAAACCTGTCAATATTTGGAAAATCTATATAATTCAGTTTCCAAATAACTAATGCCTGATATTACAGAATCAGATATGCTAAAAAGAAATCCACTCAAAGTGTAAGTATAAGACACACTGATGGATTTTAATATAAGAGCAGAAAAAGTTTATCAGTATACAAAACATATTAATGAGATTTTTGTATTGTTTTTTCATACTAAGACTTCAAAACCAGTGTGAACCACTGACAGCACATCCCAATGCAGACTATTCACATTCCAAGTGCTCAATAGTAAGTAAATAGTAGCTACCATATTAAACAATACAGTTCTAGACTAATAAAACAGTCAATTATTTGTCTTAGAGGTGGTTAAGTATATAGTGTAATTTATGCCTATATCTCTCAGAGGACAATTTTGAGATTAAAATAAAGTTTCCAAAATAAAAAGTTTTCATCTAAGGCCTCACATTAAAAAATAATCTTAAAATTAGGTTTAGTAATATACACAAAGCAAAAAAATCTTATATTTTGCTATTTCTGCCAGTTTGTTTTCAGTTAGCAGTGGCTGCCTTTGACTACTAAATCATTTAGTTTTCAAAATTCTAAATGTTTTCATTTCACTATGCAATCATAAAATTATTAACATTTATTGGACACTGACCATGTATGTGCCAGGCACTGTGGAGTACACAAAAATTAATAAAGTTATTTTTGTATAGCAGTGATTCTGTTTTATCATTCATAGTACCATTCATAGTATTATTCAGTTAATTAAAGAGAACTCTTTATATTGTATACAATCTACACAGTTATAGGAACATAGATTCTGTAAGATGACTGCTTATATATAAACAATTTTTCTTCCAGGTTACTAAAATGAATTTTAAAATCACTTTTAAATAAGAAAGTAATTTACTCAGAAAAATAAAACTGACATAATAATTTAGATCTATTCTAACACTTGGATCACTCTATCATATAAATAAGCACAAAAATGTTACAACTAAACAAAAGGAAGCAGCAGTGGAATAGTGGGGAAAAAACTGACTTATGACCAAAATAATTAATTATTAATAGTTGTGTGGCACTAAGTCTTTGGCAGGACTACTTTTCACCAACTCTGCACTTCTAGCACTCTAGTGCAGGCTACTAGCATCTATCACCTGGATTATTGCAACAGCCTAACATTTTTCCACTTCTACTTTTGTTCCCTATTTATTATTTTATCAGAATAATTCTGATAAAAAATATAAGTTAAATGATTTCCAATGCTCAGTACCCTCCAATGGCTTCCCATTTTACTCAAAGTAAAAGCCGAAGCCTTAAAATAACCTGTAAGAACCTACACTAGTGGTTCTTAACCAGGGGCAATTTTGCCCCCAGGAGACAGGAGCAATGTCTGAAAACATTTTTGGTTGTTACAATGAGGAAGCAGGTGCTGCTACCATCTAATGCATAGAGGCCAGGGATGCTGCTAAACATTCTACAATGCATGTGACATTCCCTCACAGCAAGGAATTATCCAGTCTAAATGTCAACAGTGCCAAGGTTGAGAAACCCTGCCCTATATGATCTGCCTCATCACCTCAACATAATCTACTATACATTCATTTATTCCACTCCAGCTACACTGGCCCTGCTGTTTCTAGAACACAACAGGTATACACCCATTTTTGTACCTGCTGCTCCCTCTGTCTGCAATGTTCTTCCCCTGTACCTGCACTGTTCACTCCCTCGACTCTTTCAGGACTTCACTTTCTACTGCTTCTTATATATTATAAGAAAATTACCTTTGATTTTCAACACCTTCTAGCTATACCTCACCACTCTAACCTTGTCTTAAAGATTGCTCAGCAAAAATCATCTGTTCTAGTCAAGCCAGTCTTAAGTCTCTCTGAAATACAATGCACTCAGCCCTACCTTTGTTCCTGCTGTTCCCTCTACCTGGAATGCTCTCCCTTTTTCTATCTGCTATTTATACAAAAAGTATTAAGAAGCAAGAAAGAAAACATGGAGACACTAGAAATACAAGTTCCTCCCAGGAAACAGTGGGGAGGAAATCTGCATCTTGTCATGTTTTCCAATAACTTCTACTTCATTTCAGTTGCTGGAAAAAATGCTAACAATGAAATGTATTTTGGGCTTTTTGGTATCTACACATCTTTTATTTCCTAAAACCTATAACATTCTTCCTTTAGATAACCTCATAGCTTGCATACTCACCTCCCTTAAATCTTATGCTCTAATGTCACCTCTTTGGTGAGTTCTTCCCCAACAATGCTAAAATTACACATATTTGTCCCCCTTCCTTACATTATTTTTCTCCCTAGCAATTATTATCATCTAGCATACAATATTTGTTACTTCTTTGTTTACTGTCTATTTCATTCCACTAGACTGGAAGCTCACAAGGGCAGGAATATTTGTCTATGTTGTTCACTGCTGCATTCCTACCTCCTAGAACAATACACAGCAGGCACTAAATAAATATTTGTTGAATGAAGTCAAATCAAGTCCCTGAAATTAAGTTCCTCATTTGTAAAATAAAGATAACCTAGACCTCAAAGTATTGTCAAGCAGTGGTCTTTAACCAGAGGTGCATTCCAAAATCATTCAGAATACTTTTGCACAATATACATAGCCATGAAGGACTTGTCCTAAAATTAAGATTCAAGAGATCTAGGATATGACCTGAACAGACTTTGAAAACGCTCCTAGCTCCCCAGGGGATTCTAACAATCACCCTCAGATAAGTACCACTGTTCAAACTAAAATTAAGAGAAAAAATAAAAGCCATAACATTAGACCTTTTTGCAAAACTGTGCATTAATAAGGAAATAAACTTCTGGCCCTGCATAACTCTGTATTTCAAGTCCTATGTTTAGACATTAAATCTAACTCTCCAGTAAATCCTACTGGAGATCATGGCCATCTATTACCCAAAATCTCTCTTTCTCTTTCTCTGGTAAAAGGTCCTATTCACTCCAGTTTAAAATCTTGGATTCCTTTTTATTCAACCCTCTCAATTTTCTACTCATTACTGGTTTGCCTGAAAGTTCTGCTAATTTTCTCTAAAAAATATCTTAATATTTTTAAAATTACTATTGTCACTCCCCAAGTTCAGGGTCTTAAAATCCTTATATCTAAATTTATGAAATGCCTTTCTAGCTAATTTTCCAGTTTTCAATCTAACCTGTATGTGGATGCAAATTAACTTCCTTTAGTAATTTTATTATGTCACTCTCCTGCTCAAAAACATACTCTTCAGCACTCACTTAATATATAAACTACTTCCTACATGTTGAGCCTTTTTAGCCTGAATAAAATCCAAAATTTCTCTTAATCCATAGAAATGATAAATAAAAATTAACTCTACAGTAATTATTCCCATAAAAAGACATAGTCTTCTTTATTGGTACATTTGCTTCAGTTTCACTTTATGAATATATTCTATTCTGCCCAACAGTTAGCTTTTGCATTTCTCTGCCAGTCAGGATATTTAATGCCACTCCCTCAAGTCCTTCATACAATATTTTTTTAACCTCTTTGAATTGTTCTGTGTCCTTTTCTTGTGTTATTATCCTCTCTGGCAGGGCCTTAACTGAAATAACTATCAGAATGACAACCAATTGTATTCCACATATTTTTCATGATTCTATCTAGCTTTGTAGTCACAATTCTAACATTTTGCTTATATCAATAAATAAGCAGACTTCTTATGTACTCCTATAGACAGCTCTTCATATATTAGCACAATTAGACACACTGAGGAAAATGACCTCAAAAACAAGGTTAAAACGCATTACAATAGAGGCTACATAGAATCAAGCCAATAATCCACTTAATCTGCATTACTCAATACCAAAGCCTCTAATTCAACAAAAAGAACTCAGCCAGTGTCTTGTAAAATTCATCATTCAGAATGTAGTCAGGCCCTTTGGGATAAATTAGAAGAATCATAATTCTTTTGACAGACAAAAAGTCAAACTAATCTGAATAACTCCTAATTTTTTCTGATTCCAAATTCAAATGCTATATATAGTATGACACCATTAACACTGAAAAGTGATATATCAAGAGCCAAAACAATGACTGAAATAGGTGGAACTGGTTTTTTATAGTGACATTTTATTTTTCTGGGTATGAAGAGAAAGGCTGAAATATATTCCCTCAACAAATTTAAGATAAAATGAAAGAGGATACTTACCATTAAAGCCCTGGTAAGTATTCCTGCAAGCAGAATGTGTGTAATCTATGAAGACATATTTAACAAAAAGAAATTAGGGCAATATTAGCAAAATCCCAAAATTATATCCCCATCTATTCAAAAACAAACACAATTTTTAAATGCTATTAACTCAATTATCTGCAAAATTGGGGTGTAAATAATTACCAATAACCCATTAGAGAAAACACATAACTCTCCTTTCTTCACTACCTCCTCAAATGGCAGGTTTATTATCCAAATTATAATAATGTAAGTTAGTTTATAACACCTGATACACAATAGCCAATAGAGGGGATTCAGTGCTAATTTATACTGATTAACAAAAAGGAATGCAGGTAGAGTAAATTATGTATCAAACAATGCAAAAGCAGAGCCATGAAAATTGATTCTATGTGATACAAAATTATTTCAAAGTTAATATTTCTTTTACCACTTAATTTGCTCTCTAAAGATGTCAACATCTTATGTGACACGCATATACGTATATGAGTGCGTTCTATATCCATCCAGAATACGACATCACTGAAAACTATATTGGCAATTTTCTTGTCAAAACTACTAATAATTTGACAAATGTCAAATCTGTCAGTTAATTTTACAAATAAATACTGAAAAGAACAGAATTTAATGCTGTGGTCATTTGGATACAACAGAACCCTGCTACATTACACAGGGTTTGATTTAGCTACAATGCTGGGGGGAGTGGGAGGGAAGAAAAAAATAGATACAATGTTAGTCAAACTCCATCTCCCAAATACAGCGGTGGTGGCTAAGGATGGGCAGTGAGAGAGGAAATATTTTATCACTGACATTGCTTAGTTTTATCACTGACACAGTTTAGAACTGCAAGCATATGCCAATATAATAAAAAACAAACCCACTAAGTTTTTTTTTTTTTTTTTAAATATGTGTGGCTTTTTTGGTTTTTTTTTTTTGAGACAGAGTCTCACTCTGTTGCCCGGGCTAGAGTGCCGTGGCGTCAGCCTAGCTCACAGCAACCTCAAACTCCTGGGCTCAAGCAATCCTACTGCCTCAGCCTCCCGAGTAGCTGGGACTACAGGCATGCGCCACCATGCCCAGCTAATTTTTTTTTCTATATACATTTTTAGCTGTCCAGATCATTTCCTTCTAATTTTTAGTAGAGACGGGGTCTCGCTCTTGCTCAGGCTGGTCTCAAACTCCTGCCCTCGAGCGATCCACCCGCCTGGGCCTCCCAGAGTGCTAGGATTACAGGCGTGAGCCACCACGCCCGGCCTCCACTAAGTTTTTTTAATGTTTTCCAATTCTCTACAGAAAATGGATTCCCTTATTGCCTTGGTGGAGGGGAGGAAGAACCGTTCCCATTGCCCCACCCCCCACCTTGTTAGCCTGGGCTGTACCTTGGGTGTTGGTACTGCCATCAAACTTTAGCACAAAAACACAGTAATGTATTTTTTATTTCCACTCCAAATTCCAGCCACTTCAAATATTCATAGTTTAAAAGTATCTACATCAAAATGAGTCAAAGTCCAGCTAAAACAAACAAAAACAGCTCAGTGTGCTAAGAGCTAAAATTCCTATTTCAAAGTAACTCAAAAGTATCCACAGTTATTCCATTCCCCTTTCATATGCTTAGATTTGACAGCTTTAACTCTTTGTAGCATGAAATCTTATCAAAAACCAAAAGCTCATTCGTTAAGACATATGCAGAGATCACAAGTCATTTAACGTTAAGAATAATTTTTTGGTGGACTTAGAGGTTTACAACTACCTAGTGAACTGGTTTGATTTAGAAAGGCCTGATTACTCAGTATTAAATACAGTTTAATCATACAAGCCCTTTTCCAAGTCTCCCTAACGCTGTCACTAACATACCATTTTATCTTGATACCAACTCCTATGAAAGTTGGACAAGATCTGAAGTCAAGGTGAAGATCAAATTAATTTTACTTTGTGATCCTGTGAAAACGGTTTAAAGAACAGCTGTCAGAGACGACTGAAAAGGGATATTGCTAAAACACAGTTTATTTAATCAGTAAGTCCAACACAGGCGGCTGTGTATAGGTCTGAATGTGAAGGGCATTTGACGCTTGCTGTGCCAAAATTCTGAACTTAAAACTCATCCACACACAATCCAAAGAAAAGTACTTTGGTTACAGAAGTATTTCAAACTAGGGATTACCAATGAGGTAATTGTGGTGGGTAAATTTCCCAGTCTGCTAACCAGGAAGTAGCTTGCTTTCCATTCTGTATGGATACCTACCTCTACATATCACTTACAGACGCCCTTTAAACTCATCTTAAACTAAGGCAATCACAAACATCACTGCGAACAAACCTCTGAAAATTTTATCTGGCAAGAAGTAACCCGAGATTGAAGATTCACTAAAAGGAAGATCTGGGTCGCTGCCCTGCAGGGCGAATGCCAGACGAGGCGGGTGAGGCCCCGCTCGCCCCGTGGCCCGACACCGGGAAGTTGGAGGCGTCGGGGAAATTTCCACGCACAGGAGCCGAGGCGAGCCCGGGGCCCGAGCCCTGAGGCCCTCGCGCTCTGGGTGCGACCTGCCCGGCATCGAGCCGGCATCGAGCTCCCAGGTCCCCGCCGGCAGCGGCGCCGGGCGGGCCGAATCTGGGCGCGCAGGCCCCCGAAGAGGCCGACTGCGGGCGCTGGGCCCGCGGCGGGCGGGCGGCCTTCGGGCCCGCAGAACAAAGCCCACACGGCCATCTTGAGACGGTAAACAGACCCCCAGCGCAGGCCACCCCGCCTCCCGCCAGCGAGCAGACCAGCCAGAGGCAGCGCTTACCGTCCTCGAAGTCCATGGCAGAGGCTGGGGGGCCGACGGCTTCGGCGGCGCTGGGCTGAGGTGTATCCGGCGGCAAGCGCCCTAGACCCGCGGTTCCACACGATGAGTACGCGCGACCGAGAGCGGCGCTACCCGCCTGGGAGCCGCAGGCCACAGCGAGGCTGGAGGGTGGGGCCGACCTGCGCCGGCGGCCGCCCCAGCGCGGCCTGCCATTGGCTGACGCCAGCTGGTGGGCGGGCCCCCGCGTGGGTGGGGAGGCCGCGGGAAGTAAGTCCGCTGTCACGCTCTCGGGTGCTGACACTCTGCAACTGGCCTGGGGGAAGGAAGGTGAAAAGGAAGCGCCAAAGACTGGCGGGGGTTGTGGGAAAGCGAACTGAGTGTACTGGAAGGGCTGGCTGCGGCCCGCCATGTTTGAACCTGGCAAGCGCGAAAGGATCTGGTTGGAATACCTTCCTCTTGCCCAAACTAATGAAACCTCGTGCCTACCTTTTGCTTTTTATTGGCTAGTAATGACTGATCAAAAATTTTTAATAACTTGTGCAGTTCTTGTCAAGATGTTTTTAGAACTCTGTGGTAAATTTGAAAAGCAAGATACAAAATTACATATGGAATCTGATAACTGCTCTGTCAATACGTTTTTTTGAACGATAAAGCATAGAAATAAAAAGAAAAATTCCAAAACATGAACTATGATTGTTAATGACTTTTTATATACACATGCATATTTATTCTTGTGTATTCTCCAAATTTCTTGAACATTCTCCAAATTTCTTTGATAATGTAAAATATATATTTGACATAAAATGAGATGTAATATTTATTAGCAATTAGTGTTTATAAAAAGTTCTCTTGGCCTGGCGCGATGGCTCACGCCTGTAATCCTAGCACTCTGGGAGGCCGAGGTGGGAGGATCCTTTGAGCTCATGAGTTCGAGACCAGCCTGAGCAAGAGTGAGATCCCCATCTCTACTAAAAATAGAAAGAAACTAGCTGGACAACTAAAAATATATAGAAAAAATTAGTCAGGTATGGTAGCGCATGCCTGTAGTCCCAGCTACTTGGGAGGCTGAGGCAGGAGGATCACCTGAGCCCAGGAGTTTGAGGTTGCTGTGAGCTAGGCTGACGCCACGGCACTCTAGCCCAGGCAACAGAGTGAGACTCTGTCTCAAAAAAAAAAAAGTTCTCTTTATCCAAATATTGTATTTCATTCTCTTTGGAGATACAATTATTCATGGGGTGGGCTGAGGCCATCTAAGTCAGTGTTTCTTGATCATGACACTTTTAGTAAGTGCCAATACTCAGGCCTCTCTTCAGGGATTCTGATTTGATGATGAGCCTAAAACTGTGACCAATGTTTATTTTCAAGACATTTACAAGAGGTGCTATTGGAAAAAGTTTCTTCTGTTTCAATAACTAGTACTTATTGAGAAAATGTTAAATCTGAAAAAAGAAGTTTAGAGACAAGCTTTGATCTAGTTCTGAATTTTAAGGTGCAAAAAAAAGATCTGTAACAGTTCACAGAGAGAGAAGATTAGTGGCAGAAGTAGTCATCCAGAACTTGAAGGATGACCCTCACAAACACATACACACACTGTTATTGTATTATTGCCACTTTGGAAATAGTGTTATGGACAGTAGGCAAGATTATTCACCCATGAGGCTATATGGAAAAAGACAACTGCTTTGGTCATTCTGATATTGGATCAGCTTGAACCACAAGTGAATTTTTTTGTTAATATAGAGCAAATGGTGGCAACAATGAGTTGATCACCAGATAGAAACCATAAATCAAACTATTTGTTCTTCTTCAGGGTCTACCCAGTTGCTGGAACCAAATTCCAACAAGGCAGCCTCTGGAAATACAACTGGAAGAAAAACTCACAGATACACTATATGTATTACTGCCACCCCAAATCTGGGCAGGGCCTTGTTTCCTCCTCATCATTTTCCTTCTCCAACCTGATTGATTCATGCTGTTCTCCACCCATTTCTTGTTACCTTCCTTTTCTCCTCCAGTATGATGCTCCTCAACTTACTTGGGGTTATGTTCCAGTGAACCCATCATAAATTGAAGATATCACAAGTGAAAAAGTCATTCAATACACCTAACCTATCAAGCATTATAGCTTAGCCTAACCTACCTTAAAAGTGCTCAGAACACTTACATTAGCTTACAGTTGGTCAAAATCATCTGGTACCATAACACACTGTGGAATATAGGTTGTTTACTTTCGTGATCAAGTGGCTGACTTGGGGCCACTGCCCAGCATTTGGAGAGAGTACCCTACTGCATATTACTAGCCAGGCAAAAGATCAAAATTCAAAACTGGAAGTAACATGTTTATTAAATGCATATCACTTTTGCATCATAAAGTCGAACCATAGTTAAGTCAAGGACCGTTTGTACGTTTTCTATTCACCTGTGCTAAACATGTAGAAAACTGAACTCATAATTTCCCTCCTCAAACCTGCTCATTCTCCTGTGTTCTTTCATTTCTGTTAGTGGCATCATGAGCAACCACCCACTAATCCCAGCCAGAAGCCTACGAGTCATTCAGTCAAGACTCAGCCCTCCCTCATCTTCCCACTGCAATCTATTCTGAAGTCTTTCATCTGCTTATGACCTAAAATTTCTTAAACCTGCCCCCTCTGCTTCATCCTCACTGCCACTACCTGAGTTCAGACTCTCATTATCTCTCTCCAAAACTATTGCCATAGCTTCCTAATTAATTTCTCTGCCCTGCAGCCTCCGCAGGGTTGTGGTGATCTAAATGCAAATCTGAACATGTCATCATGCATCTCTATCACTGATTAGGTCTAGTAAAAGCTCCCTAAGCTGGAGCACATGCAGCAGGATCTGGCCACTACTTGACCTTCACCATTTCTCTACATTTTCCTCTCCTCCTCTCTCCCACACTCTCTCTTTTGATTAGCAATTTCAGGCTACTGGGTCCCAAAACATCGCTATACTTTTTCATGCCGCCATACTTTTGCTTGTGTTGTTCCTTCTACTTGGAACACCACCTGGTTAACCCCATTTGTCCTCAAAACACAGCTCAGGATTTATTTCCTCTAACAAACATTCCCAGGTCCCATCCCCAAGCCCAGGCCAGTATTTCTCAAATATGAATATGCATGGAATTCATAGGGACTTGTTAAGACAGATTCACATTCAGTCTGGGGTGGAGCTGGAGAGTCTGCCTTTCTAACAAACTTCCAGGAGATGCTGCTGCTGGTGGAACCACACTTGGAGTCGCAAGGCCTTTGGTTCTGTTATTGCACTATGTCCCATGCATTCAATAATCTGGCTTTATGTATCCCCACATTAAAAGCTCTTTGAGATTGGAATGAAGTCTTCTTCGTATCCTAAGCGCCAAACACATATGTTTACCCATTAAAATTGAACTCTCCCTGAATGTTAACTTTTTTCCTTCTAACCATTTTAACCCCAATTTACCTTTTGGCAAAAGGAGGATTTTGTAACCTGAGGTCTTCAGGTCTTGTCATGACTGGAAAGAAATACACATTGGGTCATTGTATTTGTGTGTCATGTGTGGGCGCACACGCACAATCGCACACACTTGCACACTCTTCTCTCCTGAAAGAGAAAACTGCCAGACAAGGAATTCCTAACTCCAGAAGAAACCTGGCCTCAGCACAAATTCATGGAGGGCCAAAATACACACATCTCTTTTCCCCTTCCTTACTCTTTCCGAAGTGCTCTTACAGAGGCAGATGGCCATACCCTAGAGACACCCATTCGTGAGGGTCCATCAAGCTGCTCTCTAATTCATTTATTAAACAAATAATTATTAAGTACCAACTATATGCCAAGCATCATTTTCTTACTTCATTGTTATCTCTCTTCCACCACCCCCGACACACAGAGTCTAGCTAGATTAGCTGCCCTGTTCCCACTCTACTAGGCTCAGATTTTTACCTTAAGGGATCAATACTTTCTACAAAGCCTTATGCCATTTCATCTTCCATATATTTCACAACAAGTGGCAGGTAAGTAAATGCCAGACAAGCAAAGTCTAATGGAAAAGAAAAAAGAAAAGGACTTTTTATATGCGGGGGTAAAAAAGGACATCAGGGCTGAGGTCAAGAGAAGACTACAGGTATGCTGGGCATGGTGGCTCATGCCTGTAATCCTAACACTCTGGGAGGTCGAGGCAGGAGGATCGCTTGAGCTCAGGAGTTCGAGACCAGCCTGAGCAAAAGCGAGATCCACTCTCTACTAAAAATACAAAGAAATTAGCCAGACAACTAAAAATAGAAAAAATTAGCAGGGCATGATGGCGCATGCCTGTAGTCCCAGCTACTCTGGAGGCTGAGGCAGGAGGATCACTCGAGCCCAAGAGTTTGAGGTTGCTGTGAGCTAGGCTGACATCACAGCAATCTAGCCTGGGCAACAGAGCGAGACGCTGCCTCAAAAACAAGAAAAAAAGAAGACTACAGGGAGAAGGAGGAAATGAGAGGGCACACCTAAAGACTTAATCCCCAGGGAGTTGCCAAAGAAGCCCCACCCTGGAACCTGAGAAGAGCTAGGTGAATGGACTCCCTGAGGATCTAGAGACCTTTGTTCCTCATCTCCTAACCCTCCGCCTACATTCCTTCTGCTCCAACCACCCGGATCATCTGCTGTTCCCTGAACAAGCTGTGTATTTTCACATTTCCATGCCTTTGCTCATGTTGTACTCTCTGTTTCTATTGTGTTTCCTCTCTTCCTTTGCCACTCTTCGGGCTCAGTGTAAATGCTGCCTGTTTGTAAACCTCTCCTTAAATTCTTAATCAGAATCCCCTTCACTCAGTGTAACCTTATTAGCAGTTATCACAGTTGGATTTTTGGTATAATCAGTGAGTCAGGTAGTTATACCCTGTCCAGCTCCTCATTCACACTGTTTGGGTGTGGAAACCTTTGCACCCTTTTGCATGGCTTGTCCATAGCACATTGTCACTAAATATGCAGAGGGGGAGAAGCATCAACCAAATCACCACTGAAGAGAAGACTTAGGCTGAAATTGTGTGCCCAGAGCTTCATCTGTACAAAACCACTGTGTCCTACAATTATTTTGGAGAGGAAGTGACAGTAGGGTTACAAAGGAGAGTCCTGGTTACATAATGCTTTCCTAATTTGCCTCCAGATAATTTTTCCTCCCATTATTCTTTTGGGAATCCACAAACACTTAGAGAAGGAAGTTAAGAAATAAGAATTACTTTCTTATAGCAAAGCAGCCGAACTTAAAGTAATTTCTCCTGAGGGTTCTGAGGACCTATCAAAGGAGAGGTGGTTACAGGGCCACAACAATGGAAACTGCTGTGAACAGCAGGTATGACGGCATTGAATGGAATGTATTTTATACGTGGAAGATGCCTCTCCCTGGTTTTAATATGGAACTTTAAAAAGATGCAAGCATCTCTAAAAGCTGAAATGAATAGCAATTAAAGTAATAACTAACCTTTATTAAGGCTTATATGTTAATAAATATTCCAAAGGACTTTATGAGTATTAGCTCACTTATCTGCTCAGCAATCCTATGATGTAGGTATTATCATCTCCAATTTACCAATGAGGAAACTGAGACCCAGAGAGGTAAAGTTACTTGCTCCAGGTCACATGGTTAATAAAGAGTAGAGCCAAGATTCACATCCACTTACCCTGACTCCAGAGCCCAAGCTTGCATCTCTATCATTTTAAAGTACCTATTGTGGTCTACTGAGCAGCTACAGTGTGCCAGAAATTTTGATGGACACTTCACATGCCTTATTTCTAATGTTTACAGTAAGGTAGATTATATCCTTTTCCAAATGAGGAAAACTAAAGAGAGGTTAAGTTAATCACCCAAGACCATACAACTAGCAATTGCTAGCTTCATATTCATCATAAATATTATATAGTTAGGATTAGGTCTATTGGTATATGGAGCCAACCTTGTACACTCAATACCATCATCAGGGTCCCCAGGATTAAAAAAAAAATTGCTAATCTACAGATGATTCTACATAATTGTACATAATGTGGTCAAAGAAAACTACATACCAAAAGAAGTGATCGTGAATGCTTTGTTCTATATTCCAGACCGTCTTCAGATTAGAAAAACTGATTAGTTTTACACGAATTTATTTTCCAAGAAAGCAAGGTAAAGTTCCAAATCCAAAGGTGCTTTCAAAATGTAACCACTACCTTTCTTCCTTGGTTACATATTATATAAAGTATACTTTTCTGGAAAATAAGATCTATTCCCTTATAGGTGCTCGTTTAAAACTTTGAATTATCCCCATTTGTTTTATCTTATTAATGTGTTACAATCATAAATTTTAAATTACCAAGTAAATTGAGAGCAAGCTAGCTATGACATCTGTCAACCCCACCGATTGCCAGAATCGATTTGGTAGATCTATCCTGCTAGAACAGTGTACCATTTCTTCCTGGCTCTGCCATATGTGTTTTTCCCAAAGCGGCATGCTTCACTGGAGAGGATGATTTTTCTAGATAGATAGGGTCTACAAGAGATCAAGTTCTCCTGCTGCAATAGCCAAGGCTTGCTGAGTAGATTGGCTGTGTCTCCCCCACTAGGTAAAGAGCCACTTGAAGGTGAAGATTTCATCTTTATGTCTCCAGTCCCCTGGCATCATACCTGGCATGTGGTAGATTCTTTTCTTTTTTTGAGACAGAGTCCCGCTCTGTCACCCTGGCTAGAGTGCCATGGTGTCAGCCTAGCTCACAGCAACCTCAAACTCCTGGGCTCAATCAATCCTTTTGCCTCAGCCTCCCGAGTAGCTGGGACTACAGGCATGTGCCACCATGCCCGGTTAATTTTTTTCCATATATATTTTTAGATGTCCCTATAACTTCTTTCTATTTTTTTTAGTAGAGACGGGGGTCTCACTCTTGCTCAGGCTGGTCTCGCACTCCTGACCTCGAGCAATCTACCCGCCTCGGCCTCCTAGAGTGCTAGGATTATAGGCATGAGCCACCGCGCCCGGCCTAGATTCTTTAAAATGTTTGTTGAATGAATAAAAAGGAAACAGACCCACAGCCAGCTCCTGTATTCATATAGCTTCAATTCTATATCAAGGCAATACTTATAAATAAAAATACAGACATACAACATTCAAACATGCACAGATACAATGTAAACTCCCTTCCTTAGAGTCCTTACCCACCACATAGTTTACAAACAGAAAAAGACACCATCCTAGAATAGCCAGTAGAGGGCATCAAACACCAAATATAGTCAAGATTTGGCTACAGAAATTGAGCCCAAGTTCTAGTTCCTGCTGCTATGAAGGGTTGGACACCAAGGTAGAGATTACTCGTGTGGCTGTGTTCTGCTGGTACCTGTATTTCTATTTTGGTGTAATCTTGGGTATAAATGTTCCTATTTGCCTCATTTCATTAAATTGCATTTTCAGAGATGACTTTTAAAACATGAAACAAAGAAAAATGCTTATTATAATGGTAAATTTGAAAAGCAAGATATAAAACTGCATATGGAATCTGATAACTGCTATGTCAATAAACTTTTTAAAAGATAAAACATGTAAATAAAGCATATAATTCCAAAACATTAACTATGATTCTTTTTATGTATACATGCATATTTATTCTTCTGTATTCTCCAAATTTCTTGAACACTCTGATAATGTAAAATATATATTTGACATAAAACAAGATGCGATATTTATTAACAATTCGTGTTTATCAAAAGTTCTCTTTAGCCAAATATTGTATTTCATTCTCTTTGGAGATACAGTTATTGAGGGGGTGGGCAGTGAGTCTTTACTGGCCATTTAAGTCAGTGGATCTCGATTGTGGTGTTACTCTGGAATTCAGGGCACTTTTAGTAAGTGCCAATACTCAGACCTCACTTCAGGGATTCTGATTTGCTGATGAACCTAAAACTGTTACCAATGTTTAATTATTTTCAAGATATTTACAAGAGATGCTACTGGAATAAGTTCTCTTCTGTTTCAGTAACCTGTACTTCTTAAAAAAATGTCAAATCTAGAAAAAGAACTTCAGAGATTGAATAACTAACTACACATTAATTGATCGATGTGTGGAAAACGGTGTCACCACACCCTGAGCCAGGGCTAGTACAGATGCACGTACATCTTACAGCTCTAAAAGCTGGCTTGGTTCCAATATTCCCTCTAACTACCCTGCAGCCCTTGGGAGATAATTAGCTAATGACAATAAAGAGCTTTTAAACTTCAGACATGTTATATAAATGCTAAACACAGGAACACACAGAGGATTTCTACTATTGCCAATACTTTTCAACCAGAGGCAATTTGATGCAACTTTCAGCCAATTTCTTTTTTATAACTGAAATCTTCCTAATCTTTAATCCAAGGGAAATAAAAGGAATTCTTTTTTAAAATGCCTTTCCTGCAAATCAAAGACCTGAGAAGATTGCTCCTTTCACTATTTCAGAAGTGAGGTTCTTGTCTCAACAAAACACCACGTTGTAATGTGGTTTGTGTGGGTGAAGTTCAGTTAGTTGGTTTGCTTGGATAATTGAAGGTGGATGCTACCCAAAGAGGGGTCATACTAGGTTGTACAGTAGGACTCATGGTACTAGTCTATACTTCATCTTTTGTTTTAAAGCAAATAATTCATGCACATGGTAATAAATCACATTATAAAAAAGAACTTCCATTGAAAATCAACAGCCTTTCCTCACTCCCCTTAATCAACTCCAGTCCTTCTGCAGAGAAAAACTTCCTTGTTTCATCTGGTGTGAGATCATTTGGTGTTTACTTCCATTATACTCTATATGTCTCTTCTTGGTTTACCAACTTTAATCAATAGCAATTGATTCCAAAGCATGAAAATGAGCATGTATCCCATACTATTCTCCTCCTCCCAATGTTTAATAGCAATAATAGCATTTTATTTTCTCTATTGGAACTAGACTTTTATATTTTTAAATAAGTACTCAAACTCCTATTTCTTTTTAATAGAGTATCTGTGGATTTTTTGTTCTATAAAATGAAGTAGGGGCTCCTCTTCCCATTCCTCCACTTTTCCTCTCCCTTCCATTTTTGTCAGCTACACTTTACCATAACATTGTTAAAATTGTTAATATTTGCATTGTATGCTGCAACCATAAAAGAATATTTCTTACTTTTTCTATAAATTGACTTTAGAAGTTAAAAATCTATATACTCTCTTCTAGAAAATACAGTATAGAAAGGCAGAGGGAGGAGTAACTTTATAGCATAGAAATCTGGTAAATACTAGCTCGGCCAGAGTTGATCAAGGTCAAATCAACAGTGATAAGTCATACTGATAGCATGTATTATCAATACATAGTATGTACGTACTCTTGATTTGATGTGATAAAAATGGCACTTTACCTTTGTGATCTTCCCCACAAAACAAATAACGCTAGTCTAATCATAAGAGAAACATCAGACAAAGCCCAAGTGAAGGACATTCTACAAAACCCATAACTAGTACTCCTTAAAACTGTCAAGATCATCAAAAACCAGTCTGAGAGGCGGGGCGTGGTGGCTCACGCCTGTAATCCTAGCACTCTGGGAGGCCTAGGCGGGCAGATCATTTGAGCTCAGGAGTCTGAAACCAGCCTGAGCAAGAGCAAGACCCCATCTCTACTAAAAAATGAAAAGAAATTAGCTGCACAACTAAAAATATATAGAAAAAATTAGCCAGGCATGGTGGCACATGCCTGTAGTCCCAGTTACTCGGGAGGCTGAGGCAGAAGGATTGCTTGAGTCCAGGAGTTTGAGGTTGCTGTGAGCTAGGCTGACACCATGGCACTCTAGCCAGGGTGACAGAGTGGGACTCTGCCTCAAAAAAAAAAAAAAAAAAAAACAAGTCTGAGAAACCGTTATAGCCAAGAGGAGCCTAAAAAGACATGATTACTAAATGTAATGTGATATCCTGGATGAGATCCTGAAATAGAAAAAAACATTGGGTAAAAACAAAAGATATCTGCATAAAGTATGAAATTTAGCTAATCATAACATATCTTTCATTAATTGTAACAAATGGAGCAGATCAATGTAATATGTTAATAATAGGGGAAACTGAGTGCAGGGTATATGAGAACTGTCTGTATTATCTTTGTAATTTTTCTGTAAACCTAAAACAGTTCTTAAAAATAAAGCTTATAGAAATATAAAAAAAGAAACAATCCAATATACTGCATATATATTATTATAGTCAATATAAACATTGTTCAGTGTTAATATGCTAGGATAATATTTTCTTTTTCATGGACATAATGTCATAACCCCCAGGTCTTTCCAATGACACTATTGCTAGCATCAGGGTCAAATGAGTTGCCTTTTCTTACACTCCATGAATTGCTTATATTCATGCCTGTTTGTGGTTTGCTTCATGTATGGTCTGTGACTTTATTGTTCAGAATTGTTTATCTTGAGCTTCTAATTGTCATTTTATTTTGTGTATTCTAGCCTGTAGCATTTTCTGACCATTTAAACCATTAATTCTCCCCTTTCACTTTCTATGTTTTAGAAATTTGCTGAAATCTCCAGTCTATTGGTTTCTACCTCTCTCCACCACATACTTTTGTTTTGTTTTGTTTTGTACTTGTTTATGTTTATTTCAGTGGAGTCATGGGGGGAGGTAAGTGCATATAGGTTTACTCCCCTGCCGTGAAGTGAAGCTAACTTCGCCTCTCATACAGTTCCATCACCAACCCTTACTAGAGTGCACTAGCTGAGATCTGACTCAAAGAAAAGTATAGGGAGTGTTACTCTGGGCTATATCTACTCCTTAAGGAGAAAGAAATAGTGCATTTGATCAATCATTGGTCTTCCTGCCACCAGATATTTCTAGAAGCAAATTATTCCGATCAAAACAACTTTCTTACCTGCTTTTAAAGAAACACATAATTGTAGGAAAATGAGTTTTAAAAGAAAGATTGAAGGTACTTTCCCAGGGTCACTCAGCTAGTACCAAAAGCATTAAGACTAGAAAACAATCACCATCAAATTGGTTTCACTGATCATCACCTAAGAGCACATTTAGGAATAACATTAATCGGGTGTTGGGCAGATGGGAGCGGGGATGAGTGTATACATACATAATGTTGTGATGCGCACCGTCTAGGGGATGGACATGTTTGAAGCCCTGATTGGGGGGGAGAGGGAGGGGCAAGGGGAATATGCGTAACCTAAACTTTTGTACCCCCATAATATGCTGAAATTAAAAAAAAAAAAAAAAGACTAGAAAACAAGTAAGGTTGACCTGAGGCGCTTTCTGACACACACCCCACCCTGAATCTTGAATAGCTCTTTCCCTCTTGCTTCTCTCCTATCCCTTCCCCTCCAACCACATCCTTTTCAAAAATTCTAAAAAAAGTGTAGCGAGAGGGGTGGGGTAGGGTGGAAGGCAAAGAGGACTGCAGCTGGGAAGGAGTCTGCTCCTGCCTTTTCCAGGGATCTTCCTGATGTGGCTCAGATCAGTGAACAAAACTTACCAACTCCAGGAAATTACTCTACCTCCTCCACTCCCTCCCTTACCCCAAACCTGCCTGGAAGGGGCTAATACAGAAGGCAGGCCTCGCTCTACTTGTTTTGACAAAATATGTGCCCTGGCTTTAGTAATTAAGGATCTCCTCTACAGGAGGTAGTAGATGTTCCTATTTACATAATGAATCATTCTCCCCAAAGTTTTCTAATGTCCTAAATATTCATGCTGATATGAATCACTAGGAGAAGAAAGGTCATAATTTTATGACAGTTAGTTCAGTAATTAATATGAGGCAAAAGGAATTTTTTCCCCAAACCCTTTAATTTCTGTATTGTTTTTTGCTTCAGGAAACTGGAAAGGAGAAAGAAAAATGTTAACAGCACACTTGACTGCTTAATTTTTATTGTTTTGTTTTTTTGTTTTTTTTGTTTTTTTTTTTTTTTTTTTTTTTTTGAGACAGAGTCTCACTTTGTTGCCCGGGCTAGAGTGAGTGCCGTGGCATCAGCCTAGCTCACAGCAACCTCAGACTCCTGGGCTTAAGCGATCCTACTGCCTCAGCCTCCCGAGTAGCTGGGACTACAGGCATGAGCCACCATGCCCGGCTAATTTTTTTGTATATATATTTTTAGTTGGCCAGATAATTTCTTTCTATTTTTAGTAGAGACGGGGTCTCACTCTTGCTCAGGCTGGTCTCGAACTCCTGACCTCGAGCGATCCACCCGCCTCGGCCTCCCAGAGCTAGGATTACAGGCGTGAGCCACCGCGCCCGGCCGACTGCTTAATTTTTAAAGCACAAAGTCATGAGGGAGAGGTCCTCCTCCATGACCTACAATTGCCTTCTATAACTCTAGGACATTATCCCCCCAGGGCAACTGTTAGAGTGACCTCTAAAGGATGTCACTAGATATCCTGTTATTAGCTAGAGAGCCTAATACCAAAGCCAATATTCAACCTTTGTAAACCATGGTGGAGAGATGGTGTCATAATCATCTCTCTGAATCTTATGTTGAAAATGCATCCCTTTCTAGGAGCCACCTCTGGGATGCACCCAGAGCTCCCCTTTCCTTGCCACCACTGATTCTCATTAAATATCTGAAAATGAATAAAGACAGCTGTGACTCAGCAGAATTTCTTATTTATGAGGGACAGTCCTTGTCTCTCTTAGCAACTTCTCTTCATCTTTCCAAATTCTTGTCTTGTGAGCTGTACCTTGCCAATGAGTTAAAAGGTTCAATACTAAAATCTTCTGATTTTTTTACTTAAGAATATTGGCAAATGTGAGCTTAAAAATTAAGTCCCCGCATTGAGGAAATTCTTCTTGAAGCTGAAATGAAATATTCAAAAAGTCTCAAAATGGTTTACCATCAAAACCAATGAATGCCTAAATAAAGATGATGAGACATCCATATAAAAGCTATTTTTAAAAAAGAATATATGGTTGACATGTAATAGCTAGTTACTATAGATCTATTAATAGCATGAATTGTTGGTGTTAAAAAAATATTGGGGGACAAATTGGAAAATCAGAATATGGACTGGGTATTAAATAATCTTAGTGTGCAATAATTTAGTTACATTGCTGGGTTAATTTTATCATTGACATATAATACATCTCTTAATGCACTCAAGAAAACTCACAAAATGGGTGAATTGTGGATGGCAGTTAAAGCACACAGTCACAAATACATTCAGGGTCTGGATCCTAGCTTTGCCAAAAGCTGAGTGAACTTAAACGTACATTCTAAGATAGTTTCTTAATCTATAAAGGGGGATAACAATAGTGTCCACGGTTATTATTGTGCATATATGGTCATTGTTGTGAGGATTAAATGAAATAATCCAATTATCACAGTGTCTAACACATAGTAAGCACTCAATAAATGTTTTATGATCATTATTCTGACCTTAGACAATCTATTTTTCCCCTTTCCTGGGAGTCTCAACATCAGTGTTACAAGAGGTCTTGCACATGTGTATGTATGAGCATGTACATGTGCATGCACGTGTTGGTACATTCTTTCCAAAAGAACTATTTTCACTCTAGGCAGACATTTATAGATTACTCATTTAGGGAAAAAAATATTGTGATATAAATGGCTAAGCAGAGATCTGCTATATTCCTTTTTCCTTACATTTCCTAACTAAGTCACATTTAAAAAAAAAAAATGTTTAAGATGGCATTTAAATTTCAGAGTCACTGCATAAGGACACATAAATACAGCAAAAATTTTGTTATCCAAGGCAATAAGAAAAATAAGTGTTTTGATTAATCCAACACTTTAATAATACATAGTTGACAATTTTCAAAGAATTGAAATTTTGTATGCACTCAATATTAAAACCAGACTAACTACTATTCAATTAATCTCTCAGTGTTTCAAAAAATAACTCATGGACTTTATCAAAATTAAAAACTTTTGCTCCTTAGAAAATAATGTTAAGAAAATTAAAAAGCAAACCACAGATTGAGAGAAAATATTTGCAATGCACACATCTGACAAAGGACTTGTATCTATAAGAGAATATATAAAGAACTCTTACAATTCGGTAATAAGAGGGCAACAACTTAATTTTTTTTAATGGCAACATATTTGAACAGACACATCATAAAATATAACAATGGTCAAAAGCTCATGAAAAAATGTTCAACATTATTAGTCATCATGGAAATACAAATTAAAGCCACAATGATGTATCACTATGCATCCAATAGAATGACTAAAATTAGAAATATAGAATAGTTGGAACCCTAACATATTGCTGGTAGGAATGTGAAATGATACGACCATTTTTGAAAATAGTTTGTCAATTTCTTATAAAGTTCATATGCAAGACAAATGAAAACATATATCTACACAAAGACTTCTACACAAATGTTCATAGTAACTTCACTCATAATATCAAAAATTGGAGAAAATGCACATATCCATCAAGTGAATAGATAAATAAATTATATCTCATCCATACAAAAGAATACTATTCAACAATAAAAAGAAATGAACTACTGATAAAGGCACTGCATGGAAGAATCTCAAAAACATGAGGCTAAATGAAAGAAGCCAGACTCAAAAAAAGTGCATACTATATAATTCCACTTATATGAAATTCTAGAAAATGTAAACTAGCCTACAGTAACAGAAAGCAGAGCAACAGTCACCTAGGGTCAGGCATGTGGGTGGATGTTGCCTGCAAAACGGCATAATAAAGAAACTTTTGAAGGTGATGGAAACGTTCTATAGCTTGATTGTGGTAGAGGTTACAAGGGTGGATACATTTGCTGAAACTCATTAAATTGTATACTTTTATTATTTACTTTTTTTAGCCCTTCCACCACCCCTCGAACTGTATACTTTTAATGGTTTCAGTTTATTGTATATAAGCTATATTCAATAAAGTTTATGTTTAAAAAAGCAATAATAGAGTTTATCTTTTTTTAAAAAATGCAAGAATTGCTAAGATGTCATTGAATAATTGATTGTAATACCAAAGAATAGGAAGCAACCTAAATGTTCATTAACAGATGTTTAGTAAAATTAACTATGACAAATCTATACTATAGAACAATGTGTAATGATTAGAAAGGTCAAAGTAGTTCTATATGTTTGATATGGATGTTTATGACATATGAAGTGAAAAGGCAGGTTAATCAACAGTATGCATAATATGATCTCATTGGTATAAACATAGTCTCTATTTTATATATATGTCTATATTTATAAGCATGAAAACTTCTAAGGGATCTACACTAGTCTACAGAGTAGTTAACTGGAAGGTTAATTATGAGATGAAACATTTACAAAGGGATTTTTCACTTTCCCATTTTTCAATGTTGAATTTTTACAATAAGCTAGGTTTATATGCAAAATCACCAGGAACAAGGGTGTTAATTTTATGACCTGACACATTCCAGTCACCATTATAAACACCAATCATTTTGTCTTCTCCAAGTGGGGAAATGTTGATTAATAGAGGCTTCTAGTTAATTGAATACCAATAAGCAAGGATTTACTATATGTTGGAAAGGAAAACATTGTGATCAATTCTACCAACCAGCTAGAAAAAGTGTGTAACTGAATTGTGGAAGGGAAAAGATGATGACCAAACCTGGCAAAGCAGGAGGTTTCCATGCCTAATCACTCTTCCTACCTCTCCAAAAGAATGAGTCAGTATCTTTTAGTCTGGACAAGAAGCTCTGAAGCATCTGCTCCTGCCTTTCATGATGACAGACTCTAAGGGTAAAACTGGTAAAGATCGGAGCACTGCAGCCCACCTTTTTCTGCAGATCCTTGGAATCTTCTTGAGGAAATGAGAATTTTGAAAACCCTAGGAGCTCAGACAAAACACTCAAACCTCCCCTCACATAATAGACAACTTCAGGGCAATCCCGAGAAACACAGATCAGTACAGCATTGTCCTCAGGAGAGACTTTCAAAATCCTGCCATCTTCATGTGTCTTCTCAACTGTGAAATTAAATATTCTCTTACTGCCTCCTGTAGTTCCCCAAGACTGGACACTATAACTACCACGACAATTCCTCCAATGCCCTAACGAAGAGAGAACAAAAAGCCCTGGAAAGAGAAAGCCAGGACCCCAGGACTTAGAAGTCATATCTGCCAATGCCAGTGAGAAAATTAGCCAAATATAGAGGAGAATGATTCATCTATTCTTCACTTCCCTATCTCCTCTCGCTTGACTTTCCTCTATGCTTCTCAAAGGAACATATCAAAAGTTTGCTTCTACTTTTCTCGCTCCGTATTTAATCTTCCTACTGCATATGGCTCTGCAGAGGCCCCTCTAGGCCATCAGAATTCAGTAGCTAGTCTGTGCTGGACCAAGACATGCCAGTTCGCAGCGTATTTTTGAAAACTTGCTTTTATGAATAAATTATGAATTTCTACAATGTGCTTCAGTTCATTTTTACATGACAACCTAAATGTGAGCAAACTGCACCTATTCAAACAGGACCCAGGTTCCAGAGTTGGGACTGAAGGCCTGTGGAAGAAGTAGCTATCCAGCCCCCATTCCCCCTCAGCCCCTTGTGCAATGAGGGACTTGGTAAACTTCACAACAAAGCCAGTGTGCTCAGCCCCATGCCCCACCCTTGTTTAGCTACCTGAGCAGTGAGTCAGGGGATGCAGGGGTGCCCAGATGCAGCTCTGCCCAAGGCCAGGGCCGCTTTTCATACAAAGAGCTTGATGTTTACTGGCAGCTGCAGGATGTTTAGTTATGAGCCAAAATTCCCCAGCAGTTCAGTTCTGTGGGCTGACCTGCCCAGCCCTTCTGGGGAACTCATAAGCAATATCTTATTACTTCTGCCTATTCACTATCACCTCTGTCTTTTCAACTCTCATTTTCTTACTTCCTGTTTTTCTCTTTGTCTTTAAAGCAATTCACAGGGTTAGCAGTGAAAAATGGGGCAGGGGGCAGGTGGACAGTAGAGAGCAGAAGAAGAGGAGCCGGCTAATCTGTCATTCATTTTACACACACACAAGTTGAGAACCCAGGCCCTTGTGAAACCCTGAGGACCAAGATTCCTGGCCAGCTACCCCCTGGACATGCCTTAACGCAGGGTAACAAGAAATCCTGCCCACCTGGCGCTTTCCACTAGTTACTTGCTCCCCATCACAGCTCCTTTTCTAGATGAATGGCTGGCCTGTCTGAGAATCCCAATGGGTCAAATGGCTTAAAGGGTTGTCACTTTTTGATAGTAATATCATTAGTATAATATTTAAAGTTTATAAGGCATACACATTATCCTGTTTAAGCCTCACCGCAACCCCATAAAATCAGTTTTATTTATCCCCTTTTCATAGACAAGGAAATCTGAGTGCTGACTGGTTAAGAGAATTAGGCATGAGATGGTATTAGAACTCAAACTAAATGCAAGCCCCAGGGACTGTGTCATCCAACAGCCGCTTCTAGTATAAACTGCCCTAATCATAGTCCCTGGGAAAGAATGTTTTCCTTTCCAACATATAGTAAATTATTGCTTATTGGCATTCAGTAGACAAACCAGATACATTAGGCTGGTGTCTGTGCACAAGTGACCACTAGGTGGGCCAGAGGTGGACACCTGGCCTGAGGCAGCCTGTCCGTCAGCTGGTTAATGGCTCAGGAAGATGCCTTGGGCAAAGAGCTCTACCCAAAGAGCAATGTCAAGGAGCAAAGTCATTTGGTCTAGCTCTTTCGGGAATTTGGATTGAGGAATTAGCCTGTTGATAAAGAGAGGAAAATGACACAGACACATCAGAGGAAAAAGGCAGAGAGAGAACAAGAGGGAGATGATGCCAGCCATGGGAGAGACAAAGAGAACAGCCAGTCCCTAGAGCTGCCTTGACCCCCTAACAGCTTTCTGTTTCCAGTTTGCACATCTGTGAAAAACTCTCCCTCTCCGAGAGGGCTCAGTGTTTCTCTGCTCCTTGAAACCAAAGGAGCCTTTCCACTCTCTGTCTGGCAGTGATCGTTGCTGACTTACCCCAAAGCATGGCCCCTGTCAGGTACCCAACAGGAAGAGATGTGGGGCAAGGGAGCCTCTCAAATCTCGCTATTGGAGGTACCTGATCTTATTTCCACATTTTCTGCTTCTCTCCTTTCCTCTCTGCCCACAAAAAGAGGCTCTGGCCAAGCCAAGAAACTTAGCTCATTGCGGTCTCTCCAATTCAACAGGTGAGGCAGGCAACACACAGGATGTGCCTTTGAATCCAGGTGGCTAATCTGGCTCTTTGAAGATCAACTTTACAAAGATCAAAATTTATGAATCAGAGAACATATTCCATAATAAGGTAAATGTGTAGTTTTGATTTACAAACTCTGAGATTGTGTGCCAAGGATAAAGATTCTTTTTTTTTTTTTTTTTTTTTGAGACTCTGTCACCCTGGGTAGAGTACAATGGTGTCATAGTAGCTCACAGCAGCCTCAAACTCCTGGGCTCAACTGATCCTCCTGCCTCGGCCTCCCAAGTAGCTAGTATTACAGGCACACACCATGACACCCAGCTAATTTTTCTATTTTTAGTAGAGATGGGGTCTCAGTCTTGCTCAGGCTGGTCTCAAACTCCTGAGCTCAAGCAATCCTCCTGCCTTGGCCTCCCAGAGTGCTGGGATTACAGGTGTGAGCCACCACACCCAGCCAAGGGTAAAGATTCTTACAAATACAAAGGCATATTTTTTCAGTAAGAGAATACTTTTGAAATTATACTGCAGAGCAATGTGATTGCCTTGTAAGAAATTATTTTGTTGGACAAGCATGGTGGCTCACGCCTGTAATCCTAGCACTCTGGGAGGCCGAGGAGGGAGGATCGCTTCAGCTCAGGAGTTGGAGTCCAGCCTCAGCAAAAGTGAGACCCTGTCTCTACTAAAAATAGAAAGAAATTAGCTAGACAACTAAAAGTAGAAAAAATTAGCCGGGCATGGTGGGGCAGGCTTGTAGTCCCAGCTACTTGGGAGGCTGAGGCAGGAGGTTTGCTTGAGCCTGGGAGTTTGAGTTGCTGTGAGATAGGCTGACGCCACGGCACTCCAGCCTGGGTAACAGAGTGAGACTGTCTAAAAAAAAAAAGAAAAAGAAATTATTTTGTAAAATCCTTTTTGGAAACGTCTTTCTGATTAAAAGATGTAATATTTGAAAGAAGGGAATCATTTGGAGGAATTTCCTATCTCATGGAAAGACTTTCTTCAGGGGAATGTTTTCTACTCACCTGTATCATATAAAAGGAAGTATAACCTTACATACTCCCTAAAACTAGCTTTTGTACTTTTGCCTTTTTTTCCTTTCTTCACTTTTGCCTTTTCCATTTTTCCTTTAGCTGTCATTTTTTAAAGTTAATCTGCATCATATTTTATTGTGTTCAAACTTTGGGGAGGTGCCACTTCCCTGAATACTTTTTACCTGTTTTAACAAGAAGCATTAAATACAATACGAGAGCCCCAGGTGTTTAAATTAGAGCACTTTAAAAAGCAGCTGGCTCTGCAATCCTGAATATAATAGGCTAAACAAATATGATTCAGCTGGAATTTGTGGCAACGCCAAGAGCTTTCCAACCAGGAATATCCTGACATAAAACAGAATATAGAAAGTATCTGCAATCTTTCAAAGCTAAGGTATAATGGTTCAAGCCTCTATTTTTGGTTACCAGAAAGGTAGGACAATGAATGAATCAGGTAGGGGATGTGTTTTGCAAATAAAAACAACAGGGAAAAACAGACAAACAAAAAACACCTATAAGTGAGAGATTTAGTAGGCTCTCACATTATTTTAAGTCAGGGGATAAACATTTTGGTTTTCTGGCTTCTGTAGTAGGAGGACAATAAGGAAAAAGGGTTTTGGTAAGCCAACCCCAGCACTCCCCACAGACAGAAGAGTAGAAGAGAGGAAGTACCCTAAAGTCACCCTCTGGGATGGAAAGCTCTGGGGCTCATCCCCTGAGAGGCACAGTACCATTTTAGTCAAGATAGTGCTGCAATAGCTCTCTGGCTAGTGGCAAGTATTCTACCTGAATACCATGTTTACAGTCAGACAGAGAAAAGACGCCTTCAGAGAAAGTCTACGGGGAGAAAGGCCCTGTCTGAAAAGGAGATGGCCTGACTGCGGAGCCTTCCCACACCTCTGCCTGGCTCCCTGCTGCCTGATTCTTCAGGTGTTGGGACGCGTGGCAATTGCCCCGGAAGGCCTACCTTGCCCTCTGAGGCTAAATTATATGACTTTGCTCAGCGCTCACATATAATCTTGAAATTATCTCTCATAATATATCTCTCTCATTTGCAAGGCTTGTTTGATATCTTCCTTCCTCATTAGACATGGAAGTTCTATGAGCATAGGGTCCACGTCTGTCATGTTCGATGATATTTCTTAAGCACTTTGCACAATTTTAAGCATATAATAGTTGTTCAGTAAATTTTCACTGAGTGGAACTAAACTGATTTGGCTCTTCTGAGTGGAACTAAACTTGTGCTCCTCCATAAGTTATCACATTTGTAATTATTTATCATAATTATATTATCTGTAATTATTTATCTAAAATCTGTTTTCCCCACTAGACTATTAGCTCTAGGAAAACAGGAACAAAGTCAGTTTGATTCAGTGATGTGTCTCCAGTATTTGTCATGGTGTTTGGTATATAGATAAGGTATAAATGTTCAATAAACACTTGTTGAATGAATGATTACTTTAGTTAAGACATGTAACCTTTCTGACACTCAGTTTCCTAATTTGTAATGATAACCACCCATAAACTACCACGATGATTCAATGCTATGCATGTGTAGAAGCTCAACAAATACTCATTCCTTTCCTCCCCATTGCGAACCCAGAGACTGAAGCAGTGGGGTTTGCAATAAGGATGAAAAAGGAAAACAGGGAATTCAGAGAACTTATTTGTGATTTGGTCCTAGAAGCTTTAATCTGCAAAAGGTCCATGACAAGAGTAAGGGAGTATATTAGTTTTCTAGGGCTGCCATAACAAAGTGTGACAGACTGGGTGGCTTAAACAATAGAAATTTATTTTCTCACCATTCTGGAGGCCAGAAGTCTGAGATCAAGGTATCAGCAGTGTTGGTTTCTTCTGAGGCCTCTCTCCTTGGCTTGTAGATGGCCGTTTTCTCTCTGTGTCTTCACGCGGTCTTCCCTCTGTGCTGTCTGCATTCTAATCTCCCCTTCTTGTGAGGACACTAGTTGTATTGGATTAGGGCCCACCACAATGATCTCATTTAGCCTTAATTATCACTTTGAATACTCTATCTTCAAATAAATTCTGAGGTCCTGGGGGTTGGAGCTTCAACATATGAATTTGTGGGGGACATAATTCAGCTCATAACAGGGGGCACTGGAAAATATGCTACCACACTCCCCTCAATTGAAAAAAATCTCATACATAATCCTCTGGTGGAGGATCACAAGTTTTAAAACCACCCACATCTCAACATGAATTGCTTCATTGAGCAGAATGTGACCCAGGTGAGAGAGGAGGTCAAGAAATGAGAAATGAGTCATTTTGACTCACAAGTTGCTACTGGGAAGGGCAGAGCTGGGTAGACCCAGGAATAATGATATATAAAATTTATTTGACATCTACTATGTGTTGTGCTAAGAATGGGTGACATTAGTCCATTTCTTCTACTTCTTCACGTCAACTCGATGAAGGAGATATATTAATATCATCCTCATTTTACAGTGAAAGAAGCTTGTACATGGAATGATTAGGTCAGAGCAGAAATCAGAATCAAAGTCTTCCTGAGGTCGAAACCCACACTGCTACCTTCTAGACTATTTGGGGACAGTTTTTTAACATGAGAACATAGGGAGCTTGAGAATAGGAGTGTCAAAAGGAGGTGGGAGAGCAGCAAAAACAAACTTCTCCTTCTCAACAATTCTGCAAAAACAAAGAAACAAAAAACCTTACTCACCCAATTGGCCATGTGTGTTGGAGGCTGACAGTGCTAGGAATAGAGATGTCAAATGCCCTGTGAGTTACCTTCCCACCCCAAAACACTAAACCAGCTTCATGGGTACAAATCTTATCTATGCAGGGAGGGGTGGGGGTCAGCCCCGGGTTTCCCCCATGGCTGTGGGGACAGATCTTGTTCTTAAACCACTCCAGGAATCAGGGCTTTCTCCAGCGCAGTGGTTTTTCACCCCATCAGACCCAGTAGCCCTTTCTTACAACAAATATTTATACTACTTCCCTTGTCAACATGAAATTAAATACTTAGATAATAAAACCTCCCTATACACATAATTTCAGGAAAAAAGCAATGCTATCCAGATTGGCCAGCAATCCTGGTTTGCCTGGAACTGAGGGATTTTTCTGGGACACAGGATTTTCACTTTTAAGCCTTAACTATAATAAAAAGGACAAATAAAAGGAGAGCATTTAAAAACAAATTAATATGTATTAGAAGCACTTGCTTGGGCCACGTTACATTAGAATACACACTGAAATAGTCAGTTGCTTACACTTACTTACAATGAATGAGTTAGGATATAAGAGAAGCAAGAATATCTATATAAGAAATCCAAGAAAATGAAAGAACAAGGGGGTGGGGTACACTAGAATAAAATCTAACATTTCAAGAAGTTTTAATTCATTTGTGTAAAAGAAGAGAAAGTGTCAATTTAGTTGGAGTAAGGATAATGTGCAAAACTAATTACACCACGTCAAAGCTGAAAACTGGAGGAGTCTCATAGCCATGGTGATGAGCTAGACATTGTCATAAACATAGGGGCCCTGTATGTATATGTATATGTATATGTATATGTATACACTATTATATGGAACAGGCTAGTGTCTCTTTTCTTGAAATTCCTCTGTGCTTTGAGGCATCTATTTAGGCTCTAGTACTTAAATTGATCTTGGGGACCATGCACTTGAATGGACAACGGGAACTAGATCCAGGGTTGGGGAACCTGCGACCTTCTGATTTCAAGATTGTTCCTTTTTAAGGACCAAAGGAGTCAAGAAAAGCTTCATCTTTCTCTGCTGCACCACTTTTAACAAAAGGATTTGCTCTGCAAAATTTGGGTTCAGTCAAAAGGCTGCACTTAAGGACCTAGAAGGCCACATTTCACCTTAAGGCCACACTAGGGAAAGAAACAGCAACACAGAAGTTACACAGAGGTTGTGTGGTAGAGCTCGGTACAGGATCAGAATAACCACAAAATAAACAAAAACCCTTTCATCTTATAATTTTCACATTGTGGATTTCTTATCAAAGTGCTAATTTTTTTAAATGCAGGGTGGTAATAATATGAAATATTTTTAAAAACAACGTTTAGTCATAAAATTCAATGAGATAAATTCTACATCTATTGAAAGGAGTGACAAATCTTCTATGCTATGTATTTTCACATGACAGTTACAAATGCAGACTGACACAAGTGTGGCATTCTGGTGAGTCAAATGCCATAAGCAGCATTGCAGTAGGTGATATATTAATATTTTCTGAAATGGTGATCATTTCTTGAAAAAGTCCCAAACAAAACAGAGTACAATCTTCCCTCTGTTTACTTAGTGATTGCTTTCCTAAATGGCTCATATTTGTATGTAAAATGGAATTAGATTTTAGGTTTGAAGGTTATAAATAGGTTTTTCACATACATGAACCTTGATCCATTGAGACAAGTTGAAGATCCCATGTGATAAGGGACAATTCTTTGTGGCATGCGTCATCTCTCTGAGGGAGCATGTCTCTCCTGCCTGGTCTCAGAGCACTGAAGGCCAGCAGGGCTCACTCACACATTTCCAAACAGCCTCAGCTGAGACCCACTTCTTTGGGTGCCATCATAGAGGGGAGGGAGTCCTAAGAGCTAATAGAATTAAAGGCCTACCTGTAAAGTGGGGATAAAAATGTCTGCCTTGTAGGGAATTACTGTAACAAAGGTAAAGGTCTGAAAAAGGGCAAAATGCATTACAAGCTGTCTCTTTCAAACCCCCAGCCCTTTTTGGGAATTAAAACCTGCATTCCTGCTTGAGGCCCATAATCAAAGGGCAGAAAAATGTTCATTTTTCTTTGTTTTCTAGTATCTTAAACCACAGGAGATGGCTCAACAGAATTGTCTGGAGCTCATGATATCCTCTTCACTGGATATAAGGTCGACCAAAACCATCAGCTACAGTTAAATAACAGTAGCCCAAAGCCACAACATGTGACACTGGTCACATAGACCTGAGCCCAACTTATGAAAACCCTTCTTTAAAAAGCCCTATATTTCTGCTTAAAGGTGAGATGGAGGCTTTTGGAGACGCTAGTCTGCCACCCTCTTCATTTGCCTGCAAATTAATATACTTCTCTTTCCTTTTCCTCAAACCAATTGTTCTCTTTCTTGGTTCTCACTGATTCAGCCTCGGGCCCAAGTACTGAACTTTCGGTAGCATTATAAGAATTAAAATGATGCAGCGGCTCACGCCTATAATCCTAGCACTCTGGGAAGCCAAGGCAGGTGGATCATTTGAGCTCAGGAGTTCAAGACCAGCCTGAACAAGAGCAAGACCCCGTCTCTACTAAAAATAGAAAGAAATTAGCTGGACAACTAAAAATATAGAAAAAAATTAGCTGGGCATGGTGGCACATGCCTGTAGTCCCAGCTACTTGGGAGGCTGAGGCAGAAGGATTGCTTAAGCCCAGGAGTTTGAGGTTGCTGTGAGCGAGGCTGATGCCACAGCACTCTAGCCAGGGTGACAGAGCGAGGCTTTGTCTCAAAAAAAAAAAAAAAAGAATTAAAATGAGATAATATATGGAAGTGTATAGCATGATGCCTGACCCATAGTAACTACTTGGTTAATGGTAATCATCCCAACTCTTGCCTATTTCTTACATATCTCAAACTTACTCCTGTCTGAGAGCCTTAGAACTTTCCACTCCCTCTGCTTACAATGTTCTTTCCCAATCTGGGTCCTTATCATTCAAGTCTTAGCTCAGAAGGCCCCTCACCACAGATGCCTGCTACAACCACCTATGTAAAGTAACAAACCCCATCTCTTCTTACACTTGCATGATCTCACTTATTTCCTTCACAGCAACTGTCACATCCTGAAATTGATGTTTGCTTATTTGCTTCTTGGCTCTTTATTCTCACTGCAATGCAGATTTGGTTAGAGCAGAGACCTTGTTCTCCTTGCCCCTTGCTCTGTCACCAGTATCTAGAGCAAGGCTGGGCACAGAGAGGTCCTCGGTATTGACTGAATGAGTGAGCACTGTTTTTTCAACCAACATGAACATGGCTTCACTTGACACTGATCTAGTTTAAAAGCTCTTAGAACTGGAAGGTCTCTCAGGAGATGTTCCAGTCCAGTCTCTGGGGTCTCCCTTTGTTACAGATCAGGCGAGGGAAAGAGACTCCTTTACAGCACGGACAAGTTAAGACTTAACCACACTGAATCAGGCACCCAGCCCCTGAGCATAAGAGGCAGGGTAAATAACTATTCTGTATAGTCAGCCTCAAACATCCAGGAACATTAAAGAATCTTTTCATGCCTTACAGCGATCTGAGTAATTAATCTACATAGAGATGAAACAGAAGTAGAGCTATAGCCAAGGGCTAAGAACTTGGCACCCAGCCCACAGCAGTGCAAAAAAAAAAAAAAAAAAGTGTTAAAATCCTATGGAGGCTATGCAGAGGCCAGAAATGCCCACCTGGAGGATTTGTCAAATACCTCAGCCTGTCTTGAAGCCAGAGGCTGGTTTGTCTACCTCTGACTTTGATAGCCCCTCGAGAACTGAAATTTATGAACAAATGCATATTGGACACTTTCTATCTACAAAGCAAAGGATGGAAAATAAATGACTATTTCCAGTTGATCTCACTCCTGGATTTACCCCGGGGATCTTGGAGGGCCCTGTCCTTTCACAATTGAACCTCTAGATCTTCAGAGACCCTGGGCCAATTTTTGTAGCAAAAAGCCCAACCAGGCAGGCTGCAGGATGCCTTAATTCTCTCCAACTCTTTGGTTGTTTGCCCCCTTAAGAACTGAGACACAGCAAATATCACTGTAGGAAGAAGAACAAAGAGTTTGGAGTCAGATGAGCACAGGTTTGTCCTCCACCCACCACGGAGTATTAACTAGGACCTCAGACAACTTACATCAGCCTGCCTGTGCTTCAGTTTCCTACTTTTAAAACAGATCTGCAACACTTTTCTTACCGACTTTACATAAGGACTAAACAAAACTGCAATGTTTAACATCCCTGTCAAAGGCCTCATGCCAAGTATTCATTTCCTTACATTACGTGGGAGAATGGCAATTACCTCTAAGCAGGGGAACATGGTGAGGGGAAGCTTCCCACAGCTCTGCTCGTGGAGAAAATAGAAAGGGAGAGACAAGAGGAGGATATAAAAGTGACTAACCCAGGAAGAGATGACATCTGAGTTATCAGGTAGGATGAAATTACTTTGGTTCATCATCGTTAATAGAAGTCCGCAGTACAGCACAGTGACTCTCCTTGGGTTTTATATTCAGAAAACCTGGCTTCTTGTCTTAGCTCCACTGCTTGCCAGTGGTTGGGGCAAGTTTCTTCACTTCTCAGGTTTTTTATAGGTAAGATGGGTTTAATAATACCTGCCTTTCAGGAGTATTCAGTTATTGAAGTGAGATGTGGGATAGAAGGCACCTGGCTCCCAGCCAGACTTTTTCTTTTTATAGACAGAGTCTCAATGTATCACACAGGCCCTGGAGTGCAGTAGCGTGATCATAGCTGACTGTAAGCTCAAAGTCCCGGGCTCAAGCGATCCTCCCACATTGGCATCCCAAAGTGCTGGGATTACGGCCCTGAGCCACTGCACCCAGCCCCCGGACAGACTCTCATATGTAGTAGCTCCTCCTAATCAGTTGAGATCTGTGTGAGAGCCAAGGGAAAACTTCCCCTTTGCCCTCTGAAGGTGTGCTGAAAATCGACTGACAAAAGGCAGATTAATAGGAGGTAAGACATATACATTTATTAGTGTGCGCAAGGGAAAGTCACAGAGTGCTTACCCCCCACCCATGTAGTGTGGTACAGCTATTTATATGCCCTTCTTAGAGGAAAAAGGGAGATGGGGATGATTTTAGGGGTTAGTAAATGATTTTTAGGGCAATTTAGTGGGTTTGAAGAACACATAATGGCCTGGGACAAAGTCTGTTGGGCCTGCAAAGCAAACAATGATTGGTGACAAAAGTCTATCCAGGTGCGTTGACAGACTTCAGTCTTTTTTCCCCGGGATATGAGTTTAGCTAATGAAAACTCTGGGAAGGGATCAGGGATAATCGGTTTTCTTCTTGGGCAGGTCCAGATTTCAGACAGACAAGGGAACTTCAGAGAACAACTTCATCCTGTGCTTTGGGAGAAACAGGGTTGAGAGGGTAGGGGTAGGGTGTCAGAGACACCTTGAGGCTTCTTCTTCAGTTCAGCATGTGAAAGCACCATATTTTGGGGCATTGGTTACTGAGTCCCAACAGAAAGAGACGAGCCAGCTGGAGGCTTTATTGCACAAGTCGTCTTCCTCAGTCTAGGCCCCAGGCTGACAGAGCAACCATGATCAGCAGTACTGCTGGTTTCCACAACAGGAAAAAGATAACATGGTGAAGTCTCTTGACTTTTACAGCTTCCACTCACATTTCATTGGCCAAAGCACGTCACATGGCGATACCTTCCAGTGGGTAGGAAATTACAGTCCGCCCCATGCAGGAAGGAAAGAGAACAAGAATATTTGCGAATAACCCTAATGACCACTGTAGTTAGGGAGCAAAGACTTGGGAAAGATTTAATTATCTCTTTTCCCGGAGAAAGACTTGCCATGAATTAGCTTGTTGAGAATTGGCACATTACCAAGGATATGTTTCTTTTTTAATGAAAATAAATGATTATCGAATAATCTTGCTGAGTTGTTGTACTTTGTGCCATGGCCACTGCTGAGTTTAACCACCCTGGGTTAATATCTGTAGCCTTCTTTATTATAGTCATGAAGAAATTGCATTTTCTTCACCTGTGGATCTCTTCTACATGATAAAGGTATACCTCCTTTATACTTTTCCTACTCACATTTTGAAACCCTAAATTTCTGAGAGCTCCAAAAAAAATGGAACACTCTATCTGAAAGGATGGGTTTGAAATGGCCAACGTTTTTATGCACCTTTCCCACTGGTTGTTTTTTCTTGTGACCCAGAAATGCAAGAAAATGTTGTTTCCTTTTCAATTTTTAATATGCAGTTGCTTCTCAGATTGTTCCTCTGTAGGGAGCCTTCCTAAAACTCAGGGGTGTGTCAATTAAATTATTCCAAATCTTAGTGGTGTAAAAGAATGATAGACATTGGTATTTCTCACAGTTTGTGTGGGTCAGGAATTCTGGAGCAGCTTAGCTCGAAGTTTTGGCTTGGAGTCTTTCAAGAGGCCGCCGTTAAGAGTTCAGCCAGGGCTGCGGTCATCGGAAGGCTGGACAGAGGCTGTACGGTGTGCTTCCAAAGACGGCTCACTCCATGCTGAAAAGTTAGTGCTGACTGCTAATAGGAGGTCTCAGTTTCTCCCAACAAATGGCCTCTCCACAGGGCTGTTTGAGGCTCCTTTCTCCTGAGAGAGTGACCCAAGAGAAGGGAAGGCAGAGATGCAATGTTTTTTATGACTAAAGCTCAAAGTCACGCACCGTCACTTCTACAGTATTCTATTGCTCCTACAGGGCAGTGAGGAAGGGCCTTATACAGAGATGTGATAACCAGGAGGCAAGGATCACTGGAGGCCACCTTGAATGCTGGCTACTGCAAAAATTAGGGCAAGAATTCTCTCAATTCCTCTCAAGTCCACCCAAATATAAAAATGAGAATTACTGGATGGAGTGGCTCACACCTGAAATGCCAGCACTTTAAGAGGCCAAGGTGGGAGGATCATCTGAGGCCAGGAGTTCAAGACCAGCCTGGGCAACATAGCAAGACCCTGTCTCCACAAAAATCTTTTAATAATTAGCCATGAGGTGGGTAACACAGCTGTAAAATTCATATACAAATTTTTGTGGGGATGTATATTTTTATTTCTCTGAGGAATATTCTTAGAAGTGGAATTTCTGGGTCATATGGTAATTCTATTTTTTTTAGAGTGGAGAATTTATTTATTGAGACAGAGTCTCAGTCTTTCACCCCAGGTAAGGTGTAGTGGCATCATCATAGCTCACTGCAACCTCAAACTCCTGGGCTCAAGCAATCCTCTCGCCTCAGCCTCCCAATTAGCTGAGAGTATAGGTGTGTGCCACAATGCCCAGATAATTTTTCTATTTTTAGTAGAGATGGGGTCTTGCTCTTGCTCAGGCTGGTCTCGAACTCCTGGCCTCAAGCAATTATCCTGCCTCAGCCTCCCAGAGTGCTAGGATTACAGGAGTGAGCCATCACACCTGGCCAGGTAACTGTATTTCTAACCTTTTCAGGAAATGCCAGACTGTTTTTCAAACTGAGTGCACCATTTTACATTCCTACCAGCAGTGTGTAAGGGTTCCAATTTCTCCACATCCTTGCCAACATTTTATATTATTTCTCATTTTTATTATAGCCACCTTCGTGTATGTGAAGGGAAATCTCATTGTGGTTTTTTGTTTTTGTTTTTGAGACAGAGACTTGCTTTTTTGCCTGGGCTAGAGTGAGTTCTGTGGTGTCAGCCTGGCTCACAGCAACCTCAAACTCCTGGGCTCAAGCAATCCTCCTACCTCAGCCTCCCGAGTAGCTGGGACTACAGGTGTGAGCCACCACGCCCAGCTAATTTTTTGTTTCTATTTTTAGTTGACTGGCTAATTTTTTTTTCTATTTTTAGTAGAGACGGGGTCTCACTCTTGCTCAGGCTGGTCTCAAACTCCTGAGTTCAAGGGATCCTCCTGCCTTGGCCTCCCAGAGTGCTAGGATTACAGACATGAGCCACTGCGCCAGGCCCTCATTGTGGTTATGATTTGCATTTCCCTGATGGTTAAAGAGCATCTTTTCATGTGTTTATTGGTTATTTATATATCTTTTTTGGAGAAATGTCTGTTCAGGTCCTTCACCCATTTTTAGATTGGGCTCGGTGTCTTTTTTATAACTGAATTGTACGAGTTCTTTACATACTTTAGATACAAGACTTATTAGATATGTGATTTGCAAAATTTTTCTCCCATTCTGTGAGTTGTCCTTTCATTTTTTAATGATGTTTTTTGAAGCGCAAAGTTTTTAATTTTATGATGTCCAATTTATCTTTTTTTTTCCTTTTGTTGCTTGTGTTTTTGAAATTATATTTTAGTGCTGTTTTGAAAACTATTTTTTTCTAGCTTCTTGTTCAGGGTTAGAAAAATAGTCTGATTTCCCTTTCCTGCCCCAAATTACTTAGAAGAGTAGAAACCAATATTTACTGAGCACTTACTATGTGCCAGACTCTTGTTAAGAGTTCAGACAGCTTGAGTAACCAGCCCAAGATCTTAGAGATAGTAGGGATCAGTTCAGCTAACCTGACTCGAGAGCCCATACTCTCAACCACTCACTCTCCACTGAGTGTGTTTTTCTCATCTTGATATGCATTTCATTTTTGCAGGAGGAAAATGGTAACTGCTGTTGGTGTTGGACAAGTTACTCTTCCTCTGTTCTTTGTTCCTTTCCCTTCCCTGAGGTGAGTCCACTGCCCCACCCTTTCTAGGACTGCCAGAATCTACAAACTCTCCAACACACACATGTACTCATCCAAAAGGGCAAAACAACACCCTCATTCATGACACACAATACTTAAAGCCCTGATGCCCCAATTGCAGTCTCTCCCTGACCCTTGCCCCACCCTAAACATTCTGAGTCTTTTCCTTGGTTGCGAGAGTGGAGGGCTTGACAGCCAGGGGAAGTTTTGAGTCTCCTCAAAAGTGAATCCCACTCTGTGGCTTGCCTTGGAACCCACACTAAAGCCCCAGGTCAAAAAAATAATTAATTAAATAAATAAAATAGTTCAACTGTCAAATGAAGCATATTCATTCGGAGGAGTAGGTGACAAAAGCAGTCAGAGTACCTTCTTGGTTCTTCCTTTCACTTTGACAGTGTTGATGTTTAAACTTCAATGTTATCATTATTGTAAATAAGTGAGGTCAGAATTATCCAACAGGGCTGGGCGTGGTGGCTCAGGCCTGTAATCCTAGCACTTTCAGAGGCCAAGGTGGGAGAATCACTTGAGCCCAGGAGTTTGAGACCAGCCTGAGCAAGAGTGAGACCCCATCTCTACACAAAATAGAAAAATCAGCCAGGCCTAGTGGTAGGAGACTGTAGTCCCAGCTACTCAGGAGGCTGAGGCAGGAGGATCGCTTGAGCCCAGGAGTTTGTGGTTGCAGCGAGCTATGATGACACCACCGCAGTCTAACTCAGGCAACAGAATGAGACTATCTCAAAGAAAGAATTACCCAACAGGAGCTCAAGAACTTCTTACCCCACACTCCACCCCCTGTTCCACTGTATCCAATTGCCTATCAAATCCGTTTGAATCTACTTCAGAAATGTCCCTCAGCCTGCCTCTCCCATTTCATCCCTCCTGCCACTGCGTTATTTCAGATCCTTATTATCTCTTAGGTGGACTAACTGGTCTCATTTCTCAGTCCTTTCTTCAATCCAATTGAATCAAATTGAATTATCTCTTCATGGTTGTCTTTCTCAGCAGATTATGAGATCCTTAAGGTCCGAGACAAAAAATAATTAATTTCCCTAGAACCTAACCTAGAACCTGCCATCTACGGGCATTTAATTAGCATTTGTGAAAGAAATATTCAGTTTCATAATTTTCCCACTGCTTGCAAGTCCTTACCAGAAGGCCTTGTAATAAAAACAGTTAAATTGCATGTGACCCAGGCGCGCCAGAAATGCCTTCCTGGTCTGCTATGTGGACGGGCTTTGCTGGTACTTGGAGTGGAATCAAGGCAAAGTGGATATCTTATCTCTCATGATTAGGAGCCATCTGCTGGCCTGTGTAAGGGCATAAAGATATAATACTTTTTCATCACCCATCACAAGGGTCATGGCCGGCATCTATAACAAAACTCAGGGTAGCAAGAGAAAAGCATACCAAATTTATTTCACAAAGTTTTATGTGACATGGGAGCCCTCAGAAATGAAGACTCAAAAGACCCAGGGAAAGCTGGGTATTTTTATGCTTAGGTTTGGTTAAAAATGGGCAGCCGTGTAGAAATGAGATTGGACGACAAGAGTATGATCTAATGGTAATAAACTGAGGGGGGAACCCAGCAAGACCTGTTTGTTCAGATTCTTCTTGGCCATCTGTCTAGCATTTCTTCCTCTGGGTAGGACCCCTGTCAGAGGAGAAGGGAGAAGGTCGAGAGTGACATTTCTAGGTTTTATGGCTTGCTTTGGGGGAGAGGAGGTCTAGTTTCTACGACAAACCTTGGAGAAGAGGAATCTGGTTTCTATGACTCCTTTCGGGGCAGGAGACAGGAGAGCAGGAGACGGTTAGAGAGACCTTGCTTGTGAGGCCTTCCAATCTCCTTCAGTTCCAGCACTCAGCACACGAAAGCACCATGCTTCAGGGCATCGTGTTCTGAGCTCCAGCGCCAGTGAGTTTCTCCTTATCTTAGTCGTGGTGGAGGGCTTGGCCTTAATCCCCCTCAGAGCCGTCTCTGCAAGGGCCCACCAAGTGATCAGGATATTTGCTTCCCAAATACATCCACATTCATTTTCCCAAGTTCAAACACCACCCCCACCCAACACTGTTAAAGGAGTAACCAAAGTTTTTCCAAAAAATATAGGTAAGTATTGCAAAATCATTCAGAGGAGAGGGACCAACAATCATAACCCTATCCAAGTAACCTTCTCCCTACTACCACCCGAGGACAGGTAGAGGTGAGCAGGCTGGAAAAAGCTCACAATTTAGGCCCTCAGGAGATATCCCAAATAGCTGCTACCTTGCTCTCTAATCCTATCTCCCCAGGCCTCTGCTGTCCTCTTAGATCCTCAAAGATCCCTTTCTAACATCCCCATCACTTTGCCCTGGAAATCTGCCCATTCTGCCCCATTCCCCATAAAAGGAAAGATCAATGCCTTGGGCTATGCTGGATGTTAGAGGAAGATTTCCTCTGCTCAGCCTTCAGCTAGCTCTGCAGTGACAGGAATTTGGGCCGGTCCTGTAGTGAACTACTTTAAATGCTTTTCACTCTTGGGCAGTGAATACTGATGGCTGGGGCAAGTTTCCTCCCAATTTACTTAAGGACAAATAAATATTTCCCCAGGGTCAGTATTACTCTTCTTCCAAAGACAACGGGCACCAGTAGCACAAGAGCGAAGTATTTTTCAGCCTTTTTTTTTTTTTTTTTTTTAGGAGACAGGGTCTATGCTGTCCAGGCTGGCCTCCAACTCCTGGGTGCAAGCGATCCTCCTGCCTCAGCCTCAGGAGAGGTTGGGACTACAGGCTCCAAGCATGCTCTTTTTCATCCTATTGATATGTTCTTCTCCTAACCCTATTATTAACTCTGGCATTATAGTGATAAAGGAGTTCTCCCTCATTAGTTGAGAATGTTTACCTCTTACTGCAGGATTTGTTGATCCCCACATCTCTTCCTAAGTGGAGTGTGGTGGATAGGATCTCCCCCTATCACGGCTACCGACAGAAACTAAGAAGTTTGCATACAGAATTAGCAACGTAATTGTAAAGGCTATGTTTACGGATTCAGGGCCTACATCTATAAAGTGTCCTTAAGAAACTGATATCTTCAATTTCAAAGGAAATAGTGAGACTTCTAATTAACATGTGCCTTTTTGCCTAGGACCTAAAGACTCCTCTCCTCTTCTTCCAGCTAAGCTCACTATCTGCAAAATGAAAGGAATCAACCTAAGATTTCTAGCAGATCCGTAAAATTCACTGCAATTCAACTAACATCTACTGAATATTTGCTATGTGCAATATTGGGTGATGAAGATGCAATTTTGTGTCATTTAGGGAAAAATGGCTTCTACAATGTTGCTTTGAGAAATAACAAGCTAGAACAATGGTTGACACAGAGTATTATTTCTTGTGCTACGTCAACCTAACAGCAAAGGAAAAAAATATTTTTCCAAAATGATTTATCTGAAAAACCCTAAACACTACTGGGGATTCTCATGGAATAGGTCGTTGTGGTTCAGAAGTTAATGGAAAAGCATTCCAAATTCTTTCTGTTCTTTCCTTCAATAGTGACTTCACTTAACCTTGACAGTGAGAAAGAGACTTCTTCAAGGAAAAACAGCTTTGAAAGGAAAAAGGAATTTAAACAGTAATTCAATCTTAACCATCTTTTCAACTGGAAATATGAGCATATAAACAGTGCCGGAAAATTGTATTAGAGGCATAGCTGGGGGAAAAAATGTAATTTTTTCTTAAACGCCTGCACATGACAGAAATCATTCATGGGAATCAAAAAGGGAACCATCTCTGAGGGAGAAACACTGTATTTTACTAGTAAGTCTTCAGAAATACCCTAACTTTCCACTTATCCCTGTTCTAAGAAATCATCTACCTCCATTGGAAAATTCCAGGCACAGGCAAGTCTATTTAACTTGCAGTATAATGCAAAACATCATCTGCCAGAGTATTTCCATCATTTATCCAAATAGCCTTTCTAAAATATGACACATTATTACTAAATATACTCTAAATTCTCAGATGCATTTGCCCATGTACCTTCATTTTAATGGCAGATTCTAAGTGAAATTTGCATCATCACGTACAAACAAATGCATTAGAAGTCATTCTTTTTTTTTGAGACAGGGTCTCGCTCTGTTGCCCAGGCTAGAGTGCGGTGGCGTCATCATAGCTCATTGTAACCTTGAACTCCTGGGCTCAAGAGATCCTCCTACCTCAGCCTTCCACGCAGCTAGGAGTACAGGTGTACACCACCACAACCAGCTAATTTTTTAGTATTTTGCAGAGACAGGGTCTTGCTATATTGCCCAGGCTGGTCTCGGACTCCTGGCCTCAAGCAATCCTCCCACTTTGACCTCCCAAAGTGCTGGGATTACAGGCAGGAGCCATTGCACCCGGCCAGAAGTAAGTTATGCTTGATGATTTTCCCTTTTCTATTTACTGAAAATACAAGTGGTTGGGTTTCTTTGTTTTTGGCTTTACATCTCAGGAAATGGTGTCACCTGCTAATTGTTGATCAAAACATAAGTCTAGTTGGCACCCTTGATTTATCTTTCTCATCTCCCCTATATCCAATTCATTCATTTTTCCTGTTGGGGTCTGTCACTAAATCAGAATCTAAGTCTTCTGCTTTTCTCCATCTCTGTTCCTACTGTCCTGGCCCAAGCCATCTACATTTTGCACAAGGACTACTAGTCTAGTCTCCTAAAATCTATTCTCCCTCAACTCTTGCTCCCCTAAGATTCATTGTTCCAAGAGCTGTCTGTGGTTGATCTTCAAGAGTTTAAATTTGATTATGTTACTCTCCACTCCCTTGAAATCTCACAATGTTTCCCGCCACATTAAAATAAAATGCAAGCTTCATGTCATGGCCTATAAAGCCCCATGTGATTTGGCTGACTTCTCTGACCTTATAGCATACCCCTCATCCCTTACTCACTGCTCCTAGCCTCTGTAGAGCTGTATTTCTCTAATCCAAACATCATATTTTTCTCACCTCAGCACCTATGCAATTGCTATTTCCTTTTCCTGGAACTCTCTTCTCTAGATTCTTTTCATTATCCTTTCTACCCAACATGTGGTCCATGGACTGAGCAACATAATCATCACCTGGGACCTTATTAGAAATTCAGACTCTCAGGCAAGACCCTTCACTTACTGAATCATAATCTACATTTTAATAAGATTCCCAGATGGGATGATTCATATGCAAGTTATAAGTCTCCACTTGATTGTCACCTCCTTAGAAAGGCTTAGCTGACACCCAGTCTAAATTAGCTTCCCAAATCACTCTCTGTTGCACCACTTATTTGATTTTTCTCATGGCAAGTAACTTTAGATGAAAATATCTTATTTGTTAAACTAACATCTTCATTGGTTTTTCCCTACGAAAGTGTGAGCTCCATGAAAGCAGGGGCTATGTTTATATTGTCCATGACTATTTCACCACCATCCTAGCCTGTCTCATCAATAAATATTTGATGGATGAAAGAATTGAATCTTAATGATCAAAGAGATGGTGGAATAAACCAAGTTTTGATTTCTGTCTCTCTGGCTTTTTCTGACCAAATTACCAACCAGAAAAATTAGGAGTCATATCAGTTGTTTTAGCACAAATCACTTGCGGTACCTTAATTAAATTTAGGGAAGGAAGGAGGAAAAGAAGGCTGGGCTCAGAAGATGAGATGGGAATGAGATGGCATGGCAAAGGACTGCAAAGGCAAGTAAAGTAAGATCACGGTGTGCTCCCCAACAATTGTAAATTATGCTAGTTTCTCACCTGGTAAAGCTTGTAAAACACTGAAGATAGAAGCTTTATATTTCCTATTGTATCACATGGAATACATCATCAATTAGTAGCCATTAAGAAGGAAAAGCATGTTAATAACATCTAATTAAGAAAATTAATCTCATGACAGACAACTTACTTTCCTCACTCATCAGCAAGCTAAAGATGGAGTGTTGGTAGAATGTGCACATATCAACAGGGGAAATAAAAACAGGTGAGTTAGTTTTGTGCAGCATTTCCATTGTTCTGGTATGAACAAAATCCATAAACATGCTTGAGCTACAAAATACAAATTGGGTAATTTTACTAATTCTGTATAAAAGTTTATGCTCTTATATTTGCATTTAAAAAGAACATTGTGCAATATACAGGTGAATGGTAAAACTTATGCTAATTTAAAATTTTAATTTTTCTTTACTTAGAATGACATTAAATAATCGATTAAAAAAACCACCATGACAAGTTGAGAGAAAGAACAAGGGAGAAAGGATAAAACTTTGTATTTTAGAAAATGACTTCTTTAACCTCTGAATTGCTACTAGCTACAGTCTGCAAGGGGCTTTTCTTAAAGGAGACAAACCTTCCTTATTACCGCAAAACCATCAAAGCACATTTTAAAAATTTATTTTTTAGAGACAGCGTCTCACTCTGTCACTAAAGCTGGAGTGCAGTGGCATGATTATCGCTCACGATAGCCTCCAACCAACTCCTGAGCTTAAATGATCCTCCTGCCTCAGTCTCCTGAATAGCTGGGACTACAGGCCCATGTCACCTTGCCTGGCTAATTTTTCTTT
Organism: Lemur catta; assembly: GCF_020740605.2. Lineage (NCBI taxonomy): Eukaryota > Metazoa > Chordata > Mammalia > Primates > Lemuridae > Lemur > Lemur catta. The sequence goes on from NC_059130.1 coordinate 55,626,138, forward strand.
GTTGTTGTTGAGACAAGGTCTCACTATGTTACCCAGCCTGGTCTTGAACTCTTGGGCTCAACCAGTTCTCCCACCTTGGTCTCCGAAAGTGCTGGGATTACAGGCATGAGCCATCATGGCAGGCTTTAAAGCACTTTTTTGAATGTACTGAACTGAGTATTTTCTTGTGTATGGTATCATTTCTCTTTAATATTGAGATTGGGTTATTAACGAGGCCTTCTGGGGGGAAGGAATAGCAGTGCAAAGCTTGAGAGGAGATTGTTCTCTGCTTGCTACAGGCTCAGATCAAGGTTAATCCAGGCGAGAACAACCTGGCAACCACAGGTTAGGTGTGTGGCTTTAAAGTTTAACTTGACACAAACAGTGCAATGCAGTTCAGGGGCAAGGTCCATAAAAAATCGTCCTGACACTTCTATCCTCCCATGTCTTTTTTTTTTGGAGACAGAGTCTCGCTTGGTTGGTTGCCCGGGCTAGAGTGAGTGCCATGGCATCAGCCTAGCTCACAGCAACCTCAAACTCCTGGGCTTAAGCGATCCTTCTGCCTCAGCATCCCAAGTAGCTGGGACTATAGGCATGTGCTACCATGCCTGGCTAATTTTTTTCATATATTTTTAGTTGTCCAGCTAATTTCTAGTAGAGACGGGGGTCTCGTTCTTGCTCAGGCTGGTCTCAAACTCCTGACCTTGAGCAATCCTCCTGCTAGGATTACAGGCGTGAGCCACCGCACCTGGCCTCCTCTCATGCCTTGATGGCTCTGGATCACTGAGACTTTTAGGTTTTGGCCTCCATGGAGAGATATCAGAAAACATAAATGCTTTCTTTTCCTTTCGGTCCGACGGCACAAAGCTAGTCAGCTAACTACAACTATTCACAGAGCTTCCCAAGCACAAAGCCCTGGAGAGGGAAATAGAAGAAGGTGAGGAGGAATTTCACCTGGAAGGTTGCATGATGGCTGGTAGAAAGCTTGGGATGTGAAGTCAGAGGCTTATTTCTTATCAGCTGTGTGACCTTGGGAAAGTCATTCACCCTGTCTAGGCCTCAGTTTCCTCATCTATAAAGTGGGGTCAATGATATTTGCCCTGCCTGCCTAGTAAGGTGTTTTGTTTTGTTTTTGTTTGTTTGTTTTGAAATAGGGCCTCTCTGTTGCCTGGGCTAGAGTGTAGTGGCATCATCAGTTCACTGTAACCTCAAGCTCCTGGGCTTAAGCTATCTCCTGCCTCAGGCTCCCCAGTAGCTGGGACTACAGGCGCACATTACCACGCCCAGCTAATTTTTCTATTTTTTGTAGAGACAGGGTCTCACTCTTGCTCAAGATGGTCTTTAACTCCTGGCCTCAAGCAATCCTTCTGCCTTGTTCTCCCAAAGTGCTAGGATTATAGGTGTGAGCCACCACACCTGGCCAAGGTTGTTGTAAAAAGTAAAATGAGATCTTCTATGGGAAAGTTTTTTTAACAGTAAAAGCATGCCCAAAGTTATAATATTATTAAGGATGAAGCATTCTGGAAAACATTTTCAAGTTGATGTATTTGGTCATTTAACAGATATTTATTAAGCACCTACCACTGGCCAGGTTCTGTTCTAGGTGATGGAGATAAATCTGTTAACAAAAACAGATATATCTATTTGTGCCGTTTGTAGTTTGGTTAGCTAAGGATAGACACTATGGGAAAAAAGTAAAAATGGGGTTGCAATTTCAAGTAGAATAGTGTGGCAGATTGTTACAACTATGGTTCCTCATAAATCCCATCTTTCTATGTCCACACCCCTTCAAAAGGGACTCTGCTGTTCCTAACTTAACAGGCAGGAACCAAGGCCCTGAGAGGCCTTGAAGCTTCCACCCTTGTCCTTTGGAAACATTCAGACTGCTGCGTGAGGAATCCTAGACTAGACCACAGAAGACAGAGATACCCCATGAAGACAGGGGCCCTGCTAACAGCAGCACCAAGGTCCCGGGCAGGCAGGTGAGGCTGTCTTACACCTCTGGTCCCGGTCGAGCTGCCAGATGAGTGCAGCCTCCTGGATGGCCCCAGTGACCCCAGCTGGCCCACAGCATCATGAGAAATAAAAAATCAGTGATTTTAAGAGAAGACCAGAGAACACCTTTCTGAGAAGGTGATATTTAAACAATGACTTGAAGAAGGAGGCTGTTATGGACTGAATGTTTGTGTTCTCCCCAAAATTCTTACTTTGATGCCTTAACCCTCAGTGCAGCTATATTTAGAGATGGGGCCTCTTAGGAAGAAATTAAGGCCAGATGAGGCCATAAGGATGGGGTCCCGATCTGATAGGACTGGCATCCTTATAGGAAGAGACACCATCGAGCGCTCCTTTGTCCCTCCCTCCCCCTAACGCACACGCCAAGGAAAGCCATATGGGGACACGGCAGCTACTGCAAGCCAGGAAGAAAGCCCTCACCAGAACCCCAACTTTGATCTTGGACTTCCAGCCTCCAGAACTGTAAGAAAACAAATTTCTGTTGTTTAGGCCACCTGGTTGACGGTGTTGTCATGGCAGTCTGGGCAGACTAATGCAGAAGCCGTGCTGAGATCTGGGGGAGAGCATTCCAGGCAGAAAGATCGGCTGTCCAGTAAATGAGGCAGGAATTGGAGGACATGGGGCCCGAGAGGTAAGGGGGTGTACAAATCAGCAGGCCATTTAAAGATTTTGCCTTTTACTCTGAGCTAAAAAGAAAGTCAGTACAGAGTTTTGAGGGGTATTGTGACATGTTTTCAAAGGACATGCATTTCTGTAATATTTGACTTTTGTGTAATGATGAACATGTGCTACTTTTGTAATCAGGAAAAAGACATCAGAATACTTAGAAGTCTACATAAGAATAAGCAAACAAGTACAAGCTGTGCCCTTTAATGCCAACACGTGGGTACAGAGGAAAAGGGGACGTGCAAGAGAGGAATAAAAGGGTTGGGGAGAGATTGCAGCTGATTAGAAGTACAAGACCCTCCAGGCCACCATCCTTGAATTCTTGGAGAACTTAGATACGTGTCCTGTTCCTTGCCCTGCACTCCCACTCTTCATTGCACAGCTGTACAGTGGTGCCTGGCAAGAGAGGGGGCAGGGCGTAGAGGTTGGGCAAGAACAAAAAACAAAGCTTGGATTGAATATTTCCTTGCTAGGAATCAAGTACATCTGATTTACTCCAGCACTTAGCACGTTGCCTGGCTTAAACAGTGTAAGAGCTCAGTATTTTTTGAAGAAATGAACTGGCCTGACCAGTCTCCTTAAATAATTCTATCCCCCAGCCTCCCCATTGCCACCCCCTTTATTTGTTGGTACAACTGAATTCTAAAGGGGGTCTTTAAAACAAAGAGTTGGTGGAGTGGAGAAGATAGATATTTCATATAATAAAAATATAATAAAATAGCAGAAGTCTGCTACATTTAAGCCCTGCATGCCTCATGTTTCTAGTTTTAAAAATGCAACAAATTGAGCTGAACCTTCAAGTAAGGTTGAGATCTCATAGTTTCTCAGATAACCCTTTGTATCTCATCATCATTTGTATCTAAGTGTGGATTGGGACTGGCAGAGTTAAAAGGGCAATGGAAAAGTTGTATGAGTTGCATTATCTTGCAAAAGCTAACTTCCTATGTATTAAGTCATTTCCTCTACACAGCTATGCTATAAAATAAATACTATCATTAACCCCATTTCACAGATGAAGGAAAAGCTTAACACCCATGTTAAGCCTTCAAGGAGGCAGTTCCAGTAGCCACCTTACTCTGCAACTTCTCAGTGCCAATAACAAAGGGCAGGTGGATAAGCACTTTTCCCCTCTTCTTTGGTAGGCAAAGGAATGGAAGTATAGTCAAAAATGCTCAATGCAAGCCTAAATGGATAGTACTTTTTAAATGAGCATCCTGTCTAAAGTGTAAGTGTGCCTTGCCATGACCAACAGATGCATTGCCTAAACAATGTATGTAAGCCACTTTTTTCCTAAGTTCTAGAAGCTAATCTTTTTTTTTTTTTTTTTTGAGACAGAGTCTCGCTCTGTTGCCTGAGTTAGAGTGCTGTGGCGTCAGCCTAGCTCACAGCAACCTCAAACTCCTGGGCTCAAGTGATCCTCCTGCCTCAGCCTCCCAAGTAGCTGGGACTACAGGCATGCACCACCATGCCCAGCTAATTTTTTCTATATATTTTTAGTTGTCCAGCTAATTTCTTTCTATTTTTTAGCAGAGATGCAGTCTCGCTCTTGCTCAGGCTGGTCTCAAACTCCTGAGCTCAGAGGATCCACCTGCCTCAGCCTCCCAGAGTGCTAGGACTACAGGCATGAGCCACCTCGACCGGCCATCTGGAAGCTAATCTTAATGAATAGAAGATTCTTATTGTTTTGCAAATAATGATACCGTCAGCCATCTGTTCTATAAACTTGGGATTTTATGGAACAGGTATTTTAAAAATAGGGCACACACATATATGTTTAAAATGAATTCTTCAAAGGAAGCAAATGACCAACTATTGATGGTCACAGAGAGGATTTTTCATCTTCTTGAATAGACTAAAAAGGTTGAACACTTTTAGTCCCAGTGACCAGTCTTAGTACAAGTTTCAAGTTAACCAAAAAGAAATACAAAATATTAAGAAGCCCAGCAACAAATTGCTTACCCTGGTACAACTAAAACAGTCAACACTCCTTATTGTGTCCCTCAAATTCATGTTGTTGAAAACTTAATCCCCAATACAATGGTGTCGAGAGGTGGGACCTTTAAGATGTGATTGGGCCATGGGAGTTCTACTGTCACGAATGGTTTAGTGCTGTTGTCTCAGGAGTCAGTCAGTTGTTGCAGGAATGAGTTCCTGAGAAAGGCTGAGTTCGGCCCTCTTGCTCCGGCTCTGGCTCTCGCGCTGTCTTGCCCTTCTGCCTTTCACCATGGGATGATGCGGCACGAAGTCCCTCACAAGATGCTGGCACCTGATATTGGACTTCCCAGCCTCCAGAACTGTGAAAAATAAATTTCTTTTCCTTATTAATTACCCAGGCTATGGTATTCTGTCATAGCAACACAAAGCAGATGAAGACAAGGACCCAGTCAATTAGCCCAAGACAGGGTTCCTTGCAGCTATTCTTTGGAAATCTCTCTTTAGGCCTTTTGCCAGATGGGTCATTGGGTCTGACCCAAGTTTAGAGAACCACTTAGAAACAATCATAACCAACCAAAGAGGGTTCTTAATATTATAATGTCTGAATACTCCAATTTGCTAAGAAAAATACACAAGTTAATAAATGTATAAAAAGCTGTTTGTGGACATTAAGTCACTGAAGACTTGTCTTTGCTGTCTTTTCTTTTCAAGGGAGAGGAAGGCACAATTAGCTCTTGCTTTATTTTTGTTGATGGACCTATCTCCAAAATATTTTAGAAACATTATTAATGAAAACCACTTAAATGTATTAAGCACTCAACAAGCCAGGCATTGTACTGTTTCATACGTGTTAACTCATTTAATCTACACAGCTATACTATGAGGTAAATACTATCATAACCCCCTTTCACAGGTGAGAAAGCAAAAACACACCCATGTTAGGTAACTTGCCTTTGTGCAGGCAGTTCCACCATACTCTGTAGCTTCTCAGTTGCAATGGCAAAGCAGGTGGTTAAGCGGCTGGCAAGAGGCTCTGTTTATATACAGGGAGTTAAGTCTTAGGCTAAGAAAATTTATTTGATTTCATAAAATGAGGAGGATTTTAGCAACTAAGAACCCAGTATGTGTTAACCCAGTACCTCTTGTAACCTTCTCACAAATGAGTGCAATGGATGTCAATTCACTGCAATTGAGCACACATGTTATTTGCTATGTCTTTAGCTCCGGCTGGTGGAATAACTAAGGCCATACTTAGAATGTGTCATTGGGCTAATTTTATTCCATAAACAATAAAATAACTGTTTACAATATTTTAAAACATCTCCACCCCTTTCCTGGCCTCCTCTGAGCTCCTTCTTACTGCTCTGTGAGATGACTTTCTTGGTCATTACTGACTCTAATTTTAGTCCTGGTGAATAAGATTCTCCTGCTTATGTTGATTGTATGAGTTATCTTGTAAAAGCTCTACTTACTTTTTTAAGGGGTCAAAAATACAAAACACACACAAATATTCCTCATATGACAACTCATGTTTTGGTTAAAATTCACTTTGCCAAACTGAGTTCATTTGAGGTGAGAGGTGTTAGAAGAAATTACAGTAGATAAGGGAGGAAGAAAGGCCTCTCCCCAAAACAACATCAAAACATCCTGGAAGCTTTGAAATGCAAATCTAGAGGAGATACATATGTACCAGCAGGGGTGGAAATGTTAGTTTCCTCAACTCCTTTCTTTCTCAATTCTAAGCAGTTTCTTCCATGTAAAACTGAGACCTTCCTCCCCATGGACCACAAATATTCTAATTCTTGTCCTAGCCCAGATGGAGTACAGTGACCATCAACAGAAAAAGAAAGAGATCCATATGGCTGAAACAAATACTTTGAAAAAAATAAAAGAAAATAAAAAAAAAAAGAAAAGAAAGAGATCCAGTAAAAATAAAGGGCAGGACGATGCAGGCGCCTAGTGCTGCCTGGGTTGGTAACAGCCTGAGAATCCGTGTTTGAAATGCCATACTGGAAAAAAAAGTCACATCTGCCCAGAGGGCCTAGCAAATGTTAGTGTTTTCCTGCACTTACCTTTCTGGATCTGCTGAATGTCACTCTCCACCACATTGACTCTGCATCCAATAACTGAGACAGAGCTTTCTCATTTCTGAGTAAATGACCATGAGTAAAGATGGTCATGCCTTTAACATTTAGTGAGGGAAAATAGTTACGTTACCTTGGGTGGATTGCCCTTTCATGACTGTCAACAGCCTAACAGAGGAAACAAGTTGTAACACTAAGGACAGATGCTGAGACACATCCAAAACTTCTAATGCTAAAGAATGAAGAAAAATCATAACTTGGGGCGTATTTATATAACCCGATGTCAATGGAGATTTCAAAACATCTTTTTGAATTGCTGACAGAGCACCAGTCTGCTGTGTAGTTTAGTAGAAGATGGTCTCTGGTTGCATGCATGCCTACATTTGAGGCAAGTATCTGCTATTGTGGGACTTACAATGTGGGACCACAGATAAGTTAGCGTAAGTCAGTTTGTTCATCTCTTAAAAATGGGGATTATGCCTTTCTGCTAGAGGTCTTGTGAGGATTCAATGAGATATGCATTGCCCAATTTACCAGTGCCCCACCTCCTGCCAGCTGAATGACCTTGGACAGATTGTCTACCTTCATTTTCTTCATCTGTAAATTGGGGATAATTCACACCTCCTCGGTTGGCTGTGATGTAAGTCAAGTGTCCATGTGGCACAGAGTTGGAGCTATTGCTACTTATGTTGCCCAATCCACTCCTAATGCCTTCTTCCACTTTCAGAAATGGAAACCTGAAAACACATGATCTCCTAAAATATAGCAGTTACTTAGAATTGATAAATGGAAGGTGTAGACTTGAATTCATGTGTTAGCTACTCCTCAGGCAGGGATGAAAATGCTTTCTTTAACTAAATTTCCTGTCTACCATAATGATAAATTAATAGCAAACTGATATTATGCACCATTTATCTCCAGGGAGCAATAGGCACTGTGCTGGCATAATTTTCACAACATCTTGGGAAGAGGAGATAATGAGTGATTTAATCACCATCTTTAAGAAGATGAAAGGTTACCATTAGAATAATGCCCAGATGTTTCTACAACCAAAGCCAGACGGTCAGTAGGCTTTGATTTGGCTTAAGCGTTTGAAGATGTATTTTGAAGAGGTTTCCATCCAGGTAGTACCCCATTTCAAATTTCTGAATTATGTGGCTACTATAGTTTTTCAATGGCAAATGGAAAAAATATATTTCTTTACATTATCTATGCAGCTTGGCTTAACACCTGTGTGATTCCTTTGAGCAGGTCTTCCCCCCAAAACTACTCTAGCCAATTTTCATGCTGGGCTATTTGGCATTTTCCCAGAAACATTCTGAAAAGGCTCAAAATGGGCAGGTTATCCCACGGCTGACAGAGCTGTAAGCAGCTAATCCAGACCCAGACCCAGCCTGAAGGTTAAACAATGCAATGGGGTTGTTTAGCTACTTGGGCACAGGGAGGGTGCTGAGGGATAGGCACTATTGCGTATGCCATTGGGGCAGTTATAGGCCCTTTAAAACCTCACACTTCTGGGAGGATGATACATTGCCACCATCTCTTCAAGCAGTCAACAATGACAGTCTCCCACCCTTCTTTCCTATGGTTGCTATGGTGATGTGAACTGCTTGGCTACCAGCGGGAGCAAATGGAGATTTGCAAGTTGGTCTAGGGCAGATGCACCCAATTCCTCTCCAACTAGAGCCCAGCAGAAGGCTGATAGGAGACCGAACTTAGTGGTGGTAGAAATACTAGCTCCTCTTGATGACTGGCTGATTTGTTCTTTTTTTTTTTTTTTTTTTTTGAGACAAGAGTCTCACCCTGTTGCCCAGGCTAGAGTGCCCTGTGGCATTAGCCTAGCTCACAGCAACCTCAAACTCCTGGGCTCAAGCAATCCTCCTGCCTCAGTCTCCTGAGTAGCTGGGGCTACAGGAGCACACTACCATGTCCAGCTAATTCTTTCTATTTTTAGTAGAGATGGGGTCTCACTCTCACTCAGGTTGGTCTTGAACTCTAGAGCTCAAGCAATCCTCCCATCTCAATCTCCCAGCCACCACGCCCAGCCTGATTTGTTCCTGATAGGTGTGTTATTTAGGACAATGCTTCTCAAACTTTAATATGCCTATAAACCCCCTGGATATCATTTTGTTAAAGATATAGATTTTGATTCAATCAATCGGAGAGGGATTTGAGATTCTGCATTCCTAAGAAGCTCCCATGTGATGGTGCTGCTGCTGTCCATGCATGGCAGTTTGAGTAGCAAGGTCCTTAGGATTTGTTGCACATATCACAGTCACCAAGTTAATAATGGCTTAAATAAGATAGAGGTTTCTCTTTCCTTTGTGTGACCCTGCTCCTTGAAGTTGTCAGGGGCCCAGACTTCTATCATGTTGCTGTGCCACATCTGACTTGTTGCCCTGGTCTGCAGTCTAAATTGGGCTCATTTCTCTATCCACAGTTTAAGCAGCAGTAACAGGGAAGGAGGACGATGTGCCCTTCCCTTCAAAGGGCCTGATCCAGAAACGATGTATTCCACCTCTGTTCCCACTGCTTTGGTTAGAATTTAATCACTTGGCCACATCTATCCCTAAGTAAGTCTGGGAAATGGTTTTTTTTTTTTTTTTTTTTTGAGACAGAGTCTCACTTTGTTGCCCGGGCTAGAGTGAGTGCCGTGGCATCAGCCTAGCTCACAGCAACCTCAGACTCCTGGGCTTAAGCGATCCTACTGCCTCAGGCTCCCGAGTAGCTGGGACTACAGGCATGAGCCACCATGCCCGGCTAATTTTTTTGTATATATATTTTTAGTTGGCCAGATAATTTCTTTCTATTTTTAGTAGAGACGGGGTCTCACTCTTGCTCAGGCTGGTCTCGAACTCCTGACCTCGAGCGATCCACCCGCCTCGGCCTCCCAGAGCTAGGATTACAGGCGTGAGCCACTGCGCCCGGCCGGAAATGGTTTTTAATACACATTTTATTCTGTTTCAGGTGCTCACTGAAAATTCCATTGCCAAGGAAGGAGAGAATGTTATGTTAAGGAAGGCTAACACTCTGTTGTAATTGAGGATAAAAGTAATAATAATAGTGTCATTGAGTGCTTACTATCTGCCAGGGACAGTACCTTAAATGAATCACCTTGTCACCAAAAAAACCATTTGGTAGGCACCATTATTATTCCCTCTTACAGTTAAAGAAACTGAGGCTTAGAGAGGTAAGAAGCTTCCTCACAGTCGTGCAACTGGGTTTGAGGCAGGATTCAAATCCAGACATTCTCACACCAGAGCTGGTGTCTTGGCAGTAAGGAAGGGCAGCCCACAGTGACAGCAGGCAGGGCTGGGCGGTTTCTACCATCAAGGCTCCCAGAGCAGTGGACAGGGGGTAGATGAGACCATGGGATGTAACTTTCCAGGATTAACTGTAAGCAAAGAATCTCATGGATTTCCACAAGAAAGGTGATGCTTACCTGGGAGAATTTATACCTTGTATTTCCAGAGGCAAAAGGATGAAGACAGGACACCTGCCATTGGCTTTGTGAGTGAACGGGTGTGTTCCCCTGATTTCAGCTGTGTGACTGTCCTGCCAGCGAGGTCAGACATGAGAGGTGGGTGGTTCACAGCCTGCTGCTCTTCTGGCCCCTTAGCTTCAGCCTTCTCCCTCCCCTGAGCAGACACCACCCTGAATACCTGGTCCACTTGCCCCTGCAGAGCCCCAGCTGGCCAGGACCAGATGGGGTCGCTACTTTGTGTTGCAGTCACAAGTCAGAGGACATTTGAAAGCGGGTTTCCTGGGGTTTGTTCTGTGTCCCTCCCTTCTTCTTTCATGAAAGGGGCTTTTTGTTAGTACAGTCTTTGTTTGGGGACTCGGTTGATAAAGGGACCATTTTATTGGAATGAATTACTAACGCAAGTGCTGCCAGAAACCTTAGCGAGAGAACAGCACTCTGGCTTTCATTCAGCAGGTGACTGAAATAGCTGTGGGGCGTTGGTTTCAAGGGCACTTTGGAGTTTGCTGCCATCAGCAACTTAGAGTTTGGTTACTGGCTGAAATAGAGACTAGGGGACACAGTCAAAAGAAAGTACTAGAGGTAATATTAATAAATTATAAGACTTCTCTTTTTATATACGAAAAATGTCAAACAGTCAGGACCTGCTGGCCAGGAGTTACATAAAATGAACTCTTTCTGCCTTTTATTAAATTGCTAATTCGCTCCTAAGAATGGGGTCCCTGTAACAATTTGAAGTCATCTTTCTGAACCCTTGAAAAACCTTATTCTCTCTGCTGAGCCAACTTGAACGCTGGAGAAGAAAAGTCAAACAGCTACAAGTAAACCAGGTTCTCAAACTTTGTGGGACTCACTCAGACATGGAATATTTAGAGATACTTTAATTTTCTTCAGATGGGTGTTCAAGAGACTTTGGAGAAAGATATGAAAATACTACAAAGCCAAAACTTGCACATTCTAACTTGTCCCCCCGCCCCCACCCCCCGTCTGGTGTGTGATGCCAACATAAATTCATGAGGACACATGGGTTGACAGTATATGTAGGTCAACAACTCTCTCATCTATTGTTTTGTTGAGACTCCAAAACCCAGTATATTTAAAATCTGTTAGATGAATCAGCATTTTTCAGGAAATCTCTTTTAGAATATTTATATTTCCAAACAGTGGCATGCAATGCACCATTTCAATCAAGTGACTGTGAACCTTCAGAACTCAAAGAAATCATTAAGGGCTGATAAAGTTAACAGAAATTTGGGTAAGGGAAAATACCCCTTGATACTGTGTGAAGGCATCTAACACCAACCAGTCCTAAGTGACTGAACTCTAAGTACTGAGAAGCAAACAGGAGCCTGGCAAAGCCGCCCGTGGGCCAGCTTGGGGAGTGTTACACTGATTCCAGCTCCTATAAAATGGCTCTTCTCTGAAAAGCAAGGTAAGCCAAGGGTGTCCTGTCACTTCTGCCCTTCAAAAACAACATGAACTTGTTTTAAGAAAGGAAGACAGGCCGGGCGCGGTGGCTCACGCCTGTAATCCTAGCACTCTGGGAGGCCGAGGCGGGTGGATTGCTCAAGGTCAGGAGTTCCAGACCAGCCTGAGCAAGAGCGAGACCCCGTCTCTACCAAAAAAATAGAAATAAATGATCTGGCCAACTAAAATATATATAGAAAAAATTAGCCGGGCATGGTGGCACATGCCTGTAGTCCCAGCTACCCGGGAGGCTGAGGCAGTAGGATCGCCGAAGCCCAGGAGTTTGAGGTTGCTGTGAGCTAGACTGAAGCCACAGCACTCACTCTAGCCCAGGCAATAAAGCGAGACTCTGTTTCAAAAAAAAAAAAAAAAAAGAAAAGAAAGGAAGACAACTCATTGAAATGTATACCTTAAATATGTGAGGCTGTTTATATGCCAATCATACTTTAATAAAGCAGGTTTTTTTTTTTTAGGAAGACAGGTTTCTTAGTCCTTAAAGCGAAGAGAAGATCTAGCCTGCTTATCTCACAATTAAGATGGTGAGGCATCCTTCTAAAAATGCTGTGCCAACTGAGGTGGTGGCATTACTAAGCAGGGAGAACAGTTTCCTATGTGGCTGGCAAAAGAGAAACATCTGGGCTGTTCACAGGCAGAGTTTCTAAGTACAAAACATCCCTGAAGTTCCTCTTTAAGTTCACCCTCACCTCTCCTACTACTCATTCACACAGATTCTACATACCCTTTACATTACAACTGTAACTAAACATTTCTATTATTATATTTGCACAAGTAATATTTATCTCCCCACTTTGCTATATAAAGCTCCATGCGGCCAGGGGCTGTGACTTATTCCAACACTAAATCTCCAATTCCTTCTACTGCTTAGGCACAAAACAGGTACATAATCAATACTAGTTAATATTAATGAAAACTGAGACAACTGGAAGATGTGTATATGGGAGAGAATTTGCTTATATCAAAAAATTGCCATTGTTCTTTGTCTGATTTTCTAAACTTGGGATTAAAAAAAAAAAAAAAAGCTAGTCCCTTACTTTAAGCCTTTTGGGAAGAGAGAAAATGCTGGAGCTGGGGTTAGCTCCTAATTCAGCTACAGTGGCTGCAGCCTTTTCTATTAGTGATCGTACTTCTCAGAGAGTTTATAACCTCTACAATAGGCAAAGATTCACCTCCATTGGCCACAGGCCCGTACCCCCAGAGTTCAGTTTTTTTGAAGAAAGCAAAGATATGAGTTTTACTTTCCACATTCTCTGCAAAATCCTTCAAGCTGTGCTTAGGAGCAACAAGAGAAAGTCCATTGTTTCATTAAGTGAGTCCAGTCTTGTACTGAGAAGACACTACTTTGTCATCCAGAGTGCCAAACATTTTTTTTTCCTTGAAACAATGCCCCTGAAGGAGGCCTATGAAACACCTGTTAACTAATAGCTAAATAAGTGGCAGGAAATTTTTAATTTTTTTGAGACTAATTTAGACACTTTGTAAGTTAGATAAAGGACAACTGTCATCTAAAAAGTACATATTCTGCCAGCATTTCCCTGGACACGACCCTGCCTAGATGCAGACAAACACAGGAAATACAGCTTGTCATTAAAATAAATAGGGAAAGTTAGAGTTTTCCAACTCCATGAACTGGAAGTCCTATTTTCATTCCCCACAAACACCATCACAACAGTGGAAAGGACAAAAAATTAAATACTTGCTTTGATTTTGTATTATCTTCCAAATAGTGATGTTGAAAAGTTGAGTTAATCAATAAGTCATTAAAATTTTTATTTTGGTTATAATTGAATTTATTTTTAAGAAACTTTTTCTATTATTGGCAACCCTATATTATTGGTAGAAAATTATACCATATAATCAGAACTCCAAACTATGAGGAAAAAACTATTATTAAGGGATGTGTTAGTTTTTCTTGTTATTACTTATTCTTAAAAATACAAAAAAAAAAAAAAAAACCAACCCTCCAACAATCCACATATCTTTACTGCATTCCAGGTCTTCAAAATTATAAATCTACAACATGGGATTCTCAGAAGCAGCAGTATCAGTCAACTATTATAAGAAGTGCTTATTTGAGGTGCTTTAAATTAAAACAGGAAAGAAATCAATTTTAGCAAATTTAAATTTACAAATTTGGACCTGATGTGTCTGTCTTTAGTGGTCTGAATTAAAGTAATATTGCACCAATTAAGCAAAGTAAATCAAGACACCTCAAAAAAGGTGATATAGTAAGAAAATGTCAATTTAATCATTTACTTTAGCAGGCAAGCAATTTGTAAACATTCAGTAGCGGCAGCATCCAAGTTACAAACAATTTAAAAAGAACCAAGATTAGTGATTTTAATTTTTCCTTCCCTTTCCCCAAAAGAAAAAAAGAAAAAAGATTTGGAAATGAATGACTTAAAACCCTACAAACATCGAACATTCAGTTACGTCTTCTATCAGCCTTCTATGCATCATCCTCTGTGTTTTATTTTAAAAGATGTATCTACTCCTAAAATGCATTATCTTGCAATAACTTGTACGTGAGCGTTTGCAATTTAGGAAGTTGTTCCTGCACATGGCTGTGCACGCACTATCTCAGTTTAAATCCCATTTGCAAAGGGAACATTTATGTCTTGGTTCAATGCTTCTTTGACTTCGAGTGGCAGGGTGTCAAAAAGGTGATCTTCCACAACAAGCCCACTTTTCTTGAGCATTCGACACTGGCCCAGCTGGGCTGGCAGGCGGTCCAAGCAGTTCCCCTTCAGCTCTAGCTGAGTGAGCTGGGAGAGCTGACCAATCTTCTCTGGGAGGGAGGTGATGCAGTTTTGCCCCAGATTCAAAGTCCTCAACTTGACACATTTAAACAACTGTTTTGGCAGAATGTCCACTTTGTTCCCAGTGATATGCAAATGCTGCAGGTTCTGAAGCAATCCTATTTCTATTGGAATCATTGAAATGTTGTTGTAGCTTACATCTAAGCATCTGAGTTTCTGTAAACTAAATACTGCCACTGGTAAGGATTCGAGCTTGTTGTTAGAGAAATAAAGTGACTCCAAATTTTTGACATGGGTGATGGAGGGAGGAATGGTAACAATTTTGTTATGCCATAATTTTAAACAAGTCAGTCGTTTTAAATGCTGGAAACTGATGATTTCTTCAATTGTGCGTATGTTATTTGACTTTAAATCCAGTTCCTGTAAATTAGAGAGGCTGAAGATAGCATGTGGAATTCTCTCTAGTTCACAGTTCTGGAGTTCCAGCTCGGCGACATTCATCATTTTCTTAAGGCTGTTCAGTACCAAGAGTTTAGTGCCGTCATTATGAATGACTAACTTTGTAAGATGTGGAGCCACATCTGTAATGTTGGAGGGAACTTTGGTCAAATTGCTCTTCACGTGGAGAATCTTAAGGTGCCGCAACTCTCGGAGAGATTCAAGTCCTATCATCTTATTGTTTTCAGAGTTCAAATTGCCTACCAAGTACAACTCTCGAAGGTTTTTCAGCAAATACACCCAGGCAGGAATTTCAGCCACATCAGTGAACTTCACGTGAAGGCATCTCAAGTGATCGCGAAGAAAGCTAAAAGCAGTCTGTTCAACTTTTGCAGGGCAGTGGCAGAGGTGGAGCTCTTGGAGATTAGTCATTTGAGAAATCTTAGCAGGAATTTTAGCTTCTGGAATCAGTTCAAGCTTCAGCACATCCAAGTCTGTGAGGTCAAAGACAGCATCGGGCACCCCCGACAGCATGAACAGATGTAACTCCTGCTTGTCCTGGGCATTGCGTGACACGTGCTGCCTGAGTTTTTCAAATGTCCACTCGTGGTTCAAACTAATTTCCCTAAGTTTATTTTCACTGACTTCTGACAAGAACACACCAAAACGCTTGGAATACAGCTGGTCATACTGGTCTACCATGTGTAGAAGGAACGCAAAATCGTTTTTGACATCCGGAATGTCACTGAAACTGCTCTCTTCTCTGACCTTTTCAAAAGAATATTCCTTCAAAGGTATCCTGAATAACCAAAAGAGAGTATAGAGGCAGATAAAGCCATAAACACAAATAATGGATATGTAACTGATGAGAAGCTTTTTCAGCATGTAAGCCATATTGTGAGTGCACTCGAATACCTCATAGCCGGTCAGATGCTCGACTTTTGGCTTGCAGACGTGCTCGAAGCTGATTGCGTTGACAAAGTTCGCAGTATAGCAGAGAATAAAAATGAACTTGGCTGTTTTGATAACTGTTTGGACCACATAGAGTTTATAGATCAAGTCACTATCTTCCACGTGGGCACGGAACTTCCTGACTTTCTCAAACAGGGCTTTGGCCTGTTCTCCGTCTTTTTTATCCAGGATGGTCATGCTGGGAACCTCGATCACAGGCTTCTCTGCTGAAAATTTGAAGCCGGTTTTGTTGATCATTGGAGTACTGGCACTGGGGCTCCCTTCATCACTGCTGGTAGACACGTGCTTTGGTAGGGTTTGGGCACCTGTTATTCTCTGCTTGTTTTCCTCTGAGTCTTCGCATGCTGTCTCAGACAACGCTTTTGTAGTCCAAGGGGATTCAAAGCACTTTCCTAATATTGAAACAAAATGTTCTACTTTTGAGCATGTTTTGGGATATTTGAACCAAAAGTTGCTACTGACCATGAGAATAATAGTATGGATAAGAGCAAGGTATGGAAAGTATTTAGAATACCATGGAAGGGCCAGATGGTAACACATCTGATTAATAAATACATATTGCTGAAAATCCAAGTTTGTTTTTCGGCCTGTTGGATCTTTCTTCTCTTTCTTTGCCTCCTGATTTGGAACTGTGAAATCTGTGCGAGGATATGTGGCTCTGAGAGGTATGTCAGGTGTCACAGAAGATGTGCCAAAGGAAATGTCATTTGTTGTCCGCCCATCTTGGTCTTGGCCAGTGGCTGCTTCTATCTTCGGGATGTCGGTGGTGACGTCGACATTTCCTGGGGGTGTGTGTGCCTTTGAATTTACAGGAGATGGCAATACTGGCAAGCAGACCACCTGATCTTTGGTAAGTTGCATGGTTCCTGCAAAGATGGCTACCATCAACATAACAACAGCCAGGTAATCCATAAACACATCCCACCATGGTTTCAGGATTCGGTAAGTTGGCTGAATGTCATTAAGTGATGCAACTTCTGCAAGGGTAAACATTCCTAGAAAACAAAAAAACAAAAGACAGTATTACGGAGATGCAAGTGAAAACAGTACATAAGAAAAATCCTATGCCTGCTCCAAATTAAAGTTTTCTTATCCAGGCTCCTATCTTTTTATTCAAGATAAGAGTGTAGTAGGAAATAAACTAAAAGGAACATATATGAGAAAAACGGTCATTTGTTTCTAGTAGCTTTTCTCTCCTCAGTGCAAGAAAAGAGAAAAAAATGAGTAAGAATTGTGTTCTAGGTAAGAAATAGTGACAGCCTGATCAAAGTCTACAGTGGGTACTGAACCTTGAAGAAAGATGACAGCAGGATGGCATTGGGTGTGGACTAGACTGACTTAAGGTTAAGACTGAAGTTCTGGGGTATGAGGATGGGATGACTCCTATTTTGCATATGCCAAAAATGAAGGGCCTGGCCAGGCGCAGTGGCTCACGCCTATAATCCTAGCCTTCTGGGAGGCCGAGGCGGGTGGATTGCTCGAGGTCAGGAGTTCGAGACCAGCCTGAGCGAGACCCTGTCTCTACTAAAAAATAGAAATAAATTATCTGGACAGCTAAAAGTATATATAGAAAAAATTAGCCAGGCATGGTGGCGCATGCCTGTAGTCCCAGCTACTCAGGAGGCTGAGGCAGGAGGATCGCTTAAGCCCAGGAGTTTGAGGTTGCTGTGAGCTAGGCTGACGCCACGGCACTCACTCTAGCCCGGGCAACAAAGCGAGACTCTGTCTCAAACAAACAAACAAACAAACAAACAAACAAACAAACAAAAAAACCAAAATTGAAGGGCCTGTGTATCCTGTTAAACTCTGGATAGCCTTTACATTCCAGACTTTGTTCCACCACTTAACTAACAGTGCGATTCCCTAAGCCTTGCATTTCCCATCTGTATTATAGAGACGAAAACTTCTAAGAGTCCTTGGAAAGGTTAATTAAGTTAATGATTGTAAAACTCTTAGCACACCCTCTGGCCACAAGTAAGTATTTGTCAGCTGTTTATGTTTGTACTAATCACCCTGGTGGAAGTGTCCATGGACAATTGAAAATTAAGGGTCTAGACTTTAAGAGATATCTTAGTATACATACTTGGGATTTATCAATATATGTAGCTGAAACTCTGGCCTTCAATGCAGTGCCTATGGAAACCATGTGGATTGATTGAGAAGACCCAGGAGGGCATGAAGTAATCAGTGATGTCAAGTGATGCTGCATAAGTCAGGGCAGTAAGACCTTTGATCTCCACCACAGCAGGTGACCCTAGCAGCAACGAAGGGAGCCCTGATGCCAGGACACTTGAAAATGAGGTCACCATTTGCCACCACCTGGCAACTTTACAGTATTGGAACTAGTTTCTACAGATAATAAAGTACAAGGACAATCATTCCAAAGGAACCAAGAAAAACCACAATGTTTATAGAGGAAAGTAATAAGAATGGGCTTCTATAATCATGTCCATCAACCAAATGTTTATCTTTTTCAATTTTAAAAAAGCATTACCATATTCTCCTTCCTCAGGAAGTTCTCAGGGTTCCAATATTCATATGTAAAATGACTCATTTCTTTAAAAAAACAAAACAATAAAAGGCAAGGCAAGGACCCAAGATTCTGAGAATGCATTTAATTTTTTACATGAAGGATGGAAGATAGATTATTTATCCATTCATGTAAAAGTTGCCTGAAATGCTGTGTTGAGGAGGATTCTGGGCTGACTCTGGCTTCAGTAGGAAACAGTGCTGTGACTGATTACTAGTGTCTTTTCTGGATGACATGATGGATAGAGGTGATATTAGTACTTCAGTTCTGCCCGTATGTTTGTGTACGCTCTCTCTCTCTCTCTTTCTCTCTTTTAAATTAAGCTGAAAATAATGACCAGTTTTTATCTTTTCTGAAACCCTTCAACGTATCTATTACCATATAGAGCAGGTACATAATATTTCTTAATAAAATACAGTTAAAATTTATTCAATTATAATAGCAATTCCCACATCTGTAGTCAGTTTAATTGAAGTATCTCTATGTAAACAGGTAGACACAAGCCTAAGAACTCCAAATATAAAATTGTTAGAAATCACATGCCCAGACTTCAGGGCTTAAGTATGAAATGACTCGTATCCAGTCTTAGTAAAAAACAAAACAAAACAAAACAAAATTACCAAGGAAATAAAGAAAAGAAAAATAAATATTTGTACCTTAGTAGGGGAAGTGGAAAATAACATGCCACTTGAACCCCTTTTATTCTGAGCTCCTGTATCTTGTGTGGGTTTTATATTCATTACTGGCTTGGGAATTTAAGCAGGAAGAAAGGGTACTAGAATCACAGCAAGCCAAACCAAATGAGAAACACCTCAACCTCAGGCCATTTGAGCTCTTCAGTGCCTATCTAGAATGCACAAAATATAGCACTGAGCCACAGGTTCCAGAGTGACTCTTACTTCCTGTACAGAGAATGGAGAATACATCTTGCCTAAGTTTATTCCTGACCAAGAAAATATGGTCACAGCCAGGGACCATGCTTTTAAAGGGCTATCTGCCTGGGTAATAGAAAAGAAATAGATTTTTTTGCACATAACATTTATTTCTAATAGGATTTTTCTTTACTCTTCAAATACAATCATGCACCACATAACGACGTTTTGGTCAACAATGGATTGCACATACGATGGTGGTACCATATAAGATTATAATGAAGCATACAGAGAAACCTGACATACAGCACTAGATATTGGCATTGCAGATTAAGTAGGAGAAATGACTGATATTCAGTAATGATGCTGGGGCATTTGGTTTTCCATATGAAAAAAATATATTTAAGTAAAAATATATATGCCATCTTGGTTTGTGTAAGCATACTCTATGTTTGCCCCAGTGATGAAATAGTCAAATGAGGCATTTCCCAGAAGGAATCTCTGTGGTTAAGCGACACATAACAGTAGTTGTATCAGGTTCTAGAGAAGCCAAGATGTTTGGGTTGGAGGATCGAGGGGAAGGTGAATGTTGAAAGTCACTGTACTAAGAACACTGGTTACTTGTCTTTTATACCTTGCTTATTACTACTGGTTTCTCTGCCTCCAGTTTTGATCTCTTTCAATCCATCTTCCACCCTGCTGCGGGTCTTTAGGCTAAAACTCCACTCCTTTCTTCTCCTGACTCTATGCTCTAGGTCGGTAACTTCTTCCAGTATCTCCAACAAGCCATTCTCTCCCTTGTGTTCAGCCCCTCCTATACGTTGTTTCCTCTGCTTTCAATACTTCCTCTACACTCCCCTTCACTAGACTCTCAGGTTTCTGTGGCCTTTCCCAGAAAGCCTTTCCTGACCCATCTGGGTGAGGTACTTCTCCCAAGTGCTCTCCCAGGGCTCTGTACCTCGACCACCATAGCCCTTACCATACTGTTTACTTATTAAAGCTCTCACTAACTTATCAACTCAATGGGGACAGGGACTGGGACATCTTCCTTCCTTGTCCTATATATCCAATGCCTGACACATAGTAGATGCTCAATCAACAAAAGAATGTATGAGATCTTGATCATCACCTTCAGCTCATAAAAATTCCTTGAGGACATTTATTAACTGTATATATATGGCATTGAGCAGAACAGCATTTTATTGAACTGAATTGCTACCACAAAGCAAACAGGGCCTATGTCAGAATAAAAACTCTAAGCCAGGTCTCGGCATAAAAATAAAGTTAAAGGACCACACAGCAGAGAAATTGTGGGATCCTTGTAACTAGCCATATTTTACAGCTGTCAAAGTTTCAATGGCAGTTTTCAAGTATCTTGTACTTGGGGATGGCTTTGATCCCAGGAGAGAGAAAAGGCTGATCATTTCCCAGTGGAAGAAGAAAAAGATAAAAGGTAGGAGGCAGAGAACACAGCAATTGAGTACTGTAACTTCACACATGGCCACCAGCTTGGGCCCCACATTCCCTGCCAGCATGACAACAGAGGGTAACAGAACAGCATGCAACAGCTCCAGCCTCAATGACCTCCTCTCCTCCAGCACGTTGTCCACTCTGCCAACCCCCACCCAGAGTTTTGTGCCCTTCCCATTTCCTCCAGCCATTTCTCTTTTTCACTTCTGTTGTTTCATTTGTCTCTTATTTATTCTCTAAGTCCCAGCTCAAACACTACCTTTTCCTTCAAACTCATATCATATTGTCTAACCACAATAATCTGTTTCTAATCCTGGTCTTTTCAACTAGATCTTGAGCTCCTGGTGGGCAGAGACTATGTCTTATTCCCCTTTGCACCCACCATGCCCTCCTCTCACCCCTGAAGAACACAGAAGGCATTTAATGATAATAATGACAAGGTTACTAACAGTAGTTATTGTTTGTCATCGTCATTCTGTATACCGAGTGCTGCTCTAGGAGCTTTACACCTGATATAATCCCCTGCTTTTGTACAGAGCACATTCCTGAAAATGAATGTATGAATGTTTAGTTTCAGATCTGGGAATCTAAGGGAATGGCTCCACTTCTAAAACGCTATACAATATTATAAAATCCACCAGAATTCCAAAATTAAAAAGACAGACAATATCAAGTGCTTGTGAGGACGTGGGAGCAACTGGACTCTTAAACACTGCTGGTCAGAGTGTGAATTTGTGTGACCACATTGGGAAACTTTTTCATATTATCTACTGAAACTGAACATATGCGTACTCGATGACCCAGCAGTTCCCTTGCTAAGTATACACCTGTGAGAAACATGGGTATATATTCATTAAAAGACATGTACGAGAATGTTTGTAGCAGCATTATTTGTAACAGCTCCAAACTAGAAGCTATCCAAAATGCTTATCAAGAATAGAATGGAAAAATATAAAACATGATATACTTAAAAAATGGAATACTGGGCAGCAATGAGAATGATCTGGTTACACTGGTGTGTTCAATTTATAAAATGTGGTCTGTACACTGAGGCCCTTTTTGGTATGTATGCTTTCACTTCCATAAAAAGTTCCAAAAAAAAACCCCCCCAAAACGTAAAAGAAGCTGCAGCTGAAACAGCTGCCCTAGAATGTGCTGTGGTATCAGTGAGGCTTTGCCTCTGCCCTGTTCCAAGGCACATCTAGGCTGCCTGGGGTGACAGGACAGCAAAACCTGTCCCCGTCCCTCCTCTGATGGTTTCCCCTCACCATCCATCTCCCTGCCCCGAGAGAAGGGGCCTGCTCTCCCTGGGGTACAAAGGACTGATTCTGTCATAGAAAAGGCGGCACAGAGGTAGGAACATACAATGTTCAAAAGCTCTGGCTGGAAAAAGTTGAATGTACACAGATGGAACACAAATGGAACATTGCCTGAATCCCATTTAACCTTCACGACATTACTCTAAGCTGCCAAAGTGTTATTCACTCTTGACACATGAAGAAACAGACTCATAGAAGTTAGGTTGTAGAAGTCAAATAATTAGTAGTGGAGTCTAGATTTAAAATCCTATCTAAGGCCAAAATACATGTTCTACCAGATTGTAGCATCTCTCTTTTGTATTTCTCATGTTTGCAGTGCCTTACAGTTTGTAAACTACTTTCCTACACGAGATCTTGACTGATTTTCACAATAATCCACTGATAGGCATTGCCACTGTGCCCAATAACATAAGGAAACCTGAGGCACAAAAAGATTAAATGACCTCCCTGAGCTAATTAAGCGAGAGAGCTAACAGAATCTTTCATCTCCACATCTCTTTTTCTCTACCACATGTCATCCAATGGCTGTGTTTTTGGCTAAGGGTTGGCTGCTGAAGAAGGAGGCTTCTCACTGTTGTCCTTGGCTTTGAGGAGACAGAGCAATGAAATTATGTAATCACCACTATCTCTAAGGCGATCTTCTGAGATATTCATGCAGAATTTAAGAAAACCACCAACCCTGTGCCAGGCATCATGGAGGGGAAGGCAGAAAAGACCTAACGTAATCCTTACCTTCAAGGAGCTCCCAGTGTACTGGGAAGTGATAAGCAGTGAGTGTGCAGTTATAGCACAGAAAGAAGACTGTTCTGACCTGGTTAATACAAAGTGTAGAAGATGCGTGGACAGAGCAAGCCGGTGGCTGCTCTGCATGAGGAAGTTGGGAGGACTCCCTAGAGAGGTGGTTTTTAAACTGAGATAGGAAGGAGAGGTGAGACATGAAGTGGTGGGGGAGGGTAGGTAATACAATTTTGGCTGAAGAAATAGCAAGAGCAACGGCACATACATGAGAGAAATGATGTGATGGAGAAACTACAAATAATTCTAATGCTATCCCAGTATTAGTCTAGTATACTCCTGTGCAGATATCACATCTCATGAGTAAGCCGATGGATGGAAACCAAAGCATGGATGTACAGTCTTAAAGTGCCCAGGCCACAAAGCAGGAAACCTGTACTTTCCTGTAATGTCAGTTGCTGACTAGCTCTTACCTTGAACACGGGACTTGAATTAATGTGTCTGCTACCCTATTTACCCACCAAAAATGGGTATAATGACACATGCCCTTCCTATCTCCCAGGGGTGTTTCACCATTAACTGAATTAATGATGCAATTGCACTTTGAAAACAAGTTGCTCTTCATATACTGTTTATGTGTATATATTAAGTATATTAAATACATGTTCACATAATAATAGTATATTTTGATCCTCAAGTGACTTCCTAAGGTGAAATCAATGAAAAATGAGATCTGCATCTGGCTTTCTGAATTTCACATCTTGCATTTAATTTCCTTAGTGAGTCAGGACTCAGAATCGCTATAAATGATTATCACGGGATTTGTTTTGTTTTTTAATTTGAGGAAGGCACATTTAGTAAGTATTAATCACATATATTCTTTGGTTTCTCCTTTATAGTATGTCTCCTACAAAGGACTTAAGAAATTGCATTACGAGGAAGTAGATTTCACATTTCAAGGCTTCTCTTTGTTGATGCCACAGATGAAAATCAGCTTAACATTCTTATAAGCAAACATTTCTCATGAAAGTCAAGGAAGCTTTTTGTACTAGAACTGAAAGGGGGAAGTTATTCACTTTGGTTGGACAAAACTGAATCAGAAAGTAACAGGGCTGAATCTAAATCCCTTTGCGACTACGATCCTGTTTTCTTATCTGAATGTACAGTCAACAGTAGTGGAATAAATCAA
The DNA here is from genome assembly GCF_020740605.2 of Lemur catta. Classification (NCBI taxonomy): domain Eukaryota; kingdom Metazoa; phylum Chordata; class Mammalia; order Primates; family Lemuridae; genus Lemur; species Lemur catta. The sequence continues at coordinate 55,650,068 of NC_059130.1, forward strand.
TAATAAATAAACCAGTTTCAAAAATTAGAAGCTATGATGGTTGGACAATCCTGTGAACAAATCTTTGAATTGTATACTTTAAATGGGTGAATTATATGGCATATGAATTTTATCTGAATAAAACTGCTACCAACGTAGCACCTAGATCTCAAGTCTTTTGCCTAAACCGTGCTTCAACAGAAACAGTGAAAGTAGGTATGTTGTATAGCCTATTGTAGATATTCCTGCTAGACTACAGTCTATGTTCAAATGTTTTTAAATGAATGCTATGTTATTATTATTAGATTGAACTGGTTCTGGAGAAAAATCTTATCATTTTACTTGTCCTGAGTATCCATCCAAGCCTCATCTTGATAATAACAACTACTTCACAGTGTCATGTATTAGGAACACCTGGTCTGGGACAAAGCCAGCCTTCAAAGATCAAAGATGTTTGCTGAATCTGAATGCAAAATAAATAAATAAATCATCGAGGAGAAAAGCAAGCCTGTCTTACCCTTTACCTGAAGATGATTAGACCAATTTCTTGAATTTTGAATTAGCATAGTAGCACTATGTACACAGAGTAATCCTGAAATAAATGACTGATACAAATTTGTTATTCAATTTCATTCATTCTTTTAGAAACAATTAATTAAAATTACTTATATACTACAAAGAGTACAACTCTGATGTCTAAGAGACCTGGATTCAAATCTTGCTCTTTGGCCTGGCGCGGTGGCTCACGCCTGTAATCCTAGCACTCTGGGAGGCCGAGGCGGGAGGATCACTCGAGGTCAGGAGTTCAAGCTCAGCCTGAGCAAGAGTGAGATCCCGTCTCTACTAAAAAATAGAAAGAAATGATCTGGACAGCTAAAAATATATAGAAAAAATTAGCCAGGCATGGTGGCGCATGCCTGTAGTCCCAGCTACTTGGGAGGCTGAGGCAGAAGGATCGCTTGAGTTTGAGGTTGCTGTGAGCTGGGCTGATGCCACGGCACTCTAGCCTGGGCAACAGAGTGAGACTGTTTCAAAAACAAAACAAAACAAAACAAAAACAAACAAATCTTGCTCTTTGCTCCCATTAGCAGTGTAAATGTGAGTAACTTAGTGTCTGTTGGAAAACATATATTGATGAGATTGTTACTAGCAATACAGCAAAATTCTACCACCATAATGGAAGAATATGATCACCTAAATTAAAACTTTAAAAGTTAGGTCCATCTGCAGTAGGAGGTTTTTAATACCACTATTAACATAAGGAAGCCAAATGGCTTTGAAATGTTATTTTTAAAAAAGAGTTTAATGTATGAAGAAACAAATGGCCTGATTAATCAATCAATCTAATACTTAATTTTTTACATAGGTATGAATTTCCTACCCAATCAAATCCCAGCTTTCATTTTCTTCCTGTAGAAAAAAAACCAATCAGCCTTCTGGGTCAAACTGGGCAAATGGGAAAACATTCAAGAGACCTGTGAGGGTCAAATTCTCAAATCCTTCTCCGAGATAAATCAAAGGAGAACAACTCAAAGTTTATAAAAAGCTAATAAGCTACACCACCGCTATATAACTCACCCAACACTCAATATACATATAAACACGTGTAGATATATACAGACTCACACACCACACACAAATCAGATGTCAAAAATTTATACACTTAAAGAAAATAATACGCTTCAGATGCAAAATAGGAAAGAAGGTACGATTTAGTTTTTTTCCAACAGTCCTCTGTATTATCAGTATTATATAAATGTTAACAGTTATGGATATTACAATTATACAATGTACTTTATAGCTGTTACAATTCTACATACAAATACAGCATAATTCACTAGTGCCACTCCTTAAAATTATGGTAAGAGATTATACTTTTAAAAGTAGTCCCCTTCTAACACTATTTTGGTTTAAAAATAACTGAAATAAGTTTTTTAGGGGGGAAAAAAGTCCTAGATTTAAAAAAAAAACAACTTCTTATACAAAACCTACCAATACCAAA